>NC_044032.1:479964109-480277837 GCF_901765095.1 Microcaecilia unicolor | reverse complement strand
CTTCTTCCAAGGAAGTTGAGTCTGCTGACATGGAAGGAAAGAAAATTTTGTGGGGGATCAGGGATTGGAAAAATCCTATATCTTTAGACAGGGAAAGTGACATAAGGAAGCAAAGCTGAAAGAAGAGTTGTGAGAGGGTATGGAAGGGAAGAGAGTTTCTGGACATTTGGGAAAAGTAGAGAAGAGAAAGGAAGGAAGGAGAGATGCTAGACATGGAGTGATTGGGGAAGGAAAGCAGAGATGCTGAACATTGGGGGTAAGGAAGGGAGAGTCTGGACTATGGGGGATGGAGAAGAGAAGGGCAGATGCTGGACAAAGAGGAATAGTACAGGAGGGGAGATGTTAGACATGGGAGATAGGAAGGGGTATGGGAATATGCTGCAATTTGAACCTCCTCTGGGGGAGCACATAGCTGAAAGTTTGTCTAGGATGCCAGATACCCTTGGACCAGCCTTGCTCTTCGAACCTCGTGTCCTTTCATATCCCCTTCTCTCTTCTAGGGTATACTGTACCTATTCAGCTTCTTAAGTCTTACTTGATAGGACTTTTGGTGCAAACCACAATTATGGTACTATATACTCATTCTATAACTTTTTGAAGATGCCGCCTTTAGAACTGGGCACAATACTCCACATGAGATACATTTCAGCTTTTATTCTATAAAATCTGTGAGCTGTTTAAGGGGCCCTTTTACTAAGCTGTGATAAAAGGGGGCCTGCGCTAGCATCAGCATATATTTTTGACACTTGCTGAGGCCCCCTTTTATTGCAGTAGGTAAAATGCTGTCTGTTTTTGAGGAAAAGAAATGGCCATGCAGGAAGTAAAACAATTACTGCACAACCATTTCGGGGGGGAGCCCTTACCGCCACCCATTGAGATCATATTTTTGTAGCACTGGAAATCACACGTGCTAGGGGTGGGAACTACCACTGGGCTCCTATAGTAGCCTGGTGATAGTTCCAGATTGACATGTGGTAAGCCTATGGTGGGCTTACAGCTGCTTAGTAAAAGGGGTCCCTAAGTGAGTGTCTTTTAGGAGGCACTGAGCCTATAGGGGTTTTTTACACTCCAAAAAAATGTTATTTGGAATAGTTGAAGGGACTTTTGTCTCAGTCATTGAAACTTTATTTCAATGAACTACCTTTTACGCTTTAGAAATTTCAGTATAGATTCCCTGGTATTATGTTTACTAAAATTAAAATATAAAAATGAAGAAAAGTATCACCCATATAACAATAAGAATTATTTTAGAACTCTGTAACCAATGACTTCTGAGTGTGTAGTATTGCTTTCATTCAAATGTTCTGCTACTACTTTCATTGAGAATTAAATAAATAAACCTAACCATTGAGTTCACTTGAGTGCAATTAGCTGTACTTTGCTTGGCAACAAGCTTCCTCATTGTCATACACTAAAAGGTTATATCTTTCCAAGACAGTGAAAGGAAACCCTGCATGAATGACTTGAATAATGATGGATTCATTTTCTTTTGTCATAATGAATAAAGCATACTGTTGAGCAAAGGTTGCCTCACTTCCATCTGGAGGCTGAGAGAAAGCACCTGCTCTCATACAGGGCTGCCAGCTGCTGCTTCCAAAAAATAGATTTATACTGGAAAACTGACTCGTTTTCAGACTCTTTCACATGCATCTTCCATGTCTTTCTCTCTTTCTTGATTCTTTCTTTATTTTCATCTTCTTTTGGGTGTATGCTTAAGTCAAAGTATTTAGGGTATTTGAGAATATTGCCGTTACCTGCCTCTGGAGGAGTAAGAAGAAACAATGGAGAAAGGCTTTCTGTGTGTGAAGCAAGCAGTTACCATGCCCTGTTACTGTGAATTTAAAGAGATACCTCAGACTGGTATATTCAAGTTTCAAAACTAAAACTATGACCTCACTTGAAAATTAGGATATCATAATGATGCAGTGCAGGAGTCCAGGACCCTGTAATGTCAATTCCTTCTGCCAGCAGTCCACTGATCCTGTGTTCAGCTGACCAAAAGGCTACCTTTAAAAAAGACTGAAGAATGAATTGAGTCTTTCTGGTGAAAATGCTCAATATGAGCTGCTGCAGCATCAGACCAGCTCATACAGGATTTTTAACTATTGTTTCATCATGTCAATATGTTCAATACACACTGGAGTATCCCCTACCCTTGCAGGCCTTCTCAGCATTCATCAGCCCATTTCTTTTTCTTATTTCTATTGAACTTTACTGTCAATTTAATTGCTGTTCTTTTCTATCTTTCTTAGGTGCCCTTTTACTAAAGCTTATCGTGCGCTTAGTTAGTGCATGCTAAATGCTAAGAAGCCCATTTTTTAATACCTATGAGCTTCTTAGCATTTAGTGCATGCTAATTTCGTTAGTGCCTGCTAAGCTTTAGTGAAAGGGCTCCTTAGTGTGTAAACTGCATTATTATCCTTGTCTCAAAAGTGGTATACCAAAAACCATAAGCACAGAATCATCGTGACTATCATTGACTTGTACTGACATTAGGGATGTTCTGAATATTCATATTCAATTCGATTTGACTCCAAATATATTATTCATATTTGGCTGAATAGTGATTTAAATACAAATATAAATAATCTGGGACTCTACTTGATAAATTCTACTGAAGTAAACACTTGGGGACCCTTTTGCTAACCTGTGATAGGTAAAAGGACACTGCTATGGGGCAACTCGCAGTAGTGTTGGGCAGCAGCATGTGCTACTCTCACTGTATAAAATATTTATTATTTTTTGCCACGGGAGGTGTGTCTGGGGGTGGAGAGTAGGTGTGCCTGTGCTAATTGGGTAGCAAGGACACATTACCGTGTGCTACCCAATTAGCGCTGGAGTAGCGCAGGAGCTCTTACTACCTCCTAAATAGATAGCTGTAAGGGCTCCTGGCAGTAATGGCCACGCGCTAATGGGGAAATTAGTGCATGGCCATTAAAAACATGTTGACCATGGCTATGCTAGAAAGTGCCTGGAGCGCATGGCAAACCCATATGCTAATTGCAGCACCAGCCACTTTCTAGTGTGCCTTAGTAAAAGGACCCCTTGATCTCTGATTTCACATTGCTTCTTTTATTATTAGTTAGGTTAAAGCTCAATGCCCATTATTCACATTTGCTATTCGTATTTGGTCGAATAATATTTTTCATTAGTAAAATATGTTATTCAGTACAGCTCTAACAGAAATGTTACAGATTTATTATTTTAATATCAAGACGTTGTACACTAAAGTCCAAGTTTGTGTAGGTGGTCAGATGTTTAGATCTGCATGTGCACAACTGAAAGTATTTTATCAAAGGCTCGCTCAACATGGAAACTTTTGTAAAATATGTGTAAAACCACTTTGCAAAAAAAAAAAAATTGGTGTAGCATGCATCAGAAGAAGCCATTTTATAAAACAACAAGAACATTTTTTTAATTTTCATGTGTAAGTGGCATATTTTGCATATCCATAGGAACCCACTTAAAAAGTCACCCTCTCAAACTAATGTTTGCACATATAGGGTGATTTTCGATGCCAGAGGAGCACAGTGCTCTTTCCCAATCCCAGGTCCAAACAAGAAGCTAGCCCACAGCTACACATGACTCAAAGCAGGTGCAGTAGCTGATGGGAAACCTTTCTGGGATATACATACATTGCAGTTCTAAAATATGGAACACATATATACCATGAAGGTCTGCCCAAAACACTTCCTTCAAAATATATATATATATATATATATATATATATATATATATATATATATATATATATATATATATATATATATATATAGTCAGTGGCTTGTTTAAAAACACTACTTGTGTATCTATGCCAGTTCACACACACAAATCTTAATTTTACACATATAAATGGTGCCTTACCCTTCTAAAATCACCTCCCCAAACTCTATTGTTATATTCTTGGGGGTCATTTTATTAAACTGTGGTAAAAATAGGTCTTAGCCATTCCATTAATGGCCATACGCTAATCTTGTCCACTGAATAGCTTCATTCAAACCTTTGGCTCTAAAGACTGTATTCAATGGATCCAAAGTTGCTCACACTGTAACAGCCTCTTGTCCCAATCTCCTCCTCTGATATTGAAGAGAACTTGATCTACCCCATGACACTGAAATTCCTCAAAAGTGTGTCAGAGCATCATGCTATGGGCTACCAAAGGAGCACCCTTCCTACAATGATGTAATCCATGTCTATGTTCATTCATGCAGATATATAAGCTATGGGTAGTCTTACCAATGTAGATTTTGTTTTAAGGGCATCTTAGCAAATACACTACTCCTCGTGACTTACAATTAGTGTCGTGTCTCAGATGGTATACCTTGCCATCAACAGGATTCTGGAATTCACTGTGTTCTCTAGCGATACTGCAAGTGTTGCAACAACCACTTTATGCATGTCCTCTGGGCAAACCATGAGACTCTGTCTCCTGGGGGAGAATGGCAGAACTCAAAAGTTCTTTCAGATTCCTACCCCTTGAAAACTCTACTCTAATTACCCTGTGATTAGAATAATCTCTAATCACAGGGTAAGGTCTTGTGGAGGGGCATTTTCGAAAGAAATGTCCAAGTTGCGATTTGGACGTCTTTGCAAAATGTCCAAATCCAGGGGCGGGAAACCCTTATTTTCAAAAAAAGATGGATGTCCATCTTTCTTTTCGAAAATACCGTCAGAGACATCCAAATCCTTAAATTTGGACATCCCTAGATTTGGACGACCTTGGATCTGGACGTTTCTGACTTTCAGCGATTTTTGAAACCAAAGACGTCCATGTCAAAAATGTCCAAATGCAAGCCATTTGGATGTGGGAGGAGCCAGCATTTATAGTGCACTGGTCCCCCTGACATACAAGGAAAACAACCGGCAACCCTAGGCGGCACTGCATTGAACTTCATAAATTGCTCCCAGGTACATAGCTCCCTTACCTTGTGTGCTGAGCCCCCCAAACCCCACTACCCACAACTGTACACCACTACCATAGTCCTTAGGGTGAATGGGGGGCACCTATATATGGGTACAGTGGGTTTGTGATGGGTATTGGAGAGTTCGCTGTTTCCTCCACAAATGTAACAGGTAAGGGAGTATGGGCCTGGGTCCGCCTGTCTGAAGTGCACTGCAGTACCACTAAAACTGCTCCAGGGTAGGGGCGTAGCCAGACAACAGATTTTGGGCGGGCACCAAGTGTCCCCCCCCCCCAAAAAAAATCTCAGCTGGCTGAGGGGAAAACGCTTCATTCCACCTTGGCAGTCTGTAGCAGGCGCCAGTATCAAGGAGAGTAGCATTTTCATTACCATCAGGGGGAGGTCTTCAGCTGGTGGAGCTGGTGATCCTCACCAGATACCACTAAATGTGTGCTACTGTTGGGTGGGTCCAAACCCTAAGTGGGTGGGCCCTGGCCACCCAGGCCACCTGTGGCTACGCCACGGCTCCAGGGACCTTCATTCGCTGTTATGGACCTGAGTATGACATCTGAGGCTGGCACGAAACATTTTTAAACATGGTTTTTTGAGGGTGGGAGGGGTTTAGTGACCACTGGGGGAGTAACAGGAGGTCATCCCCGATTCCCTCCGGTGGTCATCTGGTCATTTCAGGCACCTTTTTTGTGCCTAATTCGTAAGAAAAACAGGTCCGGGTGAAAACGTCCAAGTGTTCGTCAGAGACGTCCTTGTTTTTTTTATTATGGGTCAAAGACGTCCAAGTGTTAGGCATGCCCAAGTCCCGTCTTCGCTACACCTCCGACACGCCCCCTTGAAATTTGGACATCCTTGTGACAGACTGCAGTTGGAGACATCCAAAATCAGATTTCAAATATACCGATTTGGAAGTCTCTGTGAGAAGGATGTCCATCTTCCGTTTTATGTCGAAAGATGGACGTCCTTCTCTTTCGAAAAATGAACCCGATAATGTCCCAATTATTTTGTAAAATTTTTGCCACGTCTTCCTCTCCCAACATAAACTTCATCACACAAACATCTGTGGTCACATTATCTTGGACTTGCTGTGATCCAGCCAAAAGCAAATCACGGGTATTGTATTTAGCCTGTGTATTTGCTGGCTTCAACACTCTGGAAGGATATTCTGTTTGTTCCAAATCAACAAACAGCTTCTTAGCTTGAGTCGTAAAGGTCAGTTCTTCGGTACAAATTCTTCTGAAATGCAGGAATTGGGAATACGGTAAACTCTCTCTAAGACATCTTAAATGGGAACTACTGAATGACAGCATAATATTGCGGTCAGTGTTTTTTTTTAATAGGCCTTGATGGAAAAAGTAGTGCCCATATGTGTAATATAAACATCCAGAAAATGAATACATTCTGAGGAATTCTAATAAGCGACTTGTTTAACCACATCACAAACAATTCAAGGTCTTCCTTGGTACCAGCTCATAATAAAAAGATGACATCAATATATCTGCCAATACATTGTAACAAAGAAACCTACTATATTACATACATTCTTTCTATCTGAATGTTGAGTAACTCACTTCATGTTACTAAGAGGTATGACATACCAATTAAAATTATTTAATTATTAAATAGTGCTCAGAAACTGGTGTTTGAGTTGAGCTATGAGCAGCTGTTTAATCATAACACCATCTCCTCCATCACAGCACTACCCTGCCTTCCTACCAATATATCTGTTGATGGTTTATTAGATATTATACTAGAATGGTACTTAGCTTTGGAGTGCTGTCCAAATGGAATAAGCTGCATACATAGACTTCAGCTCAAATGGTGGTATAATTTTTCTTTCAATTTTTCAATCTTGCCGGTAAACAAAAATAGTGTCCAAAAAACCCAAAATGGTGTCCACAAAACTTTAACATGCCACCTCTCCTGTGGCTAATGTTCCTTATTTTAACGTTCTCTATCATAACACCATCACCTCCATTACAGCACTTATCATAACACCATCACCTCCATCACAGCACTCATCACATAGCTGCTCATAGCTCAACTCAAACACCAGTTTCTGAGCACTATTTAATAATTAAATAATTTTAATTGGTATGTCATACCTCTTAGTAACATGAAGTGAGTTACTCAACATTCAGATAGAAAGAATGTATGTAATATAGTAGGTTTCTTTGTTACAATGTATTGAATGACACTCTAAGAAACCACCCACATGTAAATCCCCAGATTACCTAGATTATATCAATATATCTGCACCAGGGAAAGATTTTACTATAAAAAGGAGAATCAGACAACCAGTCATTTTCAAATTTGGCCATGAACAGGTTCACAATAATGGGACGTCTCCAACTGCACTCCGTCGCAAGGATGGCCAAAGTTCAAGGGGGCGTGTCAGAGGTGTAGCGAAGACGGGACTTGGGCGTGCCTAACACTTGGACGTCTTTGACCCATAATCGAAAAAAACAAGGACGTCCCTGACAAACACTTGGACGTTTTCACCCGGACCTGTTTTTCTTACGAATTAGGCACAAAAAGGTGCCCGAAATGACCAGATGACCACCGGAGAGAATGGGGGATGACCTCCCGTTACTCCCCCAGTGGTCACTAACCTCCTCCCACCCTCAAAAAACATCTTTCAAAATATGTCATGCCAGCCTCAGATGTCACACTCAGGTCCATGACAGCGCATGCAGGGCCCTGGAGCAGTTTTAGTGGGTACTGCAGTGCACTTCAGACAGGCGGACCCAGGCCCATACCCCCCTACCTGTTACATTTCTGGAGGGAACAGAGAGCTCTCTAAAACCCTGTACCTATATATAAGTGCCCCCTTCACCTATAAGGGCTATGGTAAGGGTGTACAGTTGTGGGGAGTGGGTTTTGAGGGGCTCAGCACACAAGATAAGGGAGCTATGTTCCTGGGAGCAATTTATGAAGTCCACGGCAGTGCCCTCTAGGGTGCCCGGTTGCTGTCCTAGTATGTCAGGGGGACTACAAATGCTGGCTCCTGCCACGACCAAATGGGTTGCATTTGGCCATTTTGACATGGATGTCTTTAGTTTCAAAAATCGCTGAAAGTCAGAAACGTCCAGATCCAAGGTCATCCAAATCTAGGAATGTCCAAATTTAAGGATTTGGATGTCTCTGACGGTATTTTCGAAACAAAAGATGGACATCCATCTTTTTTTTGAAAATATGGGTTTCTCCACCCCTGGATTTTGCCGTTTTGCAAGGACATCCAAATCACAACTTGGATGTCCCTTTCGAAAATGCCACTCCACGTGCCTTGTAAATAAGCATCCATACCACTGATTGGGAATGCTTGATATCTTCCTGAGAAATTACTACAAGGAAATCATTAGACAGAATTCCCTAAATTGTCGGATTTGTTTTCAGGAGGTTTCTTTTAGTTTGAGATCGGGTGTAGAAGCACTCAATAAAACTTGGAAATTATTTTTATGCTTTTCAAAGTTGTTTATATCCACACTGACTAATAATAGTAGCTAGGTCTACCCAGATTAAGGGGCTATTTTATTGTAGTGTAATAAATTTTGCACCTGCTATACCTTAACTCCAAAAGATAAGGCACTTACCACACAAGCACACAGTCCATATCTCAGGTGCTAATGTGGGTGCACCCATGTTACCTGTCCAGACATGGAACATGGGACCAACCAACAAAAACCCCAAACAAACAAACAACCCCCCCCCCCCCCCCCCCCCCCCACACACACACAAAAAACCAAGAACAAAGAAAAAGCTGCAGCTGGCACTTTCCCACTTCCTGATCCTCGTAGAACCAGCTGGGGGTCAGAGCCAGTTTAGTGTGAGAGTAAGTTGACATTTATTTCTATCACATAGTATTTACACACTACCACCACCACCCCCCTCCCACCACCATCACCCGCTCTGTGCATTCCCCTCCCTCCAACCCTCACCCCCACCCCCTAGCATGTCCCATCACTTTCTCCGCCCCCTCCCCTGGCCCCGTCCCCATCCCCTCCTACCCCTCCCACTGTGTTCCTTTGCAGCTGGTACTGCAGGGGAACTCTGTTAAGAGTCCTCCTCTGATGAGCTCCCCACTCTCCTCCTCTGTGTCCACAAAACAGCCTGCTGCTTCAGCTGCCCTGTGGAAGTCTGGCCACCTTGCGGTCTGTGGATTGCCCTGCAACCTGAGCACAGGACCCAGAAGGGGAGCTGGTGTGGTGGCTGCTGGACCAGTGGCTGGGGAGGCTGAGGATCTCAAGCTCCTCTTCTTAGTGGGTGGTTGCTGTGCAGTGGCGAAAGTAGACGCCACTTGTTGCTGCATCAGGGCTGAAATAGGTGCTTTCAGGTCACGGCGTAGGCCCTCGATGCTGTGCTCCAGCCGTTGAAGCTGATGTACCACTTCACGTTGGGCCTGGAGCACTTCCTGTTGCACCTGGAGTGCTTCCCGTTGCAGCTCCAATTTCTGGCACCGGTAATTTTCCATGTGCACATTCTGGCCCAGCAATTGTGTGGCGAGGCGCAGTAGCTGCCTCCTCTGGCTGGATTGCCTCTGCTGAGGATGTGCCCCCCCCTTCTGCATCTTCTTCTTCGCCACCATTGGCAAAGGCTGCGGGTGGTGGAGGGATAGCCTCTGCTGCAGGTGGTGGTGGGAGAGGCGGCGCTGCTGCTGGGTCCTGTGGTTACACCCCATGGTCCTGTGTGCTTTCTTGTGCAGGCCCACTGGTTTGCTGCTCTGTGTGCCATCTTCTTCCTCTGACTGGCTGTCATCACCTGCATAGCAAAAGGGGAGGAAGTGTGTTGGTCAAAATAACCCACTTTTGTTTTTCAGCATTCATATACATAGCCCCACATGCAAAGACCCAGCAAAGAGATGGTAAGGACTGGGTTTGGCAGGCAAGCCACAGATGTCATTATACATGGTACAGAGCTGGAGACGAGGAGCGCAGTGTACTACAGAGACTGATGTTCAAGAGAGCCACACAGGCAGGTGGGTAGACAGAACTGTGGAAGGAGCAGGTAGGTAGGTGGAAGGAGTGCAGAGGACACAGTGGCTACAGCGCAGAGGTATGGGAAGGAGATATGCAGAATTTGGTGATGGGGAAAAGAGGAGGGAGTGGGGAAGGCCCCCAAAGCTGTGAAGCAGTAGTAACCTACACACACATTGCTGGAAACCCTCCCCCCGGCTACTCCCTGTGCCATGGTCCTGTAATGAATAGTGATTTGTATTGCATGTGATGTTCTCACCCCTTCCCCTACTGAGGAGTGTCACACTGTCCCCCACTTGTGTAAAACAGAGTGTAGTGCAGCACAACAGATACCCCAGCTTCCTAATGGTCAACCTACCTGAGCCCTCAGGCTGTGCTGATGTGTCAAGGGACCCAATGCCGTGGATCCCTACTACTACTACTACTACTACTATTTAGCATTTCTATAGCGCTACAAGGCGTACGCAGCGCTGCACAAACATAGAAGAAAGACAGTCCCTGCTCAAAGAGCTTACAATCTAATAGACAAAAAAAAAAAATAAAGTAAGCAAATCAAATCAATTAATGTGAACGGGAAAGGAAGAGAGGAGGGTAGGTGGAGGCAAGTGGTTACAAGTGGTTACGAGTCAAAAGCAATGTTAAAGAGGTGGGCTTTCAGTCTAGATTTAAAGGTGGCAAAGGATGGGGCAAGACGTAGGGGCTCAGGAAGTTTATTCCAGGCGTAGGGTGCAGCGAGACAGAAGGCGCGAAGTCTGGAGTTGGCAGTAGTGGAGAAGGGAACAGATAAGAAGGATTTATCCATGGAGCGGAGTGCCCATGAATGATGCACTTGATGGGGGTCAAGTTAGCGGTGTCATCTGCTGGGGGGTTGGCACCAGCCTTCCTCCTGACATCACGCCTCAGACGGCGCCACTTCCGTTTGCAGTCGTCCACATCCCTGCCATAGTGGAAGACCGCATTGACCCGGTCCCTTACTGCCTCCCATTCTCTCTGCTTCATTGTAGCAGCCAGCCTCTGGCCCATGGGAGCAAAGAGATGCGTGTGCCTCCTCTGGATTTCCTGAACCAGCAGTTCAATTTCAGGGTCGCTGAAATTACCCTTGCGTGTGGGTGGTTGCTTTGGTGCCATTGTACCAATGCGATGCAAAGAATCAAAAATACAGAGAAGGGCACTGAAATACTATCCCAGGGACACCCATGTAAGAACGTGATGGGCGTCCCTGAGATGGGCGTCCTAATTTCGATTATTGACAAAATCTCTAAACGTCCCCAGCTGCTCTGGTGATTTAGGCGTCCTCATTTCAATTATGGGTGGGGAACTATGGGCGTCCCCAGCTGCTCTGTGTTTTGGGCGTCCTCATTTCGATTATGGGTGAAAATGATAAATGTCCCCAGCTGCTCTTCCCATTTGGAAGCTTGCATTCCCTTTATTGGCACCTCTTAAAACAACTTTCTCTGTGCTTGCACTTTAGAGGTTTTTCTTTAGATTATGGGGTGGTATTTGAAAGCGTTTTAGCTTCAGTTATAGTAAACCTTGTTTTTGCCACTGTAAGCTTTTGTACACCTGTTTGGGTTTTTTGGGGGGGGTGGGGAAGCTTTTTTGCCAATTTTTGAAAGATAACTGGTGTGTGGGCTTTGTACCTATCCTTTCCAAAAGTTTCAGACTGGGTGTTAGCTGGTAGCTTAGTATATACTCTGCATTTTCTACATGTGACCAACTCTCCATTTTTTACCCTCCAGGAGCTCCTTGCTGTGTGTGATGTGCTCCCTCACTGCCCACCCCCCCAATTTCTCTCTCCTTTGTTGAAGCAGGCAACCTCTGGTCCCTTGGAGCCAAAAGATTCTTGCACCACAAGTTCAAGGTAAGCTCATACCTCTCAGCCACCTCTTCCCTTTCTGCTATGTAGGTGCTAAACAAACACTTCTTGCAGGACAGCTGGTCAAGAGGAATATAAAAGAGACAGCAGTGGACTGTAATACACTGGACTCTGAGAGCCATGATTGTTTCTACCCAATTCATTGTACAGATGTCTTGTTCTCTATTGGACACACTCAGTTGTGGCTGCCTTTGGGGCAGGAACGTAGCTACGGGTGGGCCTGGATGGGCCCAGGCCCACCCAATCTCGGCTCAGGCCCACCCAAATGACGATGACTGGAACGGCGACTTTTTTACTCAAAGTCGCAGCGATGAACAGGCGGGCAGCGCTTCGGTAGTAAAAGCAACAAGGAGGCAGGTCGACTGCTCCATCATTCGCTTCCCTGCTTGCCCTCTGCGTCCCGCCTTCCTCTGACGTCATTTCCTTTCGGGCAGGCGGGATGCTGAGAGGGCAGGGAAGCGAAGGACAGAGTCGAACCTACCTCCTTGTTGCTTTTCCTACCGCTGCCTGCCCGCTCGTTCGTCGCTGCAACTTCGGGAGTGCAAATAGCAAGCAAACCTGTGAGCTGCTTCATCCACATTGTCCTTACAGGTGGCTGGGAGATGCCGCGAAGGGGGAGAGGGGGGGAGACGCTGGACAGAAGGGGGAAGGGGATGGGCAGAAACAGGATGGGCAGGGAAGAGAGGAGAATTGCTGGACAACAGGGATTGATGGAGGGGATAGGGGAGAGAGGAAATTTCCTGGAGATGGATGGAGGAGAGGCAGGGGGAGAATGGGAGTTGCTGGATGGAGAGGAGGGCAGGGGGAGGAGGAGAATTGCTAGGGATGGATGGAGGGGAAAGGGGAGAGAGGAGAATTGCTGGGGATGGATGGAGGGGAAAGGGGAGAGAGGAAATTTGCTGGAGATGGATGGAGGAGGGGCAGGGAAGAATGGAGAGTTGCTGGACGGAGCGGAGGGCAGGGGAAGGAGGAGAATTGCTGGACATGGATGGATGGAGGGGAAAGGGGAGAGAGGAAATTTGCTGGGTATGGATGGATGGATGGATGGAGGGGAGGGCAGTGGAGAGAGGAGAATTGCTGAACATGCAGGGGACAGAGGACATTTGCTGGATATGGGTGGATGGAGGAGATGGCAGGGGAGAATGGAGAGTTGCTGGACAGATGGATGGAGGGAGGGGAGAAAAGTCAGGGAGGAGATGCGCATGGATGGAGGGGAGGGAAGGAGAGCAGAAATGCTGGACATGGATGGAGTGGAGGGCAGGAAAGAGAGGAAAAATGTTGGACAAGGATGGAGGGAAGGAAAGATAAAGGAAGGAGATGCACATGGATGGAGGGAAGGGCAAGAGGAGAAATGCTGGACATGGATGGAGGGGAGGGAAGACAGAGGAAGTAGATGCGCATGGATGGATGGGAGGGAAGACAGGAAGTAGATGCGCATGGATGGAGGGGAGGGAAGACAGGAAGTAGATGCACATGGATGGAGGGGAGTGAGGAGAAATGCTGGACATGGATGGAGGGAAAACTGCTGAGTTTAAGGGCTGGTTTGGAACACGTTGAGGGCAGATACTGAAACTCGAGGAAGGATAAGGACAGGGCTACAGATGGTAGACAGGACACATAAGGACACAGGAGGATGGTGGACATGGTGAGAGAAAAATATCAACTGGAAAGAAGACCCTGCATAAAACAGAAGACACTGGGACCAAAGCGAATAGATCGGACAACAAAGGTAGGAAAAAAGTATTTTATTCAGAATTTATTAATTGGAATATGTCAGATTTTTGAAATGTGCATCTGTGATATTTTGCATGCAAGTTTCAATTTTTCTGGTATTGCTGCATGCTGAGTCTGACTTCTTGAGTTAACTTTCCAGTTCAGTATTTTGCCTTCATATTTTTTGATTTCTAGTTCATTGTGTCATGTCGTTGTGTCATGTGTTTTTCATGTGTAATCAAGGTGCAGTATTCTCTAGCGTGTAGTATTGCAGCCCTTTTTGTTTGCTTTTTTTTTTTTTTTCACGAGGTAGTGTATTGGTGTTTTAGAGCCTAGTGTAATTACAGTTCTGCCTTTTCAAGCATAAGGTTGTAGCTCATCCTGTCTTTGGAATTAGTGCTGTTATGGTTTAGTAAGGGTATGAGTGTGTTTTTGCACAAGTTTGTGTATAGCATTTTGCAGTGGAGAGATTGTGGGATAATGTACTGTAATTATATTTAAAAATATCAATTTTTCCATTAAATATGTATGTGGTTATACTGATGTAGGGCAGCTGTTGGGCAGACTACTTCGAAAACCATCATCAAGTGAATTCTAAGGCATTATTTTGTAGGATCCCAAGAGACACTACTCATATATAGACAGTGCATGCACACCCATATTAGCTCAGGGCCTACCCAAATCTCAGGTCTGGCTACGCCACTGCTTTGGGGTGGGGTGGGGGAGGGGAGGGGAAGAGGCCCTGAGAATGTTTGTGTGCAGACCATGAGGGCTCCCCATTCTCTGTATGTTCTCTACATTCAAATTTTACCTCTATTTTCACCAGGTTCAGGGTATCCACAGCTGGTAGATTTTTCTCCTGCTTTGCACCTCATGTGTCTCCCTGCTAGGTCCCATCCTTCTTTATGTGTGTGAACCCCAACCCCCTTTTATGAAGTGCCCACCCATTCTCAAGGTTGCTGGGGGGTGGGGAGGGGGGGAAAGCATATATACACTGAATGTCTTTTCCACATTCTTCAACACAGTCCTACAATCCTCCATAGTTATGGAACAACAACATTTTTAAATTCTATCCTGCAAACCATTTTCAAGGTGGCCACAGGTTTGTGCCTACCACAGCCTTGAGTCCTTAAGTCATGGTGAGGAGAGGGGTTCTGGTTATAGTTCCTATTCTAAATTACCTGTAGGTGGCTACAGCCTGGTGCCTATATAATTCCCCTAGCCTATGCCCTTCTGTGCCTGATGTATTGTAATTGTGATGAAGTAAACATCCATCTAATGCTTTTACCATTGTTTTCCCTTTTCTCCTCAGCACTATATACCATTGCTGATACATTCAATGTGAAAAGATGACCCAGCTGTTTGTAGCTCCTTTCTCGCCCTCACCAGTGTGGTTTGGTTGTGGGTAAGGGTGTCTGGTGATCAGAGAGCAAACATCGTCTATGCGCTACCTATGGGTATCGAAAATGCCCCTCTTTGTGTCATCAGCAAATTTAATTACCTCACTAGTTACCCCCATCTCCAGGTACCCCCAGGTAGACTGATCATATCTTCTACCTGGGGGCACTTACTCTCTCCAAAATAGGAGCTGACAAGTGCATCCACCCTATCTGTACTGGTGACAGCATGCAGTATGTTACCATGTGTAATGGTAAGGCATAATGCATGCTCATTCCTCACCTATTTCCCACACCATGAGGGTTATGCGGGTCAAAAATATTGTTTAGTTTCCAATGTTGTGCATGGGTTTGTTTTGTTTCAGGGCAGTGTCATCAATAGCACTCAGTACTGCAAAATACTATGCCAACGTGGCCATGTTTCGCCTCTATAAGGCTGCATCTGATACAGTATCTTCTTTAGTGAAATAAAGCTTTCTATGCTACTATTTGTCATTGTTTTGGTGGCCTGCTATCATTTCTGCTGAATATGCATTACGTACATTGTGTGATGCGATGATACATGGGTTCCTGGTAATAGGATACACTCAACTTCTTTAGCAATGGAGCTTCAGCATATCTAATGGAATCTTGGAGGATGGGGTTTTAGAGGGAATTTCCAAGGACTTTTAACATTAATATGTAGCATTGAGAATAAAATACAAATTTGAAACTTGTGAAGGGGGCTTTAGTGGCTTATCTGCTAGCTGCACTGTCTATGCTATGTTGCTGGTAGTCTTGTTCTAACATGCTGTCGCTACATGCAGTCTGCTTTTGTCTGATTAGATCTCATTTTAACCCAGTTAGCAATAAGCAACTTTTAGTTACACTGATTAAGTCATTTAATTTTCACAGTTGATAACAAGAACAAGCTAGAAAGAAATGTTCTTCTCTTAGGTACATGCTACTGCACATGTATTTATTTGCACCTGGTACTTAAATATGAAAAAAAAAAAATAGTTGTGTTTGATCTTTGGTTTGGATTGCTATTTCTGTGAAATTAATGGCTGAGTGAAAAAGTGACTTGTTTTAAGAATCAAGATCTGTTGAAACTTTTAAAGAAAACATTTGCTTTGTTTTGTATGATAGAGATCTTTTATTCTGGGAAATAAAAGCTCTAGGTATTTATTTATTTATTTAGATTTTGCTCACACCTTTTTCAGTAGTAGCTCAAGGTGAGTTACATTCAGGTACACTGGGTATTGATTTCCAATCTGGAATTCAGTGGTACCTTGAAATGCAAATACTGAGATGCATTGATTTGATTCAAATATCACTTTAAAACACTCTTCTCCTGTTCCATTCATACTGTAGGAGACAGACATTCTCTTATCTCTGCCAGTGGTAATTGAAAACAGGTGAGATTTAGGGCTGCCAACTTTCTCAAAACAAGATAGTCTTACTGGAAATGTACTGTCAATCAAGAAAAGAAGAAGAAAAACCTTGTATGGAACCTATTGTAACAACTTATGTTTATATAATATTGTTTCGTTGAGTGATTCTGTCACTGCAGAGGGATGTTTGTACCAGGATATGAATTTTAGTACAACCATTACAGGGATTACAGGTGTCACTGTAGACATATGCTGAAAGCTTCTGTCCAGTGTGAAGTGGTGGCCAAAAAAGCAAACAGGATGCTAGGAATTATTAGGAAAGGGATCCAAAATAAGACCAAGAATATTATAATGCCTCTGTATCGCTCCATGGTTTGACCTCACCTTGTGCTCAATTCTGGTTGCCATTTCTCAAAGATATAGCGAATTAGAAAAGGTTCAAAAAAGAGCGAACAAATAATAAAGGTGATGGAACTCCTCCCATATGAGGAAAGGCTAAAGAGGTTAGAGCTCTTCAGCTTGGAAAAGAGAGGGCTGAGGAGGAATATGATTGAAGTCTATAAATCATGAGTAGTGTAGAACGGGTAAAAGTGAATTGATTTTTCATTCTTTCAAAAAGTACAAAGACCAGGGGGACACTCAGTGAAATTACATGGAAATATTTTAATAGAAATAGGAGGAAATATTTTTTCACTAAAGAATACTTAAGCTCTGGAACTTATTGCCGTGGAATGTGGTGATGGTGGTTAGTGTATCTAGGTTTAAAAAGGTTTGGACAATTTCCTGAAGGAAAGTCCTTAGTCTGTTACTGAAATGGACATGAGGGAAGCCATTGCATGCCCCAGGATTGGTAGCTTGGAATGTTGCTACTAATTGGGTTTCTGCCAGGTACTTGTGACATAGATTGGCCACTGTTGAAAACAGAATACTGAGCTAGATGGACCACTGGTCTGACCCAGTATGGCTATTCTTTCATGAGAAGGTTACGAAAGATACTTATTCAAGGAAGATGAACAGGATATACCAACCTACCAAATTATAAATGAAAAATAAAGACTTTGGGAAGAAAGACATGTTTTTACATCTGTAGAATATTGCTTTGGTTTATCAGTCTCTTCCAAAATATTTATGGAGCTCTAGATGAGATAATAACTTACTAATGGTTCCAAATTTGTCCTCTAAGTTCAAGGTTCTCAACCCAGTCTTTGGGGCAAACCCAACCAGTAAGGTTTTCAGGATACCCCTCAATGAATATGCATGAGATAGATCTGCATACTAAGGAGGCAGTGCATAAAAATCTCTCATGCATATTCATTGTGGATATCCTGAAAAAGACTGGCTACTGTAGGTATGCTCCAAGGGCTGGGTTGAGAAGCTCTGATCTAAGTTTGATTGCAGGGTGGTTTGCCACCCAGAGAAGTTTGGGCCTGGAAGGTCAGTCTACTTGCCAAAGTGTAGCTTATCACAGTTAGCATCAAAGGATTGTTGCAGAGATGATGGAACCATACTGACTGCTGGTAGACTGGCTGTGCTAAAGAGACCACAACCTCTTCAGCTCTGTAGTCAGAGGACAGGCCCAGGAGCTGAGTGAAGCCTCACTCCCCTGCTTGAGGCAAGACATAGGCCCTGATAACTCAAGCACTGAATTGAAGAGCATCAGCACTCAATGCCAAGCAGAGGATATGACGTGTCAGCATATTTTTTTGATGCATGATTTTCAGACCAATAGACTTGCCAAGTCTCATTTATTAGGCATGTATCATGTGCAGCCGAGAGAACTCTCACACTCTGGCACGGTGAGCCCTTTCTCTCATGCATCCGAAACTTTCTGCCTATGCATAATCCTGATCTATTCTGATTAGAGCCTAAGAGGAGAAAGTCTGATGTAGGAACAAATCTGAGCTCACTGCAGTTTACCTCACATCTCTGTGGTCCGATATTCTCTCTCAGTTCTTGAGAGCCAATCATCCCTGAATGATCGGGATTAAGTAGCTGTACTGAGAAGCTCTTTACAAAGGCACAGAACAGGAGGAGGGGAGTTCAGCAGAAGAAAGAGAAGAGATTCCTTCTCCAAATTTATATTAACAGCCCTGTGCATCTCCCTCTTCATGCGTTTCTATATTCCCCTATATCCTCGTGTGTGTTTCTCCATGGGGCCCTTTTACTAAGCCACGTAAGCGTCTATGCACACCCAACTGGAGTTACTGCACGGCTACCGTGTGGCTTTTGTGGTAATTTCATTTTTGGTGCGCATCCAATACGTGTGTCCGAAAAATAATTTTTATTTTCGGACGCGCATATCGGACACATGCCAAGTGGCACTTGACACACGTAGGTCATTACCACCCAGTTACCAAGTGAGTCTTTACCGCTAGGTCAATGGCTGATGGTAAGGTCTCAGACCTGAAATGGACGCACGGCAATTTGATTTTGCTGTACATCCATTTTCAGGAAAAATTTTTAAAAAGCCTTTTTTACAGGCGCGCTGAAAAATGGACCGGTGTGCACTCAAAACCCTTGCCTACACTACCGCAAGCCATTTTTCAGCACACCTTAGTAAAGGGATCCCTATATGTGTGTCTGCCTTTCTGTATATTTCATTAGTGTGTGCGTGTGTTTGTATTTCTGTCTGATGTGTTTACCTGTATATCATTCTCTCTCCATGTGTCAAATCTGTGTATCATTCCCTCTCCATTTATGTCTGTTAAGCATATGCACAGGCCCCAAATTTTTGTTTGGTGTTTTTCCCAGGTATTGGGTGTCTCTTCAGTTCATTTCACACATTCACTGAAAATTTTAAAATACATACTGTAGCTTTTTTAAGTGCACTAATGAACTTAGCACGTGTTAATTCATCAGTCAGAGCATGTTAAATCAGTTTCGCGCACACTGAAATTTTTAAGGTGTGCCAACAAACAAATGCACACTAACAAATGCGCATTCCTAATGTCTTGGTCTGTTTTCAGGTTCCTCTTTTCATCTATGTGTTTCTCCCTTTCTGTCTATCTCTCTTAATGCATCTCCCTGTATGATTATGTATGTCTGTCTCTCCCTCTGTCTGTGCATATATGTGTGTGTTTCTGTCTATCTGAGTATTTCTTTTCCTGCATTTAGGTCTGTGTCTGCTGGTATCTCTTTCCATTTCTGTGGCGCTCCCCTTTTATCTGCGCCTATCTTCACTGTGTATCTTCCAACAGTATCTGTATTTGTGTACAGGGCTGCTGTTAGACAGGATGGGGCCCAGGGCAGAAATTGGGAGGGGTCCCCAAAGTCACCAAGCAGACTATTCTTTCCTCAACTTTAGAGAGGCTTACACTCCCCCAACATAGCCCTGTGGGTGTTTATCAGTCTATTTGTGCATAGATGTATTTCTATGGCTCTCTCTGATGGGGGCAGTGTCATATACAGTAAATATGAATTGCCTTTTGAAAACTTGGGCATGCAAAGTTCACAGGTCCAGTGTGTACTTTGCGTCCCCAGAAGTCCCCCCGCCTCAGGCCTTTTCCCTGCAGTTAAAAGTGCACGCGCTGTGAAACGTCTGCACATTTTTTGCCACTGAGCAGAGAGCAATTTTCAGCTCTGGGAAACTTAGCTGGGTAACTGCTTAGTTTTCTGTGCAAATTCCCATGAGATCTGGCCTCATACTGCAACCTCTTTGTTCAGAAACACCAAAGAATGCTAAATATCATTTTGTGTTGCAGTACAACATTTAAATCATTTTAGATTTATATTCCAGGGAAAAGCACAGAGAGGGTCCACAGCACAAAACACGATCCACAGCAGGAAAAGCACCAAGAGCCTCCAATACGTGGAACAATGATTTTTAATAGTACAGCATAGATGTATTACATAATGACCTGACTCGGGCCGTGTTTTGGCACGATGTGCCTGCTTCAGGAGTCTGCATATAAGATATTAATAATTAAAAAATATATCTATATATCTATAATGATAACATATGAACACCCTTACCCTTAATTGTTCTGTCTTAATTGTACTGTCTTATCTAGATTGTAAGCTCTTTGAGCAGGGACTGTCTTTGTGTATGATGTACAGCGCTGCATATGCCTTGTAGCACTATAGAAATGATAAGTAGTAGTAGTAGTAGTAGTAGTAGTAATTAACTGAAATAATTGTTTAAAAATGTAATAAAGGAACCCCAAACAACAGATACACACATTAGAATTATGTGGAGGGGCATAATCGAACGTCGCCAGCGAAATAAGTCACCGGCGATCTATTTTGGCGGCGGCGCAACAGCTGGCCGGAACCATATTTTCGAAAAAGATGGCCGGCCATCTTTTTTTCAATAATACAGTTTAGCCCGGCCAAATGCCAGAGTTCGCCAAGTTTGAGATCGCTGGTTTTGTTTTTCAGCGATAATGGAAAAAACTGCCGGCCATCTCAAACCCAGTGAAATCCAAGGCATTTGGTCATGGGAGGAGCCAGCATTTGTAGTGCACTGGTCCCCCTGACATGCCAGGACACCAACCGGGCACCCTAGGGGGCACTTCTAAAAATGTTCAAAAAATATACAAATAGCTCCCAGGTGCATAGCTCCCTTCCCTTGGGTGCTGAGCCCCCCAAATCCCCCCCAAACCCACTCCCCACAACTCTACACCATTACCATAGCCCTTATGGGTGAAGAGGGGCACCTACATGTGGGTACATTGAGTTTTGGGGGGGGGGGTTGGAGGGCTCAACACTTAGCACCACAAGTGTAACAGGTGGGGGGGGGGGGGGATGGACCTGGGTCTGCCTGCCTGAAGTGCACTGCACCCATTAAGAACTGCTCCAGGGACTTGCATACTGCTGTCAGGGAGCTGGGTATGACATTTGAGTCTGGCATACAGGCTGGTAAAAAAAGGTTTTTATTTGTATTTTTTTTAGTGTGGGAGGGGGTTGGTGACCACTGGGGGACTATGGGGAGGTCATCCCCCATTCCCTCCGGTGGTCATCTGGTCAGTTGGGGCACCTTTTATAGGCTTGGTCGTGAAAATAAAAGGACCAAGTAAACCCGGTGAAATACTGATGAACGCCACTTTTGTTTTTCCATTATCCGTGAAAGCTGGCCATCTGGTAGCCATGCCTATGCCCGCCCATGTCCCGCCTTCGCTACGCCGCCGACACGCCCCCTTGAACTTTCGCTGGCGTGGCGACAGGAAAACTGCGATGATGTCAAAAACGTCGCTTTCGATTATACTGATTTTTTCGCTTTTGAGAGATCACTGGCCATCTCCCGATTTATGTCAGAAGATCGCCGGCGGTCACTTTCGAAAATAAGCCTGATAGTGATTACTATAGTGAGGTTCTTATCAGTATTGTGAGCTATATGGTGAGATAACACCTGAATCTAACTACAGTGATGTGAAACATAAGCAAATGGACTATAGTGTATGACAAAATGTAATTCCTGAAAAACTGAACAAACGCGAATAAATAAATGAGCGCATAAGATATGTGACTTTTGAATTTGGTGTGATGTGATAAAAATGATAAATTTGATGCTCACCGTATGTGTTAAGAATGTGAAACCAAAACGTTTTTGTCGAATAGCACAGAAATGTAATCTCTATATTTTAAAAACATATAAATAATAATAAAAACCTAAGCATACGTTCATTGAAGACAAAAACGTGATAATGTATTGTCAACATTATGCACTCTCGCTGTTTGCTAGGATAGTGTTCTAGCGTTGCTAAGCCTAATTTCAGAAAAGTGCATTTTTACTTGTCATAAATTTATTTCCTGCTTTCTGCCAGGGTTCGAATCTGGTGTAGCTTGATTGGAAAATTCATTTTGCATTGTTTCAGAACAATGTCAAGTATTATGTACTCATCTGCTTGCTCAAAAACAAGAAGGCATCAGAAACTGTCGCCAGATTTTTAAGAAGGCAGTACAGTAGAAAAAAATGTGTGCCAACTGTGTAGAATTAAGTCATATATAACTAGAAAACCAATTCTTAGGAGGAAAACCCTCTGTTCTACAGAAGGAGGGCTAGGACTTCTTCATCATGGGCGAAAAACCTCCTAGTCTGTATCGCTTATATTTATTCTTTTTGCATAGAAAAGCACTCAACTCGTCCGTCTTAAATTA
This sequence comes from Microcaecilia unicolor, assembly GCF_901765095.1. Taxonomy (NCBI): domain Eukaryota; kingdom Metazoa; phylum Chordata; class Amphibia; order Gymnophiona; family Siphonopidae; genus Microcaecilia; species Microcaecilia unicolor. The sequence continues at coordinate 480,255,496 of NC_044032.1, read as the reverse complement.
CATTGACTTTATGTAAAAGTACTTAGCTTGAAGACGTATGCTTTCTTTCTGTCTTCCAATATTACTCTGACCGTGGTCAACGTTGGCCCCCATTTCGCCTCTGCTGCTTCAGAACCATCAGTCACGTCCTGTCAAAAAGAATTAATTTTCTTTTGCTTACCTTGAGATTGGTTTTCTAGTTATATATGAGACTGTATTGATTATAAAGGAGACCTGTGCCCCTTTAGAAGTATAGTTCATCTCTATATAGAATTAAGTCATGCCAGATTTGAACCCCGACAGAAAGCAGGAAATAAATTCATGACAAGTAAAAATGTACTTTTCTGAAATTAGGTTTAGCAGTGCTAGAACACTATCCTGACAAACAACGAGAGTGCATAATGCTTGACGTTGCTCTGTAAAACACATGATGAGCTTTTCCTAAAATTTATCTAAATCAAGCTGCGCCAGATTAAAACCCTGGCAATAAGCAGGAAAAACTTCATGACATGTAAAATGTGCTTTTCTGAATCCAGGTTTAGTAGCGCCAGAACAATAGCGGGAAGACATGTTGCAATGTTTTTTAGAACTAGGTTAAATTCATGTGTCTTAGTGAATTAAGTACAGTTTAGTTTTGTCTCATTATCTAAATTTATCTGTGGGATTTTGCTTTAGTTTTTGGTCAAATAGATATCTAAACAAGCATATAGATAAGGTATTTTTATCTATTATTACCGTTTGTTTGTTATATAAAGTCTGACAAGAGCTTCACTTCTACATGGCTCATGTTGATAATATATTATCACATGTTGTCTTCATTGAACGTATGCTTAGGCTTTTATTATTATTTCTATGTTTTTAGAATATAGAGATTACATTTCTGTGCCATTTGGCAGGAAAGTTTTGGTTTCACATCCTTAATGCATACGGTGAGCGTCATTTTTATCATTTTTATCACATCACACCAAATTCAAAAGCCACGCATCTTATGTGTTCATTTATTTATTCTCATTTGTTCAGTTTATACACTTTTTCAGGAATCACATTTTGCCATACACTATAGTCCATTTGCTTATGTTCCACATCACTGTATTTATATTCAGGTGTTATCTCACCATATAGCTCACAATATTGATAAGAATCTCACTATATAATTCCAATGTGTGTATCTGTCATTTTGGGTTCCTTTTTTAAACAATTATTTTAGTTAATCTACATGTTTTTATATTATCATTATCTATCTATCTATATATATTTAAATTATCTTATATGTAGACCCCTGAGGCAGGTGCATAGCGCTGAAACAAGGCTCGTGTCGGGTCATTATAACATTGATGCTGTACTATTAAATATCATTGTCCCACATATTGGAGGCTCTTGGTGCTTCTCTTGCTGGAGATTTATATCCCAGACACAGTGCCTGGAAAGTGTCACTCTTTTTGGCCTTCAGTTTCACTTGTTGGGGCATTAAGACTCTTTCGGAGAATCTATCTATGGCATATTTATTTATCATTTGTTTAAATAATTTCTATTCCATACTATATATAATTCTAGGCAGATTACAAAACATATAACAAAAATGTAAACAGTTCACATAAAATATATCATCCATTTACCAACCACTATATCAATATCATACTTTAGATACCTATATTCTTAAAGAATACCAGCTAAATTAATTTCTACTAAATGCCTGCCTGCTTTTAATGCTTTCCAGATTAAGGATGACAGGAGGTTCTGCATCATCCCAAATTGCCATGTTTGAAAAGGAACGCTGCCTCCCAGGCTCAGAAAACAGCACACCAGTTCCTAGAGGCCTAGTCCAAACCCTTAGAATCTGACATTGAGTGCTGTAGAGCAGGCTGTTTCCTGTGCTGTTATCAGTACTCTGTGAGATGGAGCTGAACAGCAAAATAATGACTGCTAATGTGTGTCTTAGTTCACACTATTGCAGAGACACCAAGTTATCCAATTTCAGGCTGGAGAGTTTGAGACAGACCTGGATTTGCGACTACACCTTCCTGATGCATTATGGGTCCCTTAGTACTGATTTCAACGGGCGGGATCAGGCACCACAAATCCCACACAGCTTTGGGATGTAAGTTCACAATCAGGACTGGAAAAAATCTCCAGAATAGAACTAGGTAACTCCCATCTCTACTAATGAGGTAGAGCATGCTAATGAAGCACTTTAGTAAATCTAGCCCTTAGTTTTCTTTTGCATACAAACCCTGTTCGGGAATTTGCAAATTTCTCCCTCAAAAGAAAAGGAGGGATTCTGTCATCTAATGGAATTAGTAAGGAGAATGATCTCTTCCATATTACCTACAATCCTTTAATAATTGAATTGAGAGTTTATGCCTTAGCTATTGATGCCTGCAGACCCTAACTATAGTAGACCTTTATAAGGATGTTCGAGAAAGGCTTACAGACATAACTTTACCTCTGAAGACAGCAAGGCAAAGAAGTGGTGGAATTTATGAAAGACTACCATTCCCATTTCAGACCGTATCTGAGCCACACCCTACATTTCTGATGTTCTTTTAAAAGAAATACTTCCTAGGCCATATTTACCCCAGACCGGTTGGGATTAAAGGCTTCACTTTTGAGACCAGAGGAGCTTTAAACCTCATCCAATCACCCAGTCAAAACCAGGGATGGACATTTGACTGAATCCAGAGGAGAGAGTCAGAGTTCTGAAAATCTCCCTTTAGAGGGAAAGTCGAGATGGTTTTGTAAATTGAGGCCCATTGTAACCTCGGATAGCTCTGTTTTGTTGATTCAAAAGAAAGTTTATAAGTTACATCTATTACAAATCCATTCAAATAGGCTACTCAAAAGAAAACAGATCTGAAATCTCCTCCCTCTTTCAAGTCTGATCAGTTGAAACCAGGGGCATAGCCAAACAGCAGATTTTAGGTGGGCCTAGGCAAGAAGTGGGTGGGCACAAAATGTTCTCTCCTCCACCCCCACATCAAAAAAATATCTCAGCTGGTGGGAAAATGCTTCTCTCCAGTCTCCACCTTGGTAGTCTGCAGCAGGCATGCGCTGAAAACTGAGCATGTGAAGGTGCCAGTATTGTGCAGAGCAGCATTTTCATTACCATGTGCTACTGTTGGATGGGCCTGAGCCCTAAGTGGGTGGGCCCTGGCCCACCCAGGCCCACCTGTGGCTACGCCACTGGTTGAAACTCTCCCATTATAAGAGAGAAGGCAGGAATTTAAACAAAAAAGGACAGGATAATTCTATTCCATCCTAGACCAAAAAGCCTTGACCAAATTTTTGAATAAGAAAAAAATTCAAGATGGTTTTCTTAGGCTTCTCTTTTTAAAGAGCCTGACTATAGTCTCTGGATCTAAAGAAGGCATCTACTCAAACAGAGATGCCAGTGTAATGTTCTGTTTGAACAGGCAGGGAGGATCAAGCTTTTTCCTAGATGAAGAGACTGTAAAAATGTGGATCTGGGCCATTTTTTATGAGATGGTTCTAAGAGCCATGTACTTGGCAGGAGAGATAATGTCCTGGCAAACAGATGCTGTATACACTTTTATCTCCATGAATGTTATCTGGATCAAAATACTTTTTACATTTAATATTTTTAAAGACAACCTGAAAACATGTGAGGCAGACCAGTTTGCAACAGCAAGGGACAGGATTGAACAAGTCTTCTGCTACAAGAGGAGATCAAAATGCAGAATAAGAGATCATGCCTGCTCTCTGCATTGTCGGGAAGGGGACAAGATATTGTTATATGTATCCCTACATATCTCTGGTGGCCAAAACCTTGACAAAACTCAGAATAAATTTGGTTTTCACTTCTTCAGAATTTTCCCTGAGAACATTGGTTATGCTCACTACCTGGGAACATTATTCCAACCCCAGTTTCAGGGGCCCTTTTACTAAGTTCCTTATGCCTTCTGAGTTTTGTCAAAGTTTTGGCCACCCTTTGACTTAGCGGTAAGGTCTTATGCGCTACCCGGGCAGTAGGTATGCAGCACCGCCCACTGCTGCGTACCGCTGGGAAAGCATCATATTTTCTACTGTGTGTTTTTGGTGCACGCCAAATTCAGAATTACCACCCGGGGCACGTGGTAGCCGGGCGGTAGTGCCAATTTGGTGTGTGACAGCTGTAGGCCCATATGTGCCTTTGTAAAAGGACCCCCTCAATGTCTTTCCATTACAGTCTGCATATTTATGAGGACAAAATAAGTTCTCTGAGAAAGTATCTATAAGTCTTTTGCCTTCTAAAAAAGAATCTACCAAGAGATATATGGATTAAATGTTTTCTATCTGATGTGAGGGTAAGGCCTTTTATAGCGATGTGCATTTGTTACTGTGCTTTTGGGGCTTATTAGTGCACCTTAAAGTTTTAGTGAATGTTGTGTTGATTTAATGTTCACTAACTGACAAATCAACACACGCTAAGTTGATTAGTGTATGTTAAAACAGAGCAGTGCGTGCTAAAAAATTGCTATTAAAGTGAATTAGCATACACCAAAAATCATGAAACTTCAAGCAAAAATGAAAACTGAACTGTTGTTGTTGGTGGTGGGGTTTTATTTCAGCATATCCCTAGCCCTTTGTGCCTTTTTTCCCCCAAACAAAAACTACTTGAATATTTTCTAGGTCTTTGAGTCTCTGACTTACAAACCAACTCAATTAGGGTTGACAAGTGCAGCTGGCGGTTACTACCAAAGAAACCATCTTTCTGTGAATCTTTTAATTTTTAGATTCTTGTAGGGTTTAGTTCAATTGAAGTCTCCTATCAGGCCTCTCATATTGCCACAATCTCTCAGCATGGTTTTTACCAAATTTTATGGCTCGCTTGGGTCTGGAAGATGTTTAGGGATTATATGAACCAAGTGAACGTGATTACACCTTTTATTCCACTTTGCATGACTCCTATACTCGAATAGATCTATGGATGATGGAGCAAGGTCACTGCTCCTTGGTATCCACAGTAAATATTGTACAGTGGGTGTGGTCAGATCAAACCCCGGTGTCAATAGTGTTATATCAATCTCAGGTACAGAGTGGCATGAAATTTTGGCAGCTCAATGATAATTTGCTGACAGACCCTCAACTGTTTACACATTTAGAAGCAGAGCTTCGAGAACATTTTTCAAGAAATATGAACACTGTTGGGCCTGTCTGCCTTTGGGAGAGCTTTAAGGCTTTTGCTCGTGGTCTTTGTATATTGACACAGGCTTTTTGCAATAAGATGAAGAGTCAGAGACACTTGCAGCTTTGTCAGTGTTTGGGGGAGCTACAGCGTGCTCATAGGGCACGGCCGTTCCATTCCGCTATTATTCAACAATTAAGACAATGGAGAGAGCTGCAGGAGTTAGATTTTGAAGACTTAGCTTTTTCTCTGCAGCAGGCACGACAGGAATTTTTTGAAGGGGGCAATAAAGCGGGACACCTACTGGCGTCCAAAATCCGTAAGCAACAAGCTTGGAATAAGATAATGCAGAAAAATCTTGCATGGTGTTGTGGTACAGGACGAGGGAATCATGGGCCAAGAACTTGTACAGTATTATGATAAATTGTATATTGCCGATGAAGGGGTATTAGATAATATGGCTGAGAGCTATCTAGATGGAATTGCATTACCTAAGTTGTCACCTAATGCCAATTTTCAACTTTCAGCCCCAATTTCTATAGAGGAAGTTGAGGGAGCAATTGCCCATCATCCGACGTACAAGGCTCCAGGCTTAGATGGCTTTTCAAATTTCTTTTATAAAACATTTGCTCTACTTTTGGTAGAGCCGTTCACCCATTGCTATAATGCGTTATTGGAGGAATCACAATTGCCGCTTTTTTTTTCGACAAGTGGGAGTGGCTTTGTTGCATAAGCCCGGGAAAGATCCAGTAGACTGTAGCTCTTATTGTCCAATATCGCTGCTAGGGGTGGATTTCAAGTTACTCACCTGAATCTTGGCGGCTAGGCTACAGTGCCTTTTGCCAGAACTGGTACATGGTGATCAATCTAGGTTCATTGCAGGGTTACAACCCAAAGATAATATTCGGCGATTACTAGATTTGATTTGGACTGTCCATCAGAGCCAGCTTCCCGCAGTAGTTCTTAGTATAGATGTGGGGAAAGCATTCGATCGGTGTCCTGGCCGTACATGGAGATGTGTGAAGTGGGGGCAGCATGTGATATGTGAGAAGTGGGGAGGGGTGGTGTTGAAAAGGGAGGATGGGTGTTTCAGGTGGTGGTGGATAGGTGTGTTAGGATGGGGGAGGATATGATCCATGTAAATGTCACTAATAAACTACACAAATTACTGTTATCGAAAATGTCTATGTATCAGTTCATTCCTTGCTGCTATGCCAGTCTGGTGTGGGTGTGTGACCTCACCAATGGGTTCTTGTACAGGTTGCTCATTCTGCTATTCATCCTCTGACAACTGCTGTTGATGTCTTTTGGCATAGTTGTACAATATGCAGCATGCAAGGAATATATGGCTTAATTATCTTGGACCATACAGAGGTTTGCCCCTAGAGTGGTCTAAGCATCTGAAGTGGATCTTTAGGGTGCAAAGGTTCACTTTATGATGGATCTTGTCCCACCATCAGTACCTGTGTGCTCTCAGACCCCAAATATGAAATGTGTCTCACCACCAGCGTTGTCCCAGCCACCAAAAAAAAAAGAACTTGTCCCACTACCAGCCACTAAGATGTGTCTCCACTAGCATTCAGCATCACAGGCACACCACACCTAGACTCACAGTGTTTCATTTCAGCACACACAGTTCAACAGTCATGCATAGAATATAGGGACAATGGGACACAGGGAGCAGTAAGGCTGGGAAGGGGCTATGGAACAGCAGGTCATAGATGGACAGGCTCATACTGGGCCAGGCTGAGTGCATACTTGGGGTAAGGGGTGGGGAGAGAGCAGCGGGAGGTTGGCAGGAGAAGAGAAGAGACTGGGGTTTGTATGGGTGTGGGTAATGGATTGGCAAGTGTGTGAGCATGAAAGGTGGGGCAATACAGGTTGCAGGCAGACAGTGACGTCAATCAGACCACAAACTTGTTCTCCACTCTCCTTTAGTCAGCACCAACGCAACTAGTTTCCAAAGATTAATTTATGTATTGGATTTTATTTTATTTATCTATTGGATTTGATATACCATCCCATCTGGACTAGCCCATCAGAACGGTTAACAGGCTGATTATAAATATGATATCATAAAATAGTAAGTAAAATGAAATTTAACAAACAAAATGTCCACAAAAATAGGTTGCAGCAGTGTTTGGAAATGTTTTTAGCAGTTCTAAATGCTATGACCACATTTACAGGACTTGACATCGCTACGCTACCTAGAATCACCTATGGATATAAGTACATAAGTACATAAGTAGTGCCATACTGGGAAAGACCAAAGGTCCATCTAGCCCAGCATCCTGTCACCGACAGTGGCCAATCCAGGTCAAGGGCACCTGGCACGCTCCCCAAACGTAAAAACATTCCAGACAAGTTATACCTAAAAATGCGGAATTTTTCCAAGTCCATTTAATAGCGGTCTATGGACTTGTCCTTTAGGAATCTATCTAACCCCTTTTTAAACTCCGTCAAGCTAACCGCCCGTACCACGTTCTCCGGCAACGAATTCCAGAGTCTAATTACACGTTGGGTGAAGAAAAATTTTCTCCAATTCGTTTTAAATTTACCACACTGTAGCTTCAACTCATGCCCTCTAGTCCTAGTATTTTTGGATAGCGTGAACAGTCGCTTCACATCCACCCGATCCATTCCACTCATTATTTTATACACTTCTATCATATCTCCCCTCAGCCGTCTCTTCTCCAAGCTGAAAAGCCCTAGCCTTCTCAGCCTCTCTTCATAGGAAAGTCGTCCCATCCCCACTATCATTTTCGTCGCCTTTCGCTGTACCTTTTCCAATTCTACTATATCTTTTTTGAGATACGGAGACCAGTACTGAACACAATACTCCAGGTGCGGTCGCACCATGGAGCGATACAACGGCATTATAACATCCGCACACCTGGACTCCATACCCTTCCTAATAACACCCAACATTCTATTCGCTTTCCTAGCCGCAGCAGCACACTGAGCAGAAGGTTTCAGCGTATCATCGACGACGACACCCAGATCCCTTTCTTGATCCGTAACTCCTAACGCGGAACCTTGCAAGACGTAGCTATAATTCGGGTTCCTCTTACCCACATGCATCACTTTGCACTTGTCAACATTGAACTTCATCTGCCACTTGCACGCCCATTCTCCCAGTCTCGCAAGGTCCTCCTGTAATCGTTCACATTCCTCCTGCGACTTGACGACCCTGAATAATTTTGTGTCATCGGCGAATTTAATTACCTCACTAGTTATTCCCATCTCTAGGTCATTTATAAATACATTAAAAAGCAACGGACCCAGCACAGACCCCTGCGGGACCCCACTAACTACCCTCCTCCACTGAGAATACTGGCCACGCAATCCTACTCTCTGCTTCCTATCTTTCAACCAGTTCTTAATCCATAATAATACCCTACCTCCAATTCCATGACTGCAATTTCTTCAGGAGTCTTTCGTGCGGCACTTTGTCAAACGCCTTCTGAAAATCCAGATATACAATATCAACCGGCTCCCCATTGTCCACATGTTTGCTTACCCCCTCAAAAAAATGCATTAGATTGGTGAGGCAAGACTTCCCTTCACTAAATCCGTGCTGACTTTGTCTCATCAGTCCATGTTTTTGTATATGCTCTGCAATTTTATTCTTAATAATAGCCTCCACCATCTTGCCCGGCACCGACGTCAGACTCACCGGTCTATAATTTCCCGGATCTCCTCTGGAACCCTTCTTAAAAATCGGAGTAACATTGGCTACCCTCCAGTCTTCCGGTACTACACTCGTTTTTAGGGACAGATTGCATATTTCTAACAGTAGCTCCGCAAGTTCATTTTTTAGTTCTATTAATACTCTGGGATGAATACCATCAGGTCCCGGTGATTTACTACTCTTCAGCTTGCTGAACTGACCCATTACATCCTCCAAGGTTACAGAGAATTTGTTTAGTTTCTCCGACTCCCCCGCTTCAAATATTCTTTCCGGCACCGGTGTCCCCCCCAAATCCTCCTCGGTGAAGACCGAAGCAAAGAATTCATTTAATTTCTCCGCTACGGCTTTGTCCTCCTTGATCGCCCCTTTAACACCATTTTCGTCCAGCGGCCCAACCGACTCTTTGGCCGGTTTCCTGCTTTTAATGTATCTAAAAAAATTTTTACTATGTATTTTTGCTTCCAACGCTAATTTCTTCTCAAAGTCCTTTTTTGCCCTCCTTATCTCCGCTTTGCATTTGGCTTGGCATTCCTTATGATCTATCCTGTTACTTTCAGTTGGTTCTCTTCTCCACTTTCTGAAGGATTGTTTTTTGGCTCTAATGATTTCCTTTATCTTACTGTTTAGCCACGCCGGCTGACGTTTAGTCTTTTTTCCCTTTTTTCTAATACGTGGAATATATTTGTCCTGAACCTCCAGGATGGTGTTTTTAAACAGCATCCACGCCTGATGCAAGTTTTTTACTCTGCGAGCTGCTCCTTTCAGTCTTTTTTTCACCATTTTTCTCATTTTGTCGTAATCACCTTTTCTATAGTTAAACGCTAGCGTACTTGATTTCCTAGTTTCACTTCCTTCAATGCCAATATCAAAACCGATCATATTATGATCACTGTTATCAAGCGGCCCTCGTATCGTTACCCCCTGCACTAGATCATGAGCACCACTAAGGACTAAGTCTAGTATTTTTCCTTCTCTTGTCGGCTCCTGAACTAGCTGTTCCATGAAGCTGTCCTTGATTTCATCAAGAAATCTTATGTCCCTTGCGTGTACAGATGTTACATTAACCCAGTCTATATGCGGGTAATTGAAATCCCCCATTATTATTGTGTTGCCCAGTTTGTTTGCGTCCCTGATTTCCTTTAACATTTCCGCATCCGTCTGTTCGTCCTGGCCAGGCGGACGGTAGTACACTCCTATCACTATCCTTTTCCCCTTTGCACATGGAATTTCAATCCACAGTGATTCCAAGGAGTGTTTTGTTTCCTGCAGAATTTTCAATCTATTTGATTCAAGGCTCTCGTTAATATACAATGCTACCCCTCCACCAATCCGATTCACCCTATCACTACGATATAATTTGTACCCCGGTATGACAGTGTCCCACTGGTTATCCTCCTTCCACCAGGTCTCAGAGATGCCTATTATATCTAATTTTTCATTTAGTGCAATATATTCCAACTCCCCCATCTTATTTCTTAGGCTCCTGGCATTCGCATATAGACATTTCAAACTATGTTTGTTGTTCCTAAGTACATCATGCTTAGTACTTGACAGTATTAATTGGCAATCTTTTGTCTGATTTTTATTGTTATTTAAAGATACCCGATCTACTACAATCTCTTTTGCAACCTCACTATCAGGATACTCTATCTTCCCTGTTATGGTGATATCTTTGAAAGATACCTTATCCCGAACCATGCTCTTTTGAGCGACTGTCGGCCTTCCCCCCATTTCTAGTTTAAAAGCTGCTCTATCTCCTTCTTAAACGCCGATGCCAGCAGCCTGGTCCCACTCTGGTTAAGATGGAGCCCATCCTTTCGGAATAGGCTCCCCCTTCCCCAGAATGTTGCCCAGTTCCTAACAAATCTAAAGCCCTCCTCCCTGCACCATCGTCTCATCCACGCATTGAGACTCTGGAGCTCTGCCTGTCTCTTGGGCCCTGCGCGTGGCACAGGTAGCATTTCAGAAAATGCTACCCTGGAGGATCTGGATTTCAGCTTTCTACCTAAGAGCCTAAATTTTGCTTCCAGAACCTCTCTCCCACATTTTCCTATGTCATTAGTACCCACATGTACCAAGACAGCCGTCTCCTCCCCAGCACTATATAAAATCCTATCTAGGTGACGCGTGAGGTCCGCCACCTTCGCACCAGGCAGGCAAGTCACCAGGCGATCCTCACGTCCACCAGCCACCCAGCTATCTATATGCCTAATGATCGAATCACCCAGTACAACAGCTGTCCTAACCTTTCCCTCCCGGGCAACATTTGGAGATATATCCTCGGTGCGAAAGGATAATACATCCCCTGGTGGGCAGGTCCTGGCTACAGGAGTACTTCCTACTTCACCAGGGTGATGCTCTCCTTCTAGGAGACCTCCCTCCTCCAAGGTAGCACAGGGGCTACCTGTCTGGAGGTGGGACTTCTCTACAACATCCCTGTAGGTCTCCTCTATGTACCTCTCTGTCTCCCTCAGCTCCATCAAGTCTGCTACTCTAGCCTCAAGAGAACGTACATGTTCTCTGAGAGCTAGGAGCTCTTTGCATCGGGCACACACATATGACACCTCACCAATTGGGAGATAATCATACATGTGACACTCAATGCAAAAGACTGGATAGCACCCCTCTCGCTGCTGGACTGCTGACTCCATCTTAGTGTTTTTTGAGTTTTTCCGTAATTTAAAACTTGCTAAAGTATTAAGGATATCAGCCTATCACTAACTTACAGTTCCTCCTTTAAACCCCAATCTTCAAGTTCCGAAAGCACAAGCAAAATTTGTTCACTTACCAGAGAAATATCCTCTTCTCCCAGAACTTATTAGAAGGAAAGCTTTCGCGCGCCTAATGGCGCGCGGCACCTTGAGCAGAGGCCCCGAGTGGATCGGAACGGACCTGGGAGTCACTCCGGCGAAGGCTCCGAGGATATGCAGATGAGCTGCAAGTCCTCCACGGCACCTGAGAAGGCAACCGGTGGGAGAGCTGGGCACCTCTCAACCAAGAAAAGGCTTACCAGGGGTTAGGCCGAAGCCAGCATTCCTCCCCCTGAGGGTCACCTGATCCTGGCTAAGAAGTACCTGGTAGCTCTGGGTAGGTGGAGCGAAAGCCCTGGGTAACTGTGGCGAAGGCCCTGGGAAGATCGGGGTGGATTTGGGAGTCACCCCGGATGCAGCTGTGAGGATATGCAGAACGCTGCCGAGGTCATACCCTGGATCTACCCCAAGATCATCCATTTTGCAACACCCAATAATTGACGTCCATGATGCATGGACTTCATGAAGTCCCTGTTACAAAATGGTGATTTTGACATTCTGGAGATACAGACATCCATCCTGGCTCACATGGACATCCAAATCATAAACAGGCCTTCTAGAATAAACGCCATAGTAAATGATGGCAGATATAGATCTGCCCAACAACAAATCATGATCTGTCTTTACCATTTGTGGGACAAAAACCATAGAAGTCTGCCCAGCACTCGATTTACTTCCCAACTACTGGTGAGCATCACTCCTGACCATCATAACATCAACAGCCATGAGGTCATTTAAGTTTTGTTTTGATTCCATTGTCTTTTTATTTAGGAATTCTCTGAGTTTATCCCACACATTTTTAAATTCTGTCACTGTTTTTGTTTCCTCCACCTCCTCCGGGAAGGCATTCCAGGCATCCACAACCTTCTCCATTAAAAAGTTACTCCTAAATGTACCACACTGCAACCTCAATTCATGTTTTCTAGTTTTACCACTTCCCTGTCTCTGGAAAAAAAATTGTTTGCATACTAATACCTTTCACGTATTTAAAATCTGTATTGTATCTCCTCTATCACTCCCCTTAGAACTTTGCGATTAGGTGGGATATAAATGTTTTTTTAATTTAAAAAAATGCACGTCTTTTGCACATTATTTATTTTCAAGGTATATGAATATCCTATCCTTGCTTTCTTCTTTCCTCTAGGGTATGTATAGTTAGGTCCTTAATTTTCATTTCATAGGCTTTTGATATAAATTCTGACATTTTTGTAGTACTTCTCTGGATTGTCTCCAATTTATCCATGGGGCCAATGCAGAAAGCTACTGTAAACATAAAAACATAGAAAAATGTAAGCAGATAAAGACCATCCAGCTTATAATCGAACGAGAAAAACGCCCAAGTTCCGACCTAAATCGGGAGATGGATGTTTATCTCACAAAAACGAATAAAGCGGTATAATCGAAAGCCGATTTTTGGGCGTTTTCAACTGCACTCCGTCGCGGATGCGGACAAAGTTTATGGGGGCGTGTCAGAGGTGTGGCGAAGGCGGAACTGGGCGTGGTTATCTGCCGAACAGAGATGGGCGCATTTCACAGATAATGGGACAAAAGTATGCGTTTTTAGCTAGAATTTAGGGCACTTTTCCTGGACCCTGTTTTTTCACGAATAAGGCCCCAAAAAGTGCCCTAAATGACCAGATGACCACTGGAGGGAATCGGGGATGACCTCCCCTGACTCCCCCAGTGGTCATAAACCCCCTCCCACCTCAAAAAATGATGTTTCACAACTTTTTATTTTGACCCTCAAATGTCATACCCACCTCCCTGGCAGCAGTATGTAGGTCCCTGGAGCAGTTGTTAGGGGGTGCAGTGGACTTCAGGCAGGTGGACCCAGGCCCATCCCCCCCCTACCTGTTACAATTGTGCTGCTTAATGCTTAGTCGTCCAACCCCCCCCCCCGAACCCACTGTACCTACATGTAGGTGCCCCCCTTCACTCCTTAGGGCTATAGTAATGGTGTAGACTTGTGGGCAGTGGGTTTTGAGGGGGATTTGGGGGGCTCTACACACAAGGGAAGGGTGCTATGCACCTGGGAGCTCTTTTACCTTTTGTTCTGTTTTTGTAAAAGTGCCCCCTAGGGTGCCTGGTTGGTGTCCTGGCATGTTAGGGGGACCAGTGCACTACGACTCCTGGCCCCTCCCACGAACAAATGCCTTGGATTTATTCGTTTTTGAGCTGGGCGATTTCATTGTCCATTATCGCTGAAAAGCAAAAACGCCCAGCTCACAACTTGGCGAATAAAACATGGACGTCTAATTTTTTCGAAAATACGCTTGGGTCCGCCCCTTCACGGACCCGTTCTCAGAGATAAACGCCCATGGAGATAGGCGTTTCTGTTAGATTATGCCCCTCCATATGGCCTATCCAGTCTGCCCATCCATGCCATCAATTCTCCCTATCATTCCCTTAGAGATTTTATGTACTTGTCCCAAGCTCTCTTGAATTCAGATACTGTCTTTGTCTCCACCACCGAGGCCGTTCCATGAATTCGCCACCCTTTCCGTGAAGAAGTATTTCCTCAGATTACTTCTGAATCTATCACCTTTCATCTTCATCCTGTGCTCCCTCATTCCAGAGCTTCCTTTCAATTGAAAGAAACTCGCCTCCTGTGCATTTATGCCATGTAGGTGTCACGGTCCCAGGCTTTAAACAAACAGTCATGGACTCTGGAACAATGTGAGCCCTTGACCTACTGTCGTCAAGCAGCAGCAGGAGGCAAAACCCCCCAACCAGGACTGGACAGGATTCAGGATGCTCAAGCAGGATTCAGGATACTCAAACAGGCTTGGCTGGAACAGGATTCAGGATACTCAAGCAGGATTCAGGATTCTCAAACAGGACTGGAGCTGAAGCTGAAGGTAGAGGGGACTAGAGCAAGCAAGGCAGACTAGGCAGGACACAAAGCTGACCCACACAGACAAATAACAGAACTAAGGCTGAAGCTGAGGGTAGAGGGGACTACAGCAAGCAAGGCAGACTAGGCAGGACCTACACAGACAAACAGAGAAGAACAGAAGCAGAAGTGCACACAAGCACCCTAAATAAGAAATCAAGACAGAAGTGCCCACGGACACACAGACAATGAACAAGGCAGAAGTGCACACAGGCACACAGACTATGAACAAGGCAACATGAAATCAAGACAGAAGTGCCCACGGGCACACAGACAAGAACAAGGCAGAAGTGCTACACTGAACATGGACTAACCTGGAGACCTTTGGCATTGCGAAGACCCTGAGTGAAAGTCCACCACTTCCTTATAAACAGGACAGAGGCAGGAAACACACTGAACACCAAAGTGAGGCTTGAAACACACAAGAAAGAAACAACAATGCAAACAGGAGCCAGCTCAGAAGCTGACCATCGGGAAATAAGGTGAGTCAAAGAGGAGTCAAGACCACAGTCATGACAGTAGGTATTTAAATGTCTCTATCATATCTCCCCTCTCCCGCCTTTCTTCCAAAGTATACATATTGAGATCTTTAAGTCTATCCCCATAAGCTTTATGATGAAGACCACTATCATTTTAGTAGCTGCCCTCTGGACCAACTCCATTCTGTTTGTATCTTTTAGAAGTCTCCAGAACTGTACACAGTATTCTATTTATTTATTTATGACATTTATATCCCACATTATCCCAAACACCAGAATCTCATATAGGGGCATCATCACCTTTGAGTTTTTGCAGCTTAAATGCATGACCCTACATTTTTTAGCATTAAATCTTAGCTGCCAAATTCCAGACCATTCCTCTAGCTTCACTATTGCAGATTTTGGTATCATCCGCAAAGAGGCAAACTTTTCCATACAGCTCTTCAGCAATATCACTTACAAAAAATGTTTAAAATAACCGGCCCAAGAACACCACTGGTAACATCCTTTTCCTCAGAATAAACTCCTTTTACCCTTACCTTCTGTGAGGTGATGTGCGCAGTTACTACGGGGAGAATGTGCACATTACTGTTACAGAATGCAGAAAGGGGTTGAGCATGGAAGTTAATGTGCATGGTATGTATGACTGTATACTGAATTAAAATGAATGGTAATGTGGCTATTAAGTATTCGCTTTAATGCACAAAAGGAAATGGTAGCTTTTAATGAATGCACAATGTGAGAAATTGTCTCTTGCACAAAGCTACACATTGTGATCAGAGCACATTGGTAGCATGTTTCAAATCATTATCAAATATGTTTCCTCTGCTTCAGATCAAAAGAATGATCATTATATCATCAATGAACTTTGTATTGTTTAAGAATAAGATCTCTTTCTCAAAGTATTGTATATAAAGCAATTCACTATAATACGATGATTAAAGCATCTATTTACTTGTACTGCACTATAGCGGACTGTTTATTATGCCATATTTTTCTTATGTATAAGGATTGGCCCATTGATGTTTCTGAGAAGGCTTTAATCTCACCAACAGCAGACTGCAAATGTTAGTGGTGTGTTTGAAATATCTGAACAAAACAGTTTGAATGCTGTGCATGTGTCTATAAAAGGTATGCATTTATAAAGATTATTTTAATCTAAAACTAAGGCTGGAGGTTTATATCGACAATAAAACCTTTCAAAACATGGCAATTAATCAGATAAGGACCGGGATGGGTAAATGTTGGAAACAAACCTCCACAGTGTATGTCGGTGATTAACAGCCCTGCTTTTCAGAGTTTTATTCATATTATAAACCTTTGATCCTAAGTTTAGATCTTAAAACAACAAATACTTTATTAAAATCTTCTCTGTCCAGTTATATTAGGTTTTGCAGTTTTATGTGCTAGAATATATTTTAAACTTTAATTAATGTGTGCAATTTAAAAAAATGAAATGGGTACATAATCAGAAGTATGGTTAAACTTAATGGGCCCCGATATTCAGTGCAAATTAAGAGGACAGAAATGGCCCCTGGCTGGTTAAATAGTGTTTAGCCAGCTAAGCACTAATATTCAGTGCAAGATAGCTGGTTATCTCTGCTGAATATTAACGCTTAACCCGGATTCTATATAGTGTGTTTAGATTTAGGTGTCAAAATCGGCGTAGATTCAATAACACCCTGCATAACTTAATTGGCTTAACAAGCTAATGAGCACTGATAACAGCACTTAATAAGCAATAATGAGCACTAATTGGCACTGATTAGAATTTAGGTGCACAACTCGCTAAGTGTATTCTGTAACGATGTGCGCCGAACTTCTAATACGTGGAGGCAAAAAGGAGGGAAAATGGGCAATTCACGAGCATTCCAACATTTAGGCGCCTAGTTATAGAATATGGCTCAGTGCACCTAAATCTATGCTCTGAGATTTACACCATGTTTTCATTGGTAAATAGACGTGCACAGATATTGGCGCTGAAATATCAACTAAGCATATTCTATAATCAGCGCCTAAATCTAGATGTCGATTATAGAATATGCTTAGTTGGCACTGATTTCAGCACCAAATTGTTAGGCGCCATATATAGAATCTCCTCCTTAGTGGCTAGCCGATAATTGGCTATGTTGTGCGACTTAGCTGGCTATCCGTGAATATTCAAGCACTAGCTGGCTAAGTTTAGCGGACAAATTGGCCTGCATAAATAGCAGTCCATCTTTGCCTGCTATTAACTATGTCACCTGGATATTCTTATGGCCGGTTAAGTTAGATCCAGCCCAACCCGCCCCCCCCCCCCCCCCAGATATTCAATATTGGTCACCAGAAACAGCCCGGCATTGAGTGTCCGGGGTCAGCGCCAGAGGCGGCAACTAATTGTGCTGCCTGCCACCAGCTGAATATCGGGAGAAATGTAACCAAGGAAGTCAAGATATCTCCCAGCAAGAAGGGGTGTCCAACCAATGTATACACATGCATTAGAAAGGTGCCAGCCACTGATATTGAGCATGAATAATCTATGATCACAACTTTATTAACCATAAAAACACTTAACAAATCATCTTGCTTAGGTACACAACCTCTAGAGCAGCAGGCTGAGAACCAGGGACGTCAAGGTTCAAATATTGCTGTATCTCTTTGTGTCTTTAGGCAAGTAACTTTGTCTTATATTGCCTCAAGTAGAAACTTAACACTGTATTTACAAATCTATGTTAATGTGTATCATTTAATATAAACCCCATTATTGTCAATGAGACTTATTTGTTAACAACACATATTAAATGTAGCTTATAGTGTATTAACACAGGTTAGTAAATATAGTCCATAGATTGTAAGCTCCTTGGGGTCATGAAAATACCTACTGTATCTGAATGTAACTTGCCTTGAGCAATCAATAAAAAGGTGTGACTTATACTCAACTGCACCCCTTTCCCTTTCTGCTCCAGATGGGAGAGGAGAGGAGCTTTTGGGATCCATTGAGACATTGCTCCAGACTGGTGATGCACTGGATGCATACAAGGTTATGGGCCTTCAGGGTGCAGAACTGACTAGGTGTTAATGGGAGCACATGCAAACAAGGATAGCAGCCCTCCATTGTCATACTAGAGTTCACCACTATATCAGAACCAGGATGATCCTGGTGATAGACCTAGGCCATGCTTGTGAAGTCTTTTAGCTCAGGTATTTCCAACTAACTGCCACCCTCCTCCCTTCCCCCACCCCCAAGCTCAAGTACTCATTCAACAGGGTGGAGGCAGCTTGAAACTAGTTAGCATGTGTCCCCCCATATTGCCAAGCTGTGGCCAATATACCCCGACAACTGTTGAGTAGTCCTCTTGGGGCATGCAAGAAAATATCTTGTCCTTGTGAGACAGGTGAAACCCATCTGAATGAAAGAGTTTCACAGTCAGTGGACACCCAATAGGTGACATGAGTAGAGGGTAAAGTTTTTTATCTGTTTGTTCAGCTTTGATGCCCATTTGGTCCAGAGACCAGAGTGGCACAGCCAGTGATAAGAAATGATCTCCAATCACAAAATATGAGTAATAGGCAGTAATAACATGATGAGTGCACACCATTCTTAATCTACCAACTGCATAATGGGGCTGTTATCAAGGTCATTTCCCTCAATGACAATGACTAAAATCTCTGGGAGTACAGATCTGACCAGCAGCAAATGCAGAAAAGCAGCTTAACTTAGTACTAAGCTTCAGCTGCTTTATAATGTTGCTGCTAAACTCAGGGCCGCTGAGAGGGGGGGCAGGGGAGGCAAGATTCCCCTGGGCCTAGACTCTAAGGGGGGGGGGGTGTGGTGCCGGTAAGGCTTTCAGTGGCAGGCAGGCACACAGACAGAAGGTTCTGCTCCCTTGGTCTGTCTCGCTCCTGCTCCTGTGTGCTGGGACCCAGGTTATTGAGTTAATGTGTTAACTATGCTCTGCCACTATAGGTCCTTCTTCCTGCCTCGTCCCATCTCCTCCTGTGTGAAGTGCTTCCTGTTTCTGCATAGGTGGGAGGGGACACAGCAGGAAGAAGGACCTGTGGTGGCAGAGCTGCATTAATGTGAGAACCTGGGTCCCAGCACACAGGAGCAGGAGAGAGACAGACCGAGGGAGAGAACTGATGCAGTAAATGACGTGGGGGGGGGGGGGGGGGCGGTGGTGGCAGCCGGGGAGTGCAGCCATGGCAGCTGTGACCCTGTGGGGGCGGGGGGGGGCGTGGTGGCAGCAGCAGCCTGTGTGATAGGGTGGCCCTAGCTTTGTCTTTCGGCGGTGCTGAAGAAAGGTGACAGTGCAACACCACCATTGATTCATTTGCATTGGTTGCCAATACAGGCCAGGATAAAGTTTAAGCTGGCATGTTTGATATATGAAATTTTTGATGGAACTAACCCAGTCTTATCTAGTTAGCGTGTTTTTGTTCCCTGGTAATTATAGATTGTCTAGAGCATTTGGATCTCGACATATTTATTTTCCTTCAGTATCTGGAGTATGTTATAAAAATATCTTGGTCAAAATAAACTCTTTCTAATAATTCAGACTGAATAGAACTTAATCAAATCACACCACAAGATGGAGTACAATCAAACAATTGGAAGGGGAAAAGCCTCAGTAACCTCCCTCCACCCTATATATTTGCTTTAAAGGTGGCAGGATTTAAACAGGGTTCAAACTCTTCACAGGGTTAAAAAAAAAAACACTTCCAAACAAAGATTGTTAAAACTCCACTTGTCTTCACCTTTGAATAGAACAAAATGAGTGACTTCAAGAGAAAAACCACAAAAGCAAAAATTTAGCTTTGGTAAAAGGTGCTTGTCCATTGCTAAATATCAATCACATCGACTGTGGCCAGAGTTTCGCTGAAAACGCTGAATCAAGATGTGATCAAAAGATTATTAAAAAAACATAAAAAGTGTTCACACCCCACTCTAGTGAACATACAAGTAAAAATCAGTGCTACACAGTCCATCAAATGATGCAAACTTAGGGCCCTGTTTACTAAGCTGCGCTGTAAGCAAGCTAATGTTTTTAGCATTTAGCACACGCTAATTCTAGAGACACCCATATATTCCTATGGGTGTCTCTAGCATTAGCATGTGATAATTTTTAGTGCACAATAAAACCACTACTCCATCTTAGCAAACAGGGTCCTTAGAAAGTTGATTTAAAATCAGTATTTGTCAGTTTTAACATGTACCCATTTCTTGGCTGAACACAAACACTGTTTGGAACGCCAGTGCAAAGAAGCCCTGATTGTTGAACATTGTATGAAAATGGATCTTTCTTTTTGTACATTGCGAGTTTGCGTGACAGATCATGTGACAGGAGTTAGATGAACCGTGATAAATTTCTACTTCAAAGAGAATTGTTTTGGATTTATACTTTAAGAACTGAAGAACCGTATGGATTGAACTCGCGTACTGAATGGAAACATTTCTTTTAAAATTTTGCAAGTCTGGCGCTTTACTGCAATTAAAAAAGGAAATCAATCCAGTGAAAAATCACTGCAACTCGGCAGATGCCAAGGGACCTGCAAATAATGCAATACAATAGTATTTTTTAAAAAAGAATATAAGAAAGGAAATAAGGAGAATTCAGTGTAGGCTGTAACCAACAGCCAAGCTAAATCTCAGTGAGAAACGCAAACAGAGGAGACACAGCACAGGGAGAGTGTGTATGGAATAAAATTCAGAAAGATAGTGCCCAGGTGGTGAAGAGTGTCAGCTCTGGGAGGAGTTGGGAGGAGATAAAAGAGAAGAATTAGAGTGGGAAAAGGTCTTTGGTTGCCTGCAAGCCTCTGCCAAGTCACCCTAAGAAGGAAAAGGGGGATCCTGAAGTGCCACCTTAAGCTGAGCTAAAATCAAGGGACAGTTGTGGCCCTATTTATAACAACTGGTGAAGAAACCAGAGCATCAGGCAGATTGGAGAGTCCAGCCCATAAGCGGGGTTTGGAGCAGGAAGAAGCCTGCCCAAGGCCAGAGTGCCGCTCTGCGAGGTACACCCACGGATGGAGGACAGCCATAAAGGGATCTGTGCCTGGTGGTAATGGAGTGCATCGAGAGCAGGAGAAAAATGGAAGTGGAGAAATTGTATATTTGTAAATAATCTGGGGAGAAGCGCTCCCTGTAAATACTCCTGAGCAGTGCAGTAGTAAAGGTGTTCCCCAAAGGATTCATATCATTGACTGAGTTAAGGATCACTGAATCAAGTTTAAGTTTGTAATAAAGCCTCCTGGAATATCGCGTAGCTGGGCTTTGGCCTTGTCCTCCCTGAGCGCCCCCTTTTGTTCCTTCATGATCTTACGATCCCACGGATTCCCTCACAGGCTTTCTGCGTCTGATATACCTGAAAAAGGTGTTACTATGAGTTTTTGCCTCTGCGGCAAGTTTATATTCTTTTTTAGCCTTCTTTATCAGTGCTTTGCATCTAGCTTGACACTGCTTATGTTGCTTCTTATTTTCTTCATTTGAATCCTTTTTCCATTCTTTGAAGGATGTTCTTTTGGCTCTAATAGCTTCTTTCACTGCACCTTTTAACCACGCTGGCTGTCACTTGCTCTTCTTTCCACCTTTGTTAATATGTGGAATACATCTGGTCTGTGCTTCCACGATGGTATTTTTAAACAACGTCTATGCCTGATTTGAAGTCCTAACCTTTGCAGCCGACCTTTTCAGCTTCTTTTTAACCATTTTTCTTGTTTTGTCATAGTTGCCCTTTTGAAAACTGAATGTTGCTACAGTAGTTTTTGTTTAGTGGCTTCACTCCAGATATTAGCTCAAATTTGATCATGTTATAATCACTGTTTCTCAGCAGATCCAACACCATTACCTCTCGTACCATGCCCTACATTCCACTAAGGACTATATCTAAAATAGCTCCCTTTCTTGTCGGTTCTTGGACCAGTTGCTCTAAGAAGCTGCCATTTATTACATCTAAGAATTTACCTTCTTAGTGCTCCCTGATGTAGCATTTATCCAGTCTATATTGGTGTAATTGAATTCAAATACTTAATAATAAATATCCATTCTTTTCCAATGTGAGCCTGAAATTGCGTAACAAAATATGTGGAGAAAAAAAAAGATCTTAGTCAGTAGGAGTCGTGATTTCAGCATACAGCTGACATATAGAAGTATGCTCACTAGTAATCATAGGTCAGAAAAAAAAAAGTCCTCAAGTCAAATGAATAACAGAAACAGTGAAAACTCACATTACGATAACAATAAAAGGGCTTAATCATCTATATGGTTTGTTTTTCAGTGGAAAGAAAAAGTTGAAACTTTCAAAGCAGCATTCTCACAATCTCAGTATAAAAAAGATTGAAATACTCATCCAGCAAAAATTCAATCCACTTATGACAGTAGAAATGCCAACAGGAATACCCTGTTTCTCCCAAAGGGCATATTCAGACCTTCAAAAACTCCTCTTCAAATATATCAAAAAGAAGTACTGTTTCCAAAAAAAGGTTGCAATAGGTGCATAATATCCAAAATATACACCTTCCACCTTATGACACAGACCATGTTTCATTATTGTTGTCTTATGGAGACTTTCATTGTGACAGTGAGCAACACAATCTTCAAATTCATCAAATTTCTGAAAATAAAAAGAAAATCAGTATATACATCTCAAAAATGCAGCCATACATATGACAGGTCACAGGATATCTCTCTAAAGGATATTCACTAATGGTCAAACAATGTGCACACTGAAAACAAGTTTGCCAAGTTTGTTATCCTAGTAGGTTGTATATATTACATTACATTACATGAGCTGTCAAAGTGTAATTACTCCTGTCTCTAGATCTTTTCCCCCGGATTCTATATATGACATTCAAAACTGGATGCCAATCCGAGATGTGCACCCAACTAAATTGGCTAATGAGACAATTAATACACTAATTGGCACCAATTTGAATTTGCATGCACATCTTTTGTGCTGTAACAATGTGTGCCCAAATCTCATAGCGTGCAACACAGAAGGGAGCATTGCCATGGAAAGTGCATGGGCAGGTCAGGGGTGTTCTTAAAATTTGCATGTAGTATTATAGAATACTGGGGATGTGCGATCAAATTGGGCACCAGGAATTACACCTGGTTTAGCAGGCATAAGTATATAAGCATCGCCATGCTGGGATAGACTAAGGGTCCATCGAGCCCAGCACCCTGTCACCGACAGCGGCCAAAAGAACAAGCAATTTGTCCCGCCCATCCTAGAAATACTGTATTCCCTCGTCCATTCAATAACATTCTATGGCTTTTTCCTCCAGGAAGCTGTCCAACCCAGCCCAAATTTGGGCGCTGAAATTGGCATTCAATGCTATTGGCACTGATTTTTGAGCACCGTTTACTGAATCTAGGTCTTTACCTCCAATCATATAAGAAACATGCAATTAAATTGAATAACAAGCCAATTAGCACCAACAATTGGGTGCTACAAATTATCAATGCTAATTGTCATTAATTAAAATTTACGTACACATTTTTAGTCATAGGGATATGCATGTAAAATATGCACAGCTCCAAAAAGGGGACACACCCATGGGGCTTTTTAACTGATAACAAGTTATTCAGCGCTAACTGGTTAACGTTGTAGCAGTTAAAGCTAGGATAGCTATTTAGGCAGTCCTATTTGACCATTAAACTTATCTGGTTAGGCGCTGAATATTGGCGCTTAACCAGATAAATCGCTAACCAGCAATTTTCAGCGGAGATAACCGGTTATCCCCACTGAATATTAGTGGTTAGGCACCTCTCCTTCCCTCCTCATGATCACTGACTGAATGCAAAATAAAAAAAACTGCCATATATAGAAAAGTGACTAGCACTGTTCCAAAGTGAGCACATACCTACAGGGGAATAAAAAAGCACATTCCCCATATAGATCAATTTGATCCAACCAGCCTACAAAATACATGAAAAAAGATTCTTTGTAGCATCATTAAAAGGATCCCAAACACAACAGTGTATTTCAGTTCATTTGCAAAATGCAAATCTCAGGGATACTCACAAACAGCACTCCTTGATTCAGAGTAACAGAGTTCCCTCCACTCTGAAATGAATCTGGAAGCGGCCACCTCCTCTTTATGGTTGGCTTTAGAATTGCTCCCATAGAGTATAATTATTAATTTACATGGACCATTCCCAAATTGACCAATAACATTTGCAGCGATAGACCAGAAGTACAATTACAAAATCTCTGGTGCCATATGAGTGAGAGAAACTCAAACTTCTCCACTACCTGACACTGAGAACTAACAAAAAGCCTTGCAAATAGACACTCAAACTGTACTAACTCTACCTCACTGTGTGTCAGCATCTGTGAAGGAAGCAGGCTGCCTCGGGCCTTCCCTCGCTGTCCCGCCCTAGCGGAAACAGGAAGTTACATCAGAGAAGGGCGGGACACAGGGGCGTAGCCAGCCCTCCAATTTTTTAGGGGGGGCCAGAGGTGGACTGAGGGGGCAACATATCTCTCTCCCCCATTAAAAATAATACCTTTGCTGGCAGAGTTAACGAAGCCAGCACTGTAAACACTGCAGTGGGTACTAAAATATGAGTGCACCTACTTGAAAACTAAACAAATCTAATAACTATACATTGATCCTACACAGATATTCAGTGCTAAAAGAATACCTGATCTCTTTCACACACGCAGAACCTCATCAAGTCTAAGTAATCACAAACTTAAGATAGAAATATGTAGACAAAAATTAAATTAAACTCCCAAGAAGCCAGACACTGCACGCAATGTAACAGCTAGCTCAGGGTTTTTTTGAGGGGGTACTTGGGGGTACTGAGTACCGGCACCTTTACCATTGTCTGTTAAAAATGACCCATGGTCCCCAAGTTTTAATGAAAGAGCTCAGGCTCTACACATCAATTCTGCCTTGTCATAGATTCTGTGACCGGTTGCAGAGGGTTTGGCTATTGTGGGGTGGGTCCCTCAGTGATCACCCCACCCCTGAAGGGTGACCTGGCATTTGAGTACTGGCACCTTTTTTTGCTAGAAAAACGCACTGAGCTAGATAAAGAGAAGAAGTGATTGATGCATGTCCACTATTTCTGGGATAAACAGTATAGAATGTTTTGTACTTTTTTGGGATCTTGCCGGGTATTTGTGATCTGGATTGGCAACTGTTGGAAACAGGATGCTGGGCTTGATGGACCTTTGGTCTTTCCCAGTATGGCAATACTTATATACTTATATATACTGTGCAAAATATAAAGAGAGCAGGTGTACATTTCAAAAATTGAAATATCACATTTCAAATTAAGAAACAGAAACAAAACAAGAAAAGGAAAATAAGGTACTATCTTTTTATTGGATTAATTTAAGGAAGGAGGTTTGGCTTCTAAAAGCTAGCCAAAATGTTTTTCAGTTAGTCCAATAAAAAGGTTTCACTATTTTTCATTTTTTATATTATTTTTTTATGGTGCACTAGCATTTTTAGCACATGCTAACTGTGTAGATGCCCATAGGAATATTATGGGCATCTATACAGTTAGCGTATGCTAATGCTTAGTGTGCACTAAAAACGCTAATGCGCGTCTAGTGCAGCTTAGAAAACAGGGCCCTTAATTTATTAACCTCTAGAGTAGATTAAGGGGATCTTTTACTAAAGCTTAGCTCAAGTTATCTGCAACAGGGCCCATAGGAATAAAATAGGCCCTGCTGCAGATAAGTTAAACTTTAGTAAAAGACCCCCTAAAACAGCTACTGCACTACTTTATCCTAAATGTAAAATACAATTCTTTTTCTACCTTTGTTGTTTGGCCATTTAATTTTTCTAATTATGTTGGTCCCAGTCCTTGATTTCTGCTTTCCTGTCTTCTCTAACTCTCTTAACAGGGATTCCTATCCTTTTGTCATTTCTCAGTGCCCTCCGGTCTTCTTCACTTCCACTAAATCCAATTGCAACATTGATCTTATTCTTTCACTTTTCTTCTATTTATTTTTCTGCCTTTCAGTACAGATTTCATTTATTCTTACTATCCAGTCTTCAATTTCCCCTTTTTAAATACATCTCTCTACAGCTTTTCATCTCTTTCCCTCACTCTGGCACTCCCATTCCTTTTCCTCTTCCTCTTATTTCACAGTCTTTCACTATCCTCTCCCCCTTCTGTTCAGCATCTCCCCTCTTCTCTCTACCCCACTTCCATCCAGCGTCTCTTCTCTCCACTCCACATCCACCCTCAGCATCTTGTCACCTTCCATCCTGCATCTGCTCTCTCTCTCTCTCTCTCTTTCTACCCCTTCCATCCAGAATTTCTCCTGTCTTCCCTCTTTCACCCAGCATTCCTCTCTCCCTTCCATTCAGCATCTCCCTTCTCTATCTTCACCTCTTCTATCCAACATCTGCCTTCTCTTTCTCCCCCTTCTATTCTGCATTGCTCCTCTCTATCCAGCATCTGCCTTTTACACCCCAATGCAGCATATCCCCTTCCTACTCTCATTCCATCCAGTAGCTTCCTCCTCTCTCTCTCTCTCTCTCTCTCTCTCTCTCTCTCTTTCCACCTTTTCCAGTTAGTGTCTTCCCCCTCTCTCCCCCTTCCAACCAGTATCTCTCCTTTTCCAGCCAGCATGTATTCTTTCTTCCCTCTTATATCCAACATATCCCCTCCGTCCCCCCTATCCAGTGTTTCCCTCTGTTTTTGCCCCCTTCCAGCCAGCATTTACATCCAATATGTTCCCTCTTTCCATAATTTCCATCCAGCGTTTCCTCCATTTTTCTTCCTTCTTTTCAGCCAGTATCTCAATTTCTCTCTCTCTCCTTCCCCCCCCCCTGCTGCCAACCTGCAGAAAGAAGGATCAGCAAAAAAGTGATATGAATATTAAACTGTGCAAACTTCAGTAGATATATAGAGGTTTCTTAGGCAATTGAATTAAAGTGGATTGATTTTTTAAAAAGTGTTCATAGATGATGCTTACACCTCGACAAAGTAAACGTTTTGAAGTCATAGTCCCTCCATTGCAAAATACTATACACAAATGTGCAAAAACACACTCAAAACATTACCGTACCATACCACCACTAACTTCTGAAGACTTTACTCATGAAAAGGCAGTGCAGTAAATAATACACCAGGCCCTAAAACACCAATGCCACACCTAGTGAGAAAACAGAACAGGACTGCTGCAAGATCTCCAAACTAGCACAAAACAGAGACAGACCCTCAGCAAATATGAAACAAGGGACCACAGACCAGTAATAGAGACATGAAGGCAAAACAGTGAACTGGAAACCTCAAGAAGTCAGGTTTTGCATGGACAGCAATAGTAAAGAAATAGACACTAAATTGCAAGATATCAGAAAGGGGCATTTCTAAAAAGCTCCCAAAACTGTGCAAGGAAAGACACTTGAACTCCACTGATAATAGTATAGTTAACCTCAATATTTAACCCTAGAACGCATATTGGGGGCCTTTTAGGCCCCCATGCTTACATTTTTGCTATTATCTGCAAAATTACTTTAGTTAGAATTTTGAAACTCAAGGTATTACTCAAGTATGTCATTGTTGATAATATCCAGTTGTTCATATAATTTTTTTTCATAGGCATTATGGTGTAACAATGCTTGTTTGGTGAAAACTACATCTGTACGAATTGGGGGCCTTTTAGGCCCCCGCTGTTTTTATCATGTTCTCAGAAGTGTTTGTGTCTCAAGTTACTTTATTTGTACTCAGTAATGCTGGTGGAGGGGCCAGGGTGTGGATAATAACATGTGAGGATGTCATGTGATTTTTGGAGGGAGTGATAAGGCCATGACATCACCTCAGGTCCTCTGAACACTGAGGACAGTATACACTGTGAGCTAATTGCTGAAGGACCTGTGATAAGATAAGCTGTTGAGAGGAAATCTGTTTCATTTTCTAACATCTAGTCAGCAATGGCACAGTCTTCCTCCAAGTGTCTGACTGACCAAGAGATTGAAGCGATTATGTTTCAAAGCGATGATGAAAGTGAACTATCTTTGTCTGATGAAGAATATCTGCCACCAGCTAATCAAACATCCTCATCCAGTGATTCTTCTGATGATGAAGAAGTGAATCTAGTGGATCCTCAAGAAGTGATAAGTAGAACATCCAAAACGAATGTTTTTTGGGACAGTAATCCTACATTAGTCGGACGTACTCCAATACACAATATTGTGAGACAGGCTCAAGGAGCTGTGGGAAGTCCCAGTTACTTTACCCCTAAAGATGTATTCTGTACTTATTTTTCTGACAATATTGCAGAAGAGGTCCTATTATGTTCAAACCTAGAAGGAAGATGTATCGCTTCAGCAAAAAATAAGTCCTGGAAAAATATCTCAAAAGAGGAACTTTATGCATATATTGGACTTTTCCTGCTGGCAGGGAGTCAAAAATCGTATGATGTCCCAATACGAGAATTATTTCTGGACCCACTTTCTGATCCACACTATAAGGCGACAATGTCAGTGGGCAGATATGAGGAAATTAGAAGGATCATTCTCTTTGATGATAAGCGAACTCGTGCAGCGAGGTTTGAAACAGACAAATTAGCCCCTATCAGTTATATCTGGAACATATTTATCAAAAATTGCACAAAACTTTACAATCCTAGTACTAATGTTACTGTAGATGAGCAACTTGTACCGTTCAGAGGACGCTGCAAATTCATACAATACATGCCCAGCAAGCCAGCCAAGTACGGTATAAAAATCTTCTGGATGTGTGATTCTGCAAATTATTATGGCATAAATGGCGTAATCTACTGTGGCAAAGAGGTTGGTGCACCAGTACAGAAGGATCTGGGGTCTGAAATAGTCAAAACTCTTGCTGTTCCAATATTCAATTCAGGTAGAAACATCACCATGGACAATTATTTCACCAATGTTGAACTAGGCAATTTTCTGCTTGCAAAAGCTATTACACTTGTTGGTACTATAGAGCAAAACAGACGAGAAATTCCAGCAGCACTCAAACACAATCGTCAGCGAGCACTTTATGAGAGTGTCTTTGGATTCAATAACAAAGCGACTTTGGTATCTTACAAGGCAAAGAAGGAGAAATCTGTAATTTTACTCAGTACCATGCATCACGATTGCAGTGTTGACAGCAATAACCAAAAATTGAAACCAGAAATCATCCTGCATTACAATGCAACAAAAGGAGGTGTAGATAAAATGGATGAGATGGTGGGAGAATATTCGTGTAAGAGGCAAACAAAACGATGGCCTGTAGTACTATTTTCAAATATGCTTGATGTAGCAGCCCTAAATTCATTCATTATTTATACAGAAACTCATCCTGAATTTCATGCACAGAGGAAGGACAGGAGACGCTTATTCTTGAAGGACCTTTGTCATGAACTTGTAATACCTCACATGATAGAGCGAAGCGACTTGAAATGCTTGCCAAAGAAAACTAAAGAAGCAATGAAACGGTGTGGCGTACAGTTTCAGATTACTCCAGAGCCAGGAGAAAGAAAACGAAAGCGTTGTTTCATGTGTCCAAGAAACATAGAGAGGAAAACTGAGCGATATTGTTCCACTTGTAAGGAAACTGTTTGCAAAGAACACTCTTCTGAAAAAATAACATGTCAGAATTGTTTGGAAGACTAATATAATAGAAAAGAAAGTTAGAATAAAAATGTAGCTGCAGCTAGTTTGCTATAGATTTCTATGCATTTTTGTGTGTTTTCATGTCTTTGCGTGAAATTTGGGAAAAAAAAGATTTTTTGGTGTTTTCTGTGAAAAATTATAATTAAAATGTTGTCCACTATTCATATTTTATTGAGCAATTTTGAAATAAACTTGTGAAAGTTATTTAAGTGTGTTTTTCTACATTATGTGCATGGGGGCCTAAAAGGCCCCCATGACGTTAATATGTATATTTTTAACGTCATGCGTTCTTAAAATGGAGGAAAAAAAGACCTCAGTTGCAAGAGGACACTATGGGGGTATTTTACAAAGTTGCGCTAATGATTCCTGTGCAGTAAATGAGAGGAAGCCTATAGGAACTGAATGGGCTTCCTCTCATTTAGCGCACAGGAATCGCTAGTGCGGCTTTGTAAAAGAGGCCCCATATGATTAAGTGTCGCAAATCAGCTGTGGATATTTTTCATGGGTCAAAAACCTGACAAACAGGGACTGTACCAATACAAGGGCAAAGCACAGAAAGACAATGAGAAACACAATACAGGCAAGCCGGGAACTACAATGGAAGGTCTGCTGAGTTGAGAACAGTGAGAGGTTGATAGGAGAAGGAAACACTGAGGGGGGAAGGGGACCTAAGAGATAGCAAGGGATGGGTGTGGCTAGGGGCAGGCAGGTGTAGGCAACAAGTTCAGGGAGAGACAAACAGGACAGGCAGGGCAGGAAATTGTGAGGTATAAACACTTTACACTGGGGCACACAGAACAGCAGACAAACAAATATCCAACTATCCACTCCTTAACACAGCACCAAAATCCACCTCTCCACTCTCCAACCCAGTAACAAAACAGATGGGTTACAAAAGACAGCTCATGGCTTGACTTATTCACTTTTATATGAGATGTAGGGATGAATGGTCTCGGTTCCAGCCATGAAACGTCATCCTGCTATCCATTATCATGTTAGGACATTCTGAGTGTAGCCCTGCCCTCGATACATCGCCAGACACCCATTCAGGAACTGTCCAACTTGGGGTGCCTATCACTTGGACATTCCCTGTTTTAAGTGTTGCAAAATCGCTATTTGGACTTTCGAGGCAGATGGCCATCCTTTTCAATGTTTTGAGACGTCCTTCTGCTTTGAAAATGAGTACCATAAATACCTATGCCGAATCAGTTAGAAGTAGGAGAGGGTCTATGGCTACAGGATCCGGAGACTTGAGCAGAATTCTGAATCTTAGCTTAAACCTCAGGAGTGGAGGAGTGGCCTAGTGGTTAGAGCACCAGTTTTGAAATCCAGAGGTGGCTATTTCAAATCCTACTGCTGTTCCTTGTGATCTTGGGTAAGTCACTTAACCCTCCATTGCCTCAGGTACAAACTTAGATTGTGAGGCCTCCTGGGACAGAAAAATATCCAATGTACCTGAATGTAACTCACCTTGAGCTACTACTGAAAAAGGCATGAGCAAAATCCAAATAAATAAGTAAACCCTCATAAACATTTGTAACTTACTTCTGTTTAACTCTTAGCTGCTGGCAGTAAATGTAACCAAATGCACAAAAAAAAGTAAGCTTGATAAATCTCAAACAAATCTTTAGTATTGTCTGTGCTTAAAAAGAAACAATGGGAAAACAGTAATTGTTTTTTTTCCATTTGGGGGGAGATTTATATGTAAAGAACATTAAATATGAAATGTATCAATTGCAAAGTATAACTACAAAAGTCTGAATTGGCTGCTAGCATGCTTTTCACGATATAGCATTATTGGTTTTGGTGAAATATTTATATTTGCTAAGGAATGAATTGAAAATAATTGTTTCCCTTCTACTGAGCAAAGATATTGAAAGGTGATTGCCAACAAAGCACAACATTAACATAAGAAGCACATTATTTTTAATGCACTGCATGGATAGATTAATCAAGAGTAATAACAACTGACAAATGTAAATTGACCATTTGTGGTGAAAATGTGTATGAACATTGGGATTTATTTTTAACAGGCGTGTCGTTCTATACCTATAAAAATGAAGGAAGTACTTGGCTTCATTCAGCAGCACACAAATGAGCCTCGGTGAAGTATAATCAAACACAAAGAGGAAATATTGGATTGTAGGAAAGTAGAAAATGCAAATTTGTAGCTGAATTGCATTAGCTGTGCATTTTGTATTACCTCTGAGGTGTGCTATTTGTTTCTCACTGAACGTATAGTTACATCTACTTTGAAATTTAAGAGAGAAACATGCAGAAGGGCTTAGGGAGATCAGTCTGCCATTTAAATAGTTATTCTGCTGCTGTACAAGCCTGAGCTCAGTACAGATGCTGTGGCCTGTTTATCAAGAGCAGTCCATTCAGCATGCTCCTATTTCATAGCACCGGAACCAAACCGGTGTCCTTCAGAAGAGGGAAAATTCTTCATTTTCTTGATAACAATCAGCAGAGGAAACATAGCTCCCAGCACTTGAGTTCCAGGTCAAGGGCTACATATGTATTCAGGAGTGCTCCATTTCCTATATTTCTTTCTTGTGCTTAAGGCACTCTGCTATCCCAGACATCAAATAGGCTAGGTCTAACTGCTATTGTGAGCCTCTAGTTTAAACAGGTTCCATTCTAGCCAGTGTAAGGTCTACTCCAAGAGACTATTTTCATTCCCTTTATTTATTTATTTGTCTTTATGCAGTGGTTAGAGCTATGCAGTTTAACGGAATGATTATTAAAAGTCCTTCTGAACAATATGCTTTACTAAAGTGGATGAAGAAACTAGAGGTGCTTTGAAAATTATCCTGGCAAACTAACCACGTACATTTCCACAATGTGTATGCAAGTCATTTTTTGGGGGGGGGAGGGGGTGCCTACTATTTTAATTTATCTTAATCATGTATCTCCCTCTTCCCACAAAAAATGCACATCAGGTGAGTTATAATAGCAACAAGTGCATAGGTGTATTTCATTTTGGACCCAGTTTTTTAGGCGTGATATATAGAATCTAGTCCATATATTAAATAGGTATTAAATATATGAAAGGAGGTTGATAAATTAACAATCTAGATGAAAAGCTGAACAAAGAAGGTTACAGCAAATCACTTAATAGTTCAGAGGTCAGTCCATACACTACTTGAAATAGTAAACATAGAGGGGCATAATCGAACTGGGCGCACAAGTTTTCCTGAGGGTGTCCTTGCAGGACGTCCCCGTGAAGGGGTGGGGAAACCCCTATTATCGAAACAAGATGGGCGGCTATCTGTCATTTTGATAATACGGTCGGGGATGCCCAAATCTCAACATTTAGGTCGACCTTAGAGATGGTCAACATAAATGTTGAGATGGTCGTCCCCGGTTTTCGGCGATAGTGGAAACCGAGGATGCCCATCTCAAAAACGACCAAATCCAACTCATTTGGTTGTGGGAGGAGCCAGCATTTGTAGTTCACTGGTCCCCCTGACATGCCAGGACACCAACCGGGCACCCTAGGGGGCACTGCAGTGGACTAACTGATGCACTAACTGAATAGAAAAAGGCATGCATGAAGGAAATTGCATGCAAATGAGCTGCTCACTGTTAGCTCATTTGCACATGATTTCCTTCCTAAGAAGGAGAAGCCAGTGCAGAGCAGCCAAGCATTATGCATGGCTGCTCTGCGCAACACAAGTCCAGGTTAAAACATCCAAGTGCTCGTCAGGGACGTCCTTTGCTATGCCTCCGTCTCTGTGACAGCAGGTCCTTTGCTATGCCTCTGTCTCTGTGACAGCAGTTGAGGACGTCCTTTGCTATGGCAACATCCCTGCGATTGCAGTTGAGGATGTCCAAAATATGGATGTTTCTTTGAGAAGGATGTCCATGCCTTTGCTATGCCTCTGACACCCCCTTTACTTATGTGTTTGGATTTTGGATCACACATAGCAGGAGTGGGATTTGAACCAGCCACCTCTGGATTGCAAGACCAGTGCTTTAACCACTAGGCCACTCCTACACTCTCTTGAAATTTGTCAGTCTCGGGGGGGGGGGGCAGTTGAGTACATCCAAAATGTTTGCAAGAAGGACGTCCATGCCTTCGTTATGCCTCCGCTGACACACACATACGTTCCCCCCCCCCAGGGACCTGCATACTGCCCCCCCCCCCCCCCCCCACAGGGACAGCCAAATTTGAAGAGAATGTAGAGGAGCTGAGGAGTGGCCTAGTGGCTAGAGCACTGGTCTTGCAAGCCAGAGGTAGCCAGTTCAAATCCTACTCTGCCACTTGTAACCCAAATAAATGAAGGGGGTGTCAGAGGCACAGCAAAAGACATGGACATCCTTCTTATAGAAACATCCACATTTTGGACATCAGAGGCATAGCGAAGGATGTCCTTCACCCATACTCCAAAGAAAAAAAGCAAAAGTTTTTAAAGTTGTTTTTTTTCGGGGTGGGAGGTGGTTAGCAACCACTGGGAGAGTCAGGGGAGGTCATCCCCAATTCCCTCCGGTGGTCATTTAGGGCACATTTTTGTGGCTTGGTCGTTAAAAAAAAAGGACCAAGTAAAGTTGGCCAAGTGTTCGTCAGGGAAGCCCTTCTTTTTTCCATTATTGCTTGAGGATGCCCATCTGTTAGGCATGCCCCAGTCCCACCTTTACTACGGTTCCGATACACCCCCGGGAACTTTGGTCATCCCCACGACGGGAAGCAGTTGGGGATGCCCAAAATTGGCTTTCAATTATGCTGATTTGGGCAACCCTGAGAGAAGGACGCCCATCTCTTTTGAAAATAAGCCTGATAATGATTTAAACAAAATTTGTTGGCTTATTGGGAGCCAGTGTAATGCTTTCAAATATGATGAAACATTATCAAACTTTTTGAGTTTATAAATCAGCCTTGCTGAGGTGTTCTGAATTTCAGTCTCAGGAGCTATCGAGTAAAGCCTTTAAGGTACTCTGGAAACTGAGACGTATAAGGTCCAATTTTTCATTAGAAATGTTCAGATTTATTGTTCAGACTTTGGTAATGTCCCATTTGGACTATTGCAATGTAGTCTATATGGGCTGTAGAGAGAAGATAATCAAGAGAATTCAGACTTCACTGGCTAGGATTCCTTTAAACACTGTCACTCCCTATGCCTTAGCTGCTGCCTGCTGTCCCTGTCCTAGCCTTCCTGCTTTCCTCCTCTACTCCTATCACCTTAGCCACTTCACATCTACCCGCATCGACCTTAGCCCCTATGTATGGCCCCTATACACATTCTCTTCATCGCCCTGTCCCTTCCTAACTTCTTCCCCCCTCCCCTTCCACTGTCTACCTCAGGAACTCACTGCCCACCCTTGTCCCCTCCCGTTCTGCTCATTACTCCCCTACCCTACCTCCCCCACCCCCCCACCACCTCCCCAGCTCTCCTGCCCCCCTCGTCATTCCTAGCTCTCAACCTTCTACACTTCCTCCCCACCATTAACCCATCCCCATTCCTCCTTAACACATCCCGTCTTCGTCATCTTCATCGACCCTCCTCCCCCACCCTCTTTCGCACTCTCTTACTCCTTCTCCTACTTTCCGCAGGTGACATCAATCCCAATCCAGGTCTCCCCCACCTCTCCTCTCCATATCCACGTAACCGATCCCAGAATGCATCCAATCTCATCTCTATTCCCCTTCTCCCCGCCGCGTCCCTCCCCTTCTCGTGTGCCCTATGGAATGCCCACTCAGTATGCAACAAACTCTCCTTCACCCACGATTTGTTCATCTACCGTTCCCTTCAACTGCTCACTTTAACTGAAACTTGGATAACCCCTAACAACACTGCCTCAATCACAGCCCTATGCCTTGGAGGATATCTTTTCTCCCACACTCCCCGCCCAGACGCACGCGGTGGAGGCGTTGGGTTTCTTCTCTCACCCTCTTGTAGTTTCCAACCCCTCCCCCTGCCACAGTCTCACTGCTTCTCATCCTTCGAAACTCATGCCATCCGGCTAATCTACCCGATACCACTCAGAGTTGCAGTCATCTACCGCCCCCCTGATAAGCCCCTCTCTTCCTTCCTTACTGACTTCGACGCTTGGCTCACCGTCTTTCTTGATCCCTCATCTCCAACCCTCATTCTTGGTGATTTTAATATTCACGTTGACGACCCATCCAACTCCTATGCTTCTAAATTCCTCACTCTGATATCCTCCTTTAACGTCCAACTATGCTCTACCACCCCTACTCACCATAATGGTCATTGTCTCGACCTCGTTCTCTTCTCTTCCTGCTCACCTTCCAATTTCTGCACCTCAGTCCTTCCTATCTCAGATCATCACCTAATCACCCTCACACTTCATCACCCTCCCCCTCAACCTCTCCCAACTATAGCCACTGCCTTCAGGAATCTCCAGGCCATCGACCCCCCTACCCTATCCTCTCACATCTCCAATCTCTTCCCTTCCATCTCGTCTTCCGAATCTGTCGACACGGCTGTCTCTGCCTACAATGAAATTCTCTCCACTGCTCTGGATACCCTAGCACCATCTGTCTCTCGACCCACTAAGCGCACTAATCCTCAGCCCTGGTTAACCCCTTGCATCCGTTACCTTCGCTCCTGCACCCGACCTGCTGAACGACTCTTGAGAAAATCTCGCACCCTGTCAGACTTCACCCATTACAAATTCATGCTATCCTCCTTCCAGTCCTCCCTATTCCTTGCCAAACAGGAATATTATTCTCAATTAACTAATTCTCTTGGCTCCAACCCTCGTCGCCTCTTCGCCACCCTCAACTCCCTACTTACAGTGCCCTCCGCTCCCACCCCCCACCCCCACTCTCTTCTCAAACACTAGCTGACTAGCTGATCGCTCCTGCACCCGATCTGCTGAACGACTCTTGAGGAAATCTCGCACCCTGTCAGACTTCACCCATTACAAATTCATGCTATCCTCCTTCCAGTCCTCCCTATTCCTTGCCAAACAGGAATATTATTCTCAATTAACTAATTCTCTTGGCTCCAACCCTCGTCGCCTCTTCGCCACCCTCAACTCCCTACTTAAAGTGCCCTCCGCTCCCACCCCCCCCCCCCCCCCACTCTCTCCTCAAACACTAGCTGACTACTTCCGCGATAAGGTGCAGAAGATAAACCTTGAATTCACTTCCAAGCCTTCTCCTCCCTGTGACTTCTTAACCCACTCCTCCAACCAACCTAGCCTGGCCTCCTCCTCCTTCTCCTCCTTCCCTGAGATCACCAAAGAGGAAACTGCTCACCTTCTCTCTTCCTCTAAGTGCACCACCTGTTCCTCTGATTCCATTCCCACCAATCTGCTTAACAACATCTCTCCTACAGTCAACCCCTCAATCTGTCACATCCTCAACCTCTCTCTCTCCACTGCTACTGTTCCTGACACCTTCAAGCACGCTGTAGTCACACCACTTCTCAAAAAACCATCACTAGACCCCACATGTCCCTCCAACTACCGTCCCATCTCTCTTCTACCCTTCCTCTCCAAATTACTTGAACGCGCTGTCCACAGCCGCTGCCTTGATTTCTTCTCCTCTCAGGCCGTCCTCGATCTGCTCCAATCCGGCTTTCGCCCACTACACTCGACAGAAACATCACTCTCTAAAGTCTGTAATGACTTGTTCCTTGCCAAATCCAAAGGTCACTATTCCATCCTCATCCTCCTCGACCTATCTGCCGCCTTTGACACCGTCAATCATAATTTACTTTTTGACACACTGTCCTCATTCGGGTTCCAGGGCTCCGTCCTCTCCTGGTTCTCTTCGTATCTTTCCCAACGCACCTTCAGAGTATATTCTAATGGCTCTTCTTCCACCCCATCCCGCTCTCTGTTGGGGTTCCTCAAGGTTCTGTCCTTGGACTGCTTCTTTTCTCGATCTACACCTCTTCCCTGGGCTCGCTGATCTCATCACATGGTTTCCAGTACCATCTCTATGCTGATGACACCCAGCTTTATCTCTCCACTCCCGACATCACGGTCGAAACCCAGGCCAAAGTTTCAGCCTGCCTTTCAGACATCGCTGCCTGGATGTCCAACCGGCATCTGAAACTGAACATGGCAAAGACTGAGCTCCTTGTCTTTCCACCCAAACCCTCTTCTCCTCTTCCCCCACTTTCTGTCTCTGTTGACAACGCCCTCATCCTCCCCATCGCTTCAGCCCGCAATCTCGGAGTCATCTTCAACTCCTCCCTCTCCTTCTCTGCCCATATCCAGCAGACAGCTAAGACCTGTCGCTTCGTCCTCTATAATATTAGCAAAATTCGCCCATTCCTCTCTGAACAGACCACATGAACCTTCATCCACTCGCTCGTCACCTCTCGTCTTGACTATTGCAACCTTCTTCTCACTGGCCTCCCGCTTAACCATCTATCCCCCCTTCAATCTGTCCAAAATTCTGCCGCACGTCTTATCTACCGCGTGAACCGATACTCTCATATCACCCCTCTCCTCAAGTCACTTCACTGGCTCCCGATCCGCTACCATATACAGTTCAAGCTTCTCCTTTTAACCTTCAAATGCACTCGATCTGCAGCCCCCCAGTACCTCTCTACCCTCCTCTCCCCGTATGTTCCCGCCCATAACCTCCGCTCTCAGGACAAATCACTCCTATCTGTACCCTTCTCCACCACCGCTAACTCCAGACTCTGCCCCTTCTGCCTCGCATCACCATATGCCTGGAACAGCCTTCCCGAGCCCATACGTCATGCGCCCTCCCTGCCCATCTTCAAGTCCTTACTCAAAGCCCATCTCTTCTCCCTTGCTTTTGGCGCATAACCACCTTCCCCACTCATGATACCTACACTGACTACATAGTTTGTAACCTTTAGATTGTAAGCTCTTTTGAGCAGGGACGGTCCTTCCCCATGTTAAACGTGTACAGCGCTGCGTAACCCTGGCAGCGCTATAGAAATGCTAAGTAGTAGTAGTAGTAATACAACAGCTCGTCTGATTTTCAAACTACCAAAATTTGGGAGGACTACTCCATTGTTAGTACAACTACACTGGTTACCAATAAGTGCATGTGTGGTGTTTAAAATGTATTCCTTGTTTTATTTTTTTTTATTTTGAATGGGTTAGCTCCTCATTATATGGTGTCTCTTATCCATCTGTCTCCCAGGAATTCTAACCCTGAGTCTAGAAAAATTTTATTGCTTCATTATCCTAACCCCAAAAGGGGAGGAGTGGCCTAGTGGTTAGAGTGGTGGACTTTGGTCCTGGGGAACTGCGTTCAATTCTCACTGCGGGCACAGGCAGCTCCTTGTGACTCTGGGCAAGTCACTTAACCCTCCATTGCCCCAGGTACAAATAAGTACCTGTATATAATATGTAAGCCACATTGAACCTGCTATGAGTGGGAAAGCACAGGGTACAAATGTAAGAAAAAAAATAAAAATTAAATATAAAAATTATTTAGTCAGTACTCATATCAGGCTGCCTGACATTGGAATAGTCTCCTTTGTAATATTAGAGGCCAGGCTAATTATGTCATATTTCAGAAATTACTGAAATCTTTTTTATTTAGAGATTACCTGATTTAATGATTGTTATGCTCAGTCTTGATTTTTCATTTATGTGATTTGTTTATGTATTGTTAACTTTATTTATTATGTTCATTTTTCTATTGTAATATTCCTGGGTATGTCCAGTCTCTTTGAATTGTAAGCCACACTGAACTCAGGAGGTATGAGTGGGGTATAAGTGTCCTGCAATGTAATATAAAGCTGGAGCTTATTCATCAATTTAGAAGAGAGGCTCAAATACAATACATTGCAGTAATCTGTATGAGATATTATCAACATCTGCACCAGCATAGTGAAAGAGTTTTGATCAAAGTTAGACCTTACCAAGTACAACTGCCTTAATTTAAAAAACTTCTTCTGCCAGAGATGATTTACTTCAGGCTCTAAGGGTAAGGCTGAATCAAAGATAACCCCGAGTACACCAGACTTACCCTCAATAGGAAAATAACTACCCGATAGAAGAACAACATTATTAAGAACAGCAATTCCAGGGTTTTTAAACCATTACATTTTTGTTTTATTGGCATTTAACTTTAATTTATCACTCAAGGCCCAGTAATGGACCTTCTGTATACAGATCGACAATTCCATAATAGTATCAGATAAACTCTAAAGCTACCGGAGATAGCATAAAAATATCGTCTGCATATGAAAGAAGCAACTCTTCTGCTTTTAATCCAATACTGCCCAAAGAAGACATAGACAGATTTAACAGCATAGGGGAAAGCGGCACTCCATGACAGACACTGCATCCTGGAGACCAGTACTGAGAATAGATCAATATCATGTAACTTTTCCAGTAACAGGCTGTGATCTACAGCGTCAACAGCCGCCGAGATGTCAAATTGAAGTAGAATGACCTGTTGACCCAAACTTAATTTTCTTTTTACATAAGTTGTTAAAACTAGCAATAGTGTTTCAGTACTATGTGCTGGGCAGAAGCAAATTGGGAAGGATATAAACACGAAAATCTGTCCAGATAAGTTGAAACTGTTTACTTACAAGGGTCTCAATTAATTTTGTAAAGAATGGAATATTAGCTACTGGTCTGAAACTAGCAGGGAGAGAAAGATTCAAACTGGATATCTTAAGAAGAGGAGTCAATATTATTCTACCCATGTCAACAGGTAAAAGACCTAACCTTAATAGGTCAGTTACAATTAAAGTTACCCAATCCAGGAGAAGCAGACAGAGTGTGAGAACCTCATTGGTGGAAAACTGGTGATTGGTGCAGCGTGGACATCTGAGCGGCATCTGTTGTCATCCAGTGGCACCGATCTCTCCTGCATAAAGCTTTGCTGCTTCTGCAGCACATGGTCGCAGGTGCATGCCCAAAGGGGCATGCCAGGCCCCTTGGGAGCCATGAGGAGCCAAGCAGCCAGATACTCTGTTGCTCTGCCAAGGTACTGTTTACTTTTGTTTCTCGTTTAGCATGGGGAAGCTTAGAGGCAAGCTTAAGGTTTTGTTGAGTACCCCCAAGGTGAAGGGTCCAATTGAGAGGCATGTTGTGTCGGGGCTTCCTCCAGTTATACCTAACTGCCCACCAGATTCTGGCCCTCTGTTGAGTTCAGGGGGTAGATTAACCCCTTCTCCACCAGCAACTTCCTTTGACCAGCGAAGTGGAGAGCTTTTTTCAGAAGGTTTGCTCTCACCTGGTATTGGTATAAATCAGGGGGTGAATGATTCCCAATTAATAAAATAAATAAAATATCTATGGAGGCTTTACCTATGGCAGTGCAGTATCCTGATTTATTTCCTGTAGAACCTGTTGCAATCAAGTATGTTACTTTGGCTGATATATGGAGAGTTGTCACATGCACACAAAATTATTTATAAGATACAGTTCCTAAGTTATGTACTTTTTTCCAGCAGACTGTGATTAAGCTCTCTGGAATGGACACTTAGATTGCTTTAATTGAAAAAAAACTCAGTTTCTGAATCTTTCTCAGGTTAAAGCTCTTGAGAGATCTAGTGTGGTTGCAATTAAGGATAGACTATATATGCATAGGCACCTTGATAACTTGGAAAATATGTCCTGAGTGAGAAATTTGAGGTTTTTGAATTTTCCTATATATTTGTTAGCTTCAGAGATAATCATGAAAGAATACCTTAAGGAAGTTTTACTTATTGATTCAGCTGATTCTATATATTATGTATATATTCCTAAATCAAGGCAGGAAGAGTTGCTCGGGGCAGATTCCCTTCATTTAACTGAATTCTTTGAATCTTCCCAAGATATTATTCAAACTAGGGCTACCCTGTTGTTGACCTTCAGAACAAAGCAGGAGAAAGTGAAAGTATTGACATTGTATTTTTCTAAGAAAGATATTTCCTTTTGTGGTCAGTCTATTCAATTTTTCCCAGTTGTGACTGGGGCCACACAGCAACTTAGGAATAAGTTGTTGGCTCTTAAGGAACGTGCGTTGGCCTTGGGAACATCTTTCCTGCTCCATTATCCTTGTCAATGTTTATTTACTTTTCAAATACATAGATATGTATATTTTAACTCTTCTCAGTTAGAATCTTGTCTTTTAGTTAAAGAAAAAGAAAAGGTGGCAAAGCAAGGTCAATAATTAATGGATATTTATTTTGGATAATTATTAATATCCTATGTTTCTTTTAAACCTATTTCTTTAGTTACTCTTTCTGCTTCTCATGATGTGAACTGGTTAATCTTATAATTGTATTTTGTTGCAATTGTATGAATATATATTTTTTTTAAAGTTACCCAATCCAGCAAATTATGTAGCATGTAAGAAAACAGATAGGCAGGACATTCATCTAAACAACAATGTGAACGAGACAGTTTCCTTAGCAAAGATTCTAAATCTTCTTCTACAACAGGAAAAAAAAGAATTCCAACATTGGTCTACCTTTGCCTCATAGGTAGCTGAAGGTTGAGAAGTAGTGATAGCTAGATGTCTAATCAACTGTGATTTCTTCTCTAAATCCACCTGGATTTGAGTCACTTTTATAATCAAAATAATCAGCAAGTTGTTGTAAGAAAGTCGATTAGCCTTATCTAATGAGAAAGGGATAGTCAGCTCTTTCAGTATACATAATAGTTTTCTACAATTTACTTGTTCTAATCCAATCAAATCTGAATAGTACAGCTGTTTAGATTCTGCTCTTCAGCTTGGAAAAGAGGCGGATGAGGGGAGATATGATTGAGGTCTACAAAATCCTGAGTGGTATAGAATGAGTAGAAGTGAATCGATTTTTCACTCTTTCAAAAAGTACAAAGACTAGGAAACACTCAATGAAGTAAATGGAAATACTTTCAAAATAAATAGGAGAAAATATTTTTTTCACTCAATGAATAGTTAAGCACTGGAACTCTTTGCTGGGGAATTTAGTAACAGCGGTTACTCCCCTTCAATCTGTTCAAAATTCTGCTGCACGACATATTCCACCAGTGTCGCTATGCTCGTATTAGCCCTCTCTTCAAGTCACTTCATTGGCTCCCTATCCATTTCCGCATACAGTTCAAACTCCTCTTATTGACTTACAAGTGCATTCACTCTGCAGCTCCTCAGTATCTCTCCACTCTTAACTCTCCCTACACTCTTCCCTGGGAACTCTGTTCATTAGTTAAATGTCTCTTATCTGTACCCTTCTCCTCCAGTGCTAACTCCAGACTCCATTTCTTTTATCTTGCTGCACCATATGCCTGCAATAGACTTCCTGAGCCAGTATGTCAAGCTCCATCTCTGGCTGTCTTCAAATCTAGGCTAAAAGCCCACCTTTTTGATGCTGCTTTTAACTCCTAACCCCTATTCACTTGTACAGTGCCCATGTCTGTTTTATCATTCCCACCTTTATAAT
The DNA here is from genome assembly GCF_901765095.1 of Microcaecilia unicolor. Classification (NCBI taxonomy): domain Eukaryota; kingdom Metazoa; phylum Chordata; class Amphibia; order Gymnophiona; family Siphonopidae; genus Microcaecilia; species Microcaecilia unicolor. The sequence goes on along the minus strand of NC_044032.1, from coordinate 480,212,617 downwards.
TCCCTTATTCCTTATTTGTCCTGTTTGTCCTTATTAGATTGTAAGCTCTGTCAAGCAGGGACTGTCTCTTCATGTTCAAGTGTACAGCACTGCTTATGTCTAGTAGCACTATAGCAATGATAAGTAGTAGTAGTAGGTTCGTATATCTGAGTTTAAAAATGGTTTGGACAAGTTCCTGGAGGAAACGTCCATAGTCTGCTATTGAGAGAGACATGGAGAAGCTGCTGCCTGCCCTGGGATTGGTAGTAGAGAGTTGCATAGGTACAGAAATCCAACCCATCCCCACTGGAATCTAACTCATCCCCGTCTATTCCTGTGGGGAATCTAGCCCATCCCCACGGGAATCTAGCCCTTCCCCGCCGCACATAATCTCCTTTATCCCACTATCTCAGCTCCCAGCACATCAAGCCCTTGCTGTGCCGCAGTCAGCTTGACCCCCCCCCCCCAAGAAAGCCAGATTCTATAAGCAGTAAAAATAGTAGTAAAAATAACAAATCATTTTCTTCCATACTCTGCTAAGACAGCAGATGTACAGATCAGCATAGGGCCCAAAGCAGTCCAAATTCCAAAACAAGTAATTTACATCTAATTATTCAACCACCCTTAGGATTCACCTTTGGGATTAAAAAGCAAAACCATGTGCATGTAAGGCCTCAGGCAGTAAAAAAAAAAAAAATTCTGTCGCACTGAAAATGGTGCATGCTGGGGGTGGCACTACTGCTAGCTCCTGTGGTAGGCCGGCAGTAGCACTGAATTGGCGCATGACAATGTCAAGGTAGCGCAACCGCAGGGTTGTAAAAGGGCCTCTAAATGGTAAGAGAATTACTAGCAAAATCTGCATCCAATGATCAAAAAAGGGGATAAAAGATTTTGAAGAACTAAGCAGATAAACCACAACAACAAATAATGACCAAAAGCTAAACAAGGCCGGTGGAAAATCCTAGTTCTACTACAAACCATTAGAAGAAAAGCTATAAGCCTCATTTTGGCATAGAGGGGCACCATCGAACGGGGAGCTCAAGTTTTCATGAGGCCATCCTCGCAGGATTTGTGTTGGAAGATGGGTGCCCTTCTCTTTCGAAAATTCACCTGATAGTGACCTAAAAATGCAAAAAAATCAGAAAATGTAACAGATTAGTGTGCGCATAAATGAGAAAACAGTAAAGCAAATAAAACTGGTGGGGCAAACAGAGAATCTTACCTCTCTATCAGTAACTACAGCTGAAGGGAAAGTAAACCTCATATTGACACAATGACACAAAAACACAAAATTATGGTAGGTTGTGTATTGAAATTCTGTAGCAGAGTGAAACTCAATGTAGACACAGATAGACAGACAGACAGACAGACACACTCATCACATATATCCGTCCATGTATGAAAAAAATTAAATCTTTCGTTAAAGACTCGGGTCATTTATTACAGCTATTAGCAGCAGATACAAATACCCGATGATGTTCAGATTCATTTAGTAACGCTGGATGTAACATCTTTATATACTAATATTCCACAGGAGGAAGCAGTGCAAATGGTCGAAGATCTTTTAAGAACACTTCCTTTGTCAGCGGTGAAAATTGAGTTACTGAAGGGATAGCCAAGCTTGTGATTTTTCAAAATTACTTTAAGTTTTGTGATTCATTTTTTCATCAGATAAAAGGAGTTGCCATGGGAGCTACTGTTGCTCCCACGGTAGCATGCCTATATATGAATGTTTTGGAAGAACATTTAATATATCCATCTAACCATTTTGAGGGAGTGACAACCTGGTTGCGGTATATAGATGATATACTGCTGATTTGGAGTGGTTCTGAGGAGTCATTAAAGGAATTTTTGGAATACCTAAACACGATTAGTGCAGATTAAATTTGTGCATCATATTGGTGGTCACACTGTTAATTTTTTGGATGTCAATATTAGTGTGGATAGGGGTAGTTTTATTACTAAAGCATTTCGCAAAGATATAGATAGGAACACTATTCTTCACTATCACAGTCACCACCCACAAATGTTAAAAAATAGTATTCCTGCCAGTCAGCTATTGCGAATTCGCAGATTATGTAGTTCTCGTGATGAATTTAAATCTCAAGCCAACCAGATGGTTGAAAGGTTTGCTCAACGAGGCTATCCTCTGAGAATTTTAAGAAAAGCTACAAAAAGAGCGTTTAACTTTCATAGTGAATGGTGTCAATCTAGGAAACAAAAATTAAAGCGTGATCCATTAACCTGTGTTTTACCTTACACACAAAGGTCTAATGAGATCATTCAAATTATTAAAAAACATTGGCCATTACTTACCATTCATGAGGAATTTAAAAATAATCCACGTTTTGCCTTCTCTAGAGGTATAAATCTGGGGGAGTTTTTAAGTCCTAATAGGAATTGGGTAGATACTAGTGATAAGGTGGTCACGGGATATGTGGTCATTGTGTTTATTGTAAATTTGCGATGCAAGTTCAATCTGTGGAAATCCCTCATTCTAATGGTAAGAAATACATACTGAGAGAAACCTCTGATTGTGACACAAAAAATTGTATTTATGGTATTCAGTGTCCATGCCAGCTTTGGTATATTGGACAAACAACTCAAAAAATTAAAGTAAGAATTGCTCAACATTTGAGCAGTTTACGTACAGGTCGCAAGGAGGCTCCTATTGTCACTCATTGGCAATTAAAGGGTCATAGTGTCCAAGAGTTACGGTTTGTAGTACTTAGCCAAGTCAGACCTAAGAATGGGGGTAATATTCCTTTAATGCTGCTACGTAAGGTGCAGCGTTTGATTTTCAGGTGGGATACGGTCACTCCCCGTGGTCTTAACAAGGAAATTGAATGGCTGAGCCTCTAGTTGGTGATGGATAAATACTGAGTCCTAATACAGGTCTATGCACATGTGTGGGCGTCCGAAGTGACGACCTAGTGGATGACTGGTTTCGCGTCTGCGATAGCCGGTAAGCATGGTCTTATTTGTTTAGAAATAATGGAGAAAGTGTAATAGAGAGTGAATTATATGCTGTTGTTCATTTAGATTGTGACCCCTGAAGACGCTCGGAGGAGCGAAACACGTACGTGTAGGGTCCTGGTGAAAAAGAGAGTATATCGCTAAATCCAAACCAGTGATGTCTTCATGTCTTCAGCTACGAGGAACAGTGCAAGCAGTTATGTGATAGTAGCTGACTGAATCAAGATGATGAAAATTACATGAATTTTCCAGGATGTATATGGTCTTGGAGTAAGATATTTTAAGGACAATTTTGCCTATTAAGTGAAGTAACAGTGGATTTTTTGTAAAATGGAAAACTTGTTTACAACGGAATGATACCAGTTTTTGGATAATTTCAAAGTGATTGGGTTCTTGGAAGAACCTGGAAGAACTTTTTAGCACTATATTTGTGTATATATATTTGTGTTTATATATATATAAACTCATAGGAAATTAGAATTGTAGGAAAGGATACTAATGGAGTAGATTGAGAAGGAAAAAGAAAAGGAAGGATGAGAGAGGAGGAAGGGGAGGAGGAGTGAAAAGGGGGGAAGGGAGGAGAAAAAGGAAGGAGGGGAAGGGAAAAGAAGAAAAAGGAAGGGGAAAAGAAGTAAGGAAGACAAAAGAGAGTGGAGGGGAAAAGGGGGAAGGAGTGAGAAGAAGGGGAAAGGAAAAAGGGAGGGGAGAAGGAGAAAATAGGGATGGGGAAGGAACAAAGAGGGACAATGGAAGGAAGGAAGAGTGAAGAAGAATGGGATAGAGGATAGGGGACAGGATAGAGGAAAAGTAAGGGGAAGGAAAGGAAGAAATGAAAAGACAAGGGGTAAGGGCTTGTGCTTGTGGCACAGTGTGTATTCTTCGGAGTTTGCTTGCTCTTCTCATTGCTTGTGGTTTCTGTGTGTGCTGGTTGTTACCAGTGTGTCCTTGATTGCTTCACTGAACTGCACCTGGCTCTGTCCTCTGCCTGGTTTCTCCCTGCCTGGCTCTGGTGTTGTTTTGTTCTGGTAAGCTGTTCCTGCTTTGTTTGTTTAGTTTCCCTTTCCTCAGTGTTAACCCTTTATGTACAGAGCTTGGTATTTGCCTTCTGTAAGCCCTGCCTCTGTTAGGCAGCCTTTCTGTCTGTAGTAAGCTTGTTCCTGTTTGTTTAAGTTTCCCTTTACTCAGTGTTAACCCTTTATGTGCAGAGCTTGGTATTTGCCTTCTGTAAGCCCTGGCTCTGTTAGGCAGCCTTTCTGTCCGTAAGCTCGTTCCTGCTTGTTTGCTTAAGTTTCCCTTTACTCAGTGTTAAATCTTTATGTGCAGTGCTAGGTATTTGCCTTCTGGGAGCACTGCCTCTGTTAGGCAGCCTTTCTCTGGTGTCTGCCTTATCCCTTTCTGTACTCTTGTGTGCCTGCTTATTTCCTGTCCTTATTTGAAAGCAGCCTTGTCCTTCAGCCTGTTTTTCCCTGTTTAGCCATTCCTGTGGAGCTTCCCTCTTGTAGAGTCTGTGTCTATAGTGTCCCATTCTGTTTCCGGCTTTCCCTTTTTCCTGTGGGCTTTGCCCTCTGCTACCTGAGTTTCTGTGTAGCCTTTGTTTGTATTCTCTCCCTCTGGTCGTAGGCTGTATCTGCCAGTTTTGTCTGTCGCCCTTCCCTTTGTGTCACTGGCTAGCGCTGTATGTGTTGCTTGAGCTCCAGTCACTTCGGGGACCTCTTGTTGTTCTTTTCCCTTCCCTAGTGTATGATTTGGTTCCAGTTCGGCCATAAGGCCCGTATGCTTGGATTCTGTATGAGTGGGTTCCGAATCAGCCCTGCAGCCTGCCTGAGTGGTCTATCTCCATTTTCTGGTGGTGCTTGTTGATTGTCCTGAGTGTGCGGGGCTTTGTAGCCTGTGGTATTGCTTAGCACCTGTTTGGTCTACCCTAGGCCTTGGCCAAGGTCCTTCCTAAGCCTCGGCCTAGGCTCAAGGGCTCACGATCAGATTAACAAAAGGATGGGGGAGGGAAAGGTGAAGGGGGAAAAAGGAGAGAGGAGAAAGAAGAAAGAAGAGAATGGGAAGGAGAGAAAAAGGAAAAGAACAAAAAAGAAAAACTCACAAAAAAGATTAATAGTCAGTCTCTGAATTGAGACCATGGGGGTGATACAGTATTAAGTAGAAAAATCCACTTTTGTTTGACACGAAGGAGATGTGTATCAAAACCACCACCTCACCACCTCTCCAACATTTCTGAAGTGTTTTAAAAACAAAAAAGATGGAGCTTAAATTTAACCCTATAAGCTACAGGGAAACAATGTGCTTCTCCAAACAATGACGTACGACGATCAAAATCCAGAGATGGCCGGTTCAAATCCTGCTGCTGCTCTTTGTGATCTTGGGCAAGTCAGTTAACCCTCCATTGCCTCAGGTACAAACTTAGATTGTGAGCCCTCCTGGGACAGAGAAATATCCAGAGTACCTGAATGTAACTCACCTTGAGCTGCTACTGGAAAAGATGTGAGCAAAAGCTAAATAAATAAATAAATAAATAAAATGTCTACCGTGTGATATAAGCCTAAATGCTGTATTCTGTATGCTGTAATTGCCACTCTGTGGAAGTTACCCCCCCCCCCCCCATGTCTTTGTTTAGAGTTATATCTGCTACTCCATGCATGTGCCCCTCCCCCATGTCGTATTAATAAGTGCAAAGTCATGTCATTGCTGTTTTGAACTGAAGCTTTCAATACTTTGTTTCCATTCTCCTGCTATTCAGAGACCCTCTGAGTATATCCCACACTTTCAGGGCAGGATTAACCATTAGACAAGCTAGAAGGTTGATCTGGACAGTAGCTTCTGGGGGCCGCAAAGAGCAGTTACATCAAAGCAAACCAACAGTTCCTGACAGCCAGACAACACGAAGAACCATCAGCATGTAATTTTTCCAGCACAGAAGGAGGGTAATTTTCAAATAACCCATTGCATAGGTAAATAGCCATTTACGTGAATTTGGACTTAGCCATTTACCTGTATTTGGATTTAGCTCCTGGATCACTGAGGATTTCTTAGTAACTGATCTGGCGTTCACGAGGCCTATGTTTCCAGAGGTTACTGTGGGGGTTCTGAGTATAGCTTGGGTATGGAAGGGAAGTTTAATCATTTGGGTACTGTTATACGGCTCTTTGACCTCTAGCACTTATATCCTTTGTGTGGTTGGTGGGGATTATAGTTTCCATTTCTACACACCACTGGAATCCCTGAGGTCTCTTGGTTTACTGGGCTGAGGCACATTCTTGATGTTGTTTCAGGTGTTACTGTTAAGTATATGGCAACCAGAGAGTAAATGTTCCCTAACCTTTCCTTGGCTCTGTGATGTACTGCAGTTTCCAAGCCTCTACCTTCTAGAGTCACTGGTTCAAGCTCTACTGACACTGGCACTCTCTCTCTCTCTGGGATCCCAAGTCATAGTCCTTCTCCGTTATTAGCTCTGGATGACTCAGGACCGGGTCATAGAAACTCTAATTTGTTTAATGAAATGATTACTGATAATGCAATCCATTTTAACTTCAGTGTTCTAAGGTGAAAGTTAACATCAAAGTTCTTATAGTCTGTTATTGAGATGGACATGGGGAAGCCACTGCTTGCCCTGGGGTTGATAGTATGAATTGTTGTTACTATTTGGGTTTCTGCCAGGTACTTGTGACCTGGACTGGCCACTGTTGGAAGCAGGATACTGGGCTTCATGGACCATTAGACTGACCCAGTATGGCTATTCTTATGTTCTCAATTTCAGTGCACATCTTGAATTAATTTCTGATTTTTCACAGATTTAATTGTTTTGTGCATGCTCTCATTTTTTTATTTCATCAGACGCAAAGTAAAAATTTACCATGGTAGTGAAAAAAAAAATCTGTTCTAAACTTGTGCTGATTTTTACCATGGTTTTGTTACAAGTTCTGTATAGATGTGTAACTAATGAAACAAGTCTTAAATCCATCTTTGAATTATTCAATAGTGATGACTGACTTTATGCGATGGCAGACAGTTATCTCTTCTTGGCAGTCAGGATGAGGCCAAGCTAAATTATGAATATGCACAACCATGCTTAGATTGCAACAAGCCATGTGTAGATTGGAAGAATTTAGGCACCAACTTTCTTTTATGGAATAGGCTATTGCCATGCACCCTTCTGATGCCTAATTGTTAATGCCCTGTTATAGAAATGCCCTTATAGTGACTGAATAACACTGCTATATATGTAGCTGCCAGTGGTGAGTGCTTTCCATGTATTTTCAGCACTATCATCTAACTGTACAGCAATGCTGAATATATATGTATTTTTTGAACCATGCGACTAGCCTTAAAAAAAAAAAAAATAGTTTGCCACTGATTTAAATATTGATCCAAAAACATTTGTTCCTCAACTTAGAAGCCTCAGCTTCACTCTTGTCCTTGTGTTTCAACCATGGTTGGTCTGTCATCTTCCTCATATTAATCTGTGTTCTGTCAGTACTGTTTCTTCTTTTATTTTATTTTAGTTTCTTATAAACCACCTAGAAGCCCGAAAGCTATCAAAGTGGAGCACAGTCAGGTACAGTAGGTTTTTTTCTATCCCTGGAGGGCTCACAATCTGTTTGTGCTTGAGGCAATGAAGGATTAAATGACTTGCCTAAGATCACAAGGAGCCACAGTGGAATTTGACCCAGGTTACTCAATGGACTAGGGATCTGTGTTCCGTTCATCTTTGGCTACTTCATACAACTTTCTTCTTTCCTATGGCTCTGATCTTCTGCAGAGTATTGTGTGCATTGGTACTTTATAAATAGCAGTAACTCTAAACATATGAGTGCTGTCAGAGTTTTGAAAATAGATGCCCTAGTCATTAGGAAATTTATGTTGTGCTGAAAGGCAGTGAGCCAAGGCAATGTTGCATAAAACCTTGAATCTTTACATGTAAATAGTATTTATAGCCGTTGAAGGCTGACTTGATTTTATATTACTGAAAGAAAAAAGGCCAAGGAAAGCAAATGAAAGTTCGATGTTATAAACCGCAGAAGAAGCCAAAGGTCTGAACTGCTTATATAAAATGGGCTTCCCCAAGTAAGTAAGTGGCAGAAAGAACTCACACACAAGGCATTTTCTGTGGGGAAAAAAGTACACCTTTCAGGCAGCGAATATATGAATGGTGAGTGTATTTTGCATTTGAAGATCTCAAAGCCCTCTTTACCACTGTGTTTCCACATTTCAAGAATGGGACCCTTTGAGAAGGGAAGAATGGAAACATGTGCATAAATAATGAGCCTGAACTAAATTATTTCTTTCTTGGTTCTTCTACTGAGGTTTAAACCATCATCTCTTTGCTTTTAGGATTTCTGGAAGGTAAATGGAACAAATATTCTTTTTTCTCGCCAGTGAACTTGTTTGCACAGTTTCTGGGGGTGTAAAGTGGAACTCTCTTGGATTGACTGGATTTTTGTGAAGTGTAGCATTTTCAATAGACCTGGATTTTGGGGAGCTTTACTAGTTGTTAAGCTTAAATTATCTATGTATTTTCATCATGGGAAAGAGTACTTTATTGAACACAGCAAAGCTTCATTAACAAGTGGTCCTTTAACAAGCCTTATCACTTAACACTTGGAAGGCATGTGGACCCCAATATATAGGGAGTATAACATGCTGTATTTATTAATATGTGGGTTCAGTATTTCTTGCTTAGAACAATTTGTGACACAATCATGGTAAGTGCTTTTTTTTTTTTTTTACCATTTTAACAGTAGCATGGCTCCAATATCTCACAGTTCGCTTTACCCACGGTAGGTAACCCTTAGGCTCCCGACCTCCATGTGTTAAAGGATCTTCCCTATATTCACAAATGCAATATATTTCCAGTTCCATGACCAAATAAGTGGTCATCTAGGATTTGGAAGTTTTAGGGAGGGAAAGAGCTTTCATCACACTTTTCCAGGTATCCAGTCTTGTTTGTCAGCTTTAATTATGATACTAACATGGAAGCTTGGATTACACGCATGAAGGGCAATTCTGTAATCTAAGTGCCCTCATGTACATGCTGAATGCTCACATAAATGTTTAGATTACTAGCCCTTATGCACATATGTGCACACATACCAATGCGACTGCTCACAAATATATAAGTACATAAGTGTTGCCATACTGGGACAGACCGAAAGTCCATCAAGCCCAGTATCCTGTTTCCAACAGTGGCCAACCAAGGTCACAAATACCTGGCAAGATCCTGAGAAAGTTCAATACGTTCTATGCTGCTTATCCCAGATATAATGGCTTATGGACTTTTCTTTTAGGAAGCTATCCAAACCTTTTTTAAACCCTGCTAAGCTACCTGCTTTTACCTCTTTCTCTGGCAGCATATTCCAGAGTTTAATTACACGTTGAGTGCAGAAATATTTTCTCTGATTTGTTTTAAATTTACTAATTTGTAGCTTCATTGCGTGCCCCCTAGTCCTAGTATTTTTGGAAAGAGTAAACAAGTGATTCACGTCTACTCGTCCCACTCCACTCAGTAGTTTATATACTTCTATCATATCTCCCCTCAGCCGTCTTTTCTCCAAGCTAAAGAACCCAAGCCATTTCAGCCTTTCCTCATAGGGAAGTCATCCCATCCCCTTTGTCATTTTCGTCTCCCTTCTCTGTACCTTTTCTAATTCCACTATATCTCTTTTGAGATGCGGTGACCAGAATTGCACACAGTATTCAAGGTGCGGTCGCACCATGGAGCAATACAAAGGCATTATAACATCCTCATTTTAATTTCCTTCCCTTTCCTAATAATACCTAACATTCTATTTGCTTTCTTTGCCACCTAACTGACATAGTGCATATTTACAAGGAGGCTCACATATGGGTAGAGCATGGAAAGGGCTCCCACTTACAGTGTAATTTACAGATAGTGTCAGTGATGCACATCTCTGCTGCTTCCAGGCATCTGCACTTAAATCGCCTGTAAGGCTGGTGTAACTGCAAACACTTAAATGTTAGTCGTGTCAATATCGGGTTATGATAGTAATATATAAGGGAGTCTAGCTGGTCGATGTTCAGCCCACAGGAGGCAAGCCAGCTAAGTGCTACGATCAGCGCTGAGCCTGGATATTAAATGCTGTGCTGTTTCCGGTGACCGGCATTCAATATCCATACTATTTTTTGGGCTGGCTTAAACTTAACCATCCAAGAGTGGATGAGTAGCCTAGGGTTTAGAGCACCAATCTTAATATCCAGAGGTGGCCAGTTCAAGTCCCACTGCTGCTCCTTGTGATCTTGGGCAAGTCACTTAATGCTCCATTTCCTCAGGTACAAAATTAGATTGTGAGCCCTCTAGGGACAGAGAAATACCCAGTGTACCTGAATATAACTCACCTTGAGCCATAGGTGCCGACTTTGTAGGTGCTCAAGCACCCCCAATAATTGTGGTAGTGGGCCTGTGTGCCCTCCCGCTCCCTGCACTGTCCTGCTCCCTGCCCTGCACCTCTGTCCTCAATTTTCCGGGCCGCCGGCAGCGTCAGTGAGATAAACACACTACCTTTTGCAGCCCGGAAGCTTTCCCTCTGTTACAATTTCCTGTCCCACATAGGTGGGACGCTGCAACTGAGGGAGAGCTTCCGGGGCCACCGAAAGCAGTGTGCTTACCTCACTGATGCTGCCACCTGGCTTGGAAAATTGAAGAAGGGCAGAATCGGAGAGGTACAGGGCAGGAGTCAGCCCAGAACAGACGACATTAAAAAGCTGAAGGTAACTCTACTTTTCCCTCTCCTCCGCGCAGCTGTTGGTCAATGCAAGCAAATCTATGAGCCTGAGCCGCCACTGTATCCAACCATGTTCATTGATCGCCATAGAATGTGCAATGGGAAAAATCTGCTTCTTTGCGCAATGGAATGGGAATAATCTTCCTGGTTTTCTTTTAAAGGCTGCAGTCTTTTGTTAGATTTAAGTAGTCTTTTTCAGACTTCATTACTTTCTTGTTTTTAGCAATCAATTTATCCAGTCTTGTTTGTTCTAGAACTTGTTGGTCCCCTCTGATAATGCTGGAACAATGTCCTCGATTCTCTGAGGACAAGTTCGTGAAGAACTGATCCCTGCAGTATCTGTTCCTTAGATGGCCTGTCTCATAGAGGATGTCCTCCAGATCACATTCCTGAGAAACATATTTTAGCATTATAGTGGCAAAAATCATTAGAGCTCCCAAAACCATGAAATACTGGTTTCTCTTTCAATGATAAGTAGAGGAGTGTGGTAGCCGTGTTAGTCCACTCTTAAGGTTATCAATAGAAATCAAACAAAATAAAACATGGAAAAGAAAATAAGATCATACCTTTTTTATTGGACATAACTTAATACATTTCTTGATTAGCTTTCGAAGGTTGCCCTTCTTCCTCAGATCGGAAATAAGCAAATGTGCTAGCTGACAGTGTATATAAGTGAAAACATTCAAGCATTAATATGACAGTCTGACAGGGTGGGAGGATGGGGGTGGGTCGGAGGTATGCATGGGAACATCAAAGCATATCATTGATATTCTAACAGGATGGGTGTGGATAATTGAGGGGTGGGGTGATCAACAGAGAAATACAGCTTTATGGTTTATAATGAGCTAGGAACCCCAGATCCTTGTTAAGTCCTTTCTGTTGGGTGTTAAAATATTCAATCATTCTGACTTCAAAGTTCTTACGTTCTTGTATGGTTTTAAAGTTACCTTTCAGGATTCTCACTGTGAAGTCACTGGTACAGTGTCCTGGTCCTGTAAAGATTCAATTTACATAGACATCACATGAACAATACTGGTGCCATTAGGGTTCCCACGCCTGTTGGTCAACATTTTACAGGACCAGGACACTGTACCAGTGACTTCACAGTGAGAATGTATTAAGTTATGTCCAATAAAAAAGGTATCATCTTATTTTCTTTTCCATGTTTTATTTTGTTTGATTTCTATTGATAATCTTTCAATGATAAAAAGTTATTTTGAAGATTCTGTCCCAGATTCTGAAAGTCTGTTCAAGTTACAATTCTTTTTGTAGTTCATCATGCCTTGTGATTATAAAACACTGTGGCAGTGGCGTACCAAGGGGGGGGGGGCGGTGGGGGTGGTCCGCCCCGGGTGCCAGTGGGTGGGGGGTGCTCCGGTCCCGCTGCCTCCCGTGGCCGTTCCCGCGGCGCCGCACATTTAAAAAACCGGCGAAGCAGCGTCGCAGGCAGCGCCTCGTGTCCTACTTGTAAAAAAAAAATCAAATCTCCTTCCCCTCCTTCTCCTCCTCGTCTTGACATCTTGACGTCGACTCTGGCCTTCCAATCAATTTGATTGGAAGGCCCGAGTCGACGTCAAGACGAGGAGAAGGAAGGAGATTTGATTTTTTTTACAAGCAGGGCACGAGGCGCTGCCTGCGACGCTGCTTCGCCGGTTTTAACGGGACTGAGGTGGGGAAGGAGAGGGGTGAAAGGGACTCGGGTGGGGGTGTTAAGAGGAGAGAAGGGGACTGGGGTGGGGGTCTCAGACGGGAGGGGAGAAGGGGACTGTGGTGGGGGTCTCAGACAGGAGAAGGGGAGGGGAGAAGGGGACTGGGGTGGGGGTGTTCAGAGGGGAGAAGGGGGCTGGAACTGAGGGCTGAAAAAAGGGGCAGAGAGAGAGAGGGGACAGATCCTAGATGGAAGGGGGAGCGAGAGGGAGGGCAGACCCTGGATGGATGGGAGAGGGAGGGCAAATGGTGGATTGAAGGGGCAGAGAGAAAGGGCAGGCAGTGGATGGAAGGGACAGCAGAGAGGGCAGACACTGGATGGCAGAGAGAGAGAGAGAGAGAGAGAGAGAGTGAAGACAGATGCTGGATGGAAGGAAGACGGTGAAAAGAAGATGAGGAAAGCAGAAACCAGAGACAACAAACTGTAAATAAAATATATTTTTTTATTTTTTTTGCTTTAGGATAAAGTATTGTAGATGTGTTAAATGTTTATAATAGAACATGTAAATAAGGTAATCTTTTTATTGGACTAATTTTAATACATTTTGACTAACTTTCGGAGAACAAAACCCCCTTCCTCAGGACAGGATAGGATACTGTAACAGCACTATACTGTACTGACCCGAGGACGGAGGTTTTGGCCTCTGAAAGCTAAATGTATTAGTCCAATAAAATGGTATTATTTTACTTTCTATATTTGTTTTATTTCTATTTGTTAATTTGTAAAGTGGTGATTGATACTTGTTAGGTTTTTTTTTCAAATTTACATCTGCTGTCTTTATATTTTGCACAGTACTAGGGGACAGTTTCTGTTTCTGTGGTGTTGCATTGTATGCAGAGTCTGGCATTGGGGGTTCAGTTTAATTTTTGTCTAAATAGAAAGTTTATGATTACTTATTCTATAGTGGATTAGGGTGTATCTGTGTTTGTGAAAAAGACATGGCTTTCAGTTGGCATTGACTGTGCAGGATCTACGATCTGTACTATTCTGTCTGGTTTCGTTTTACAATAGGTGAATTGATGTTCTAGTGCTCACTGTAGTGTTTAAGATGCTTTCCTTTTCCTTGTGTGACTCGTAGAAATGACTGCTTATGGTATGGTAGAATTGCTCTATAGGTCTTGAGTGTTTTGTATTCTCGGCATGCCTAGTACTGGATTTCGGGGGGGGGGGGGGGGGATGTTAAAAAATGACCGGCCCCGGGTGTCAACTACCCTAGGTACGCCACTGCACTGTGGTAGTATTTCGATCCTTTTATATTCCTTAAAGTGAAAATTCAACTTTCCAGACAGGTGCTTAAGCTGAACATACCGTGCCAGCATTTCCGTGTGCTATCATATACTTGTTGTTCTTTATTGTTGGTATATTGGTAACATTTTTATTTGATCATTCGCGCTCATTTTTTCAAACATGCCGGCTTTGTAGCATACGGATGTACACAGGGCAGGGGAATTATTGAGTAATTAATTCTAAATAGTAAATCATTGTGTCATTTGGGGGGCTGGTTATAGGGACTCTCTGTATTCATGCAGAGATGTTTTCACCTAGTAAAGGGCCACCAAAACAGATATCATGTTATGAGAATCAGGTGCTTACAAATCAGACTTACTATTTATAACTACAATTAAAAAAACAAAACAAAACATTAATTAGGTTGAGACCTGGGAACATTTAACGTCTGTTTTTCCTGTGCCTACATCAAAAGAAAAAGATGGCATATGGGAACTTGCTCCTTTTTGTTTTATGGAATGCAATGGTTATTATAAAAATGCACTTGCCTTTTTTATTATTGCTATTTCACAGAGAGTTATTGAATAATGAGGTAGGGGCTTCCTTCATGCAGAGGTTCTGTCCAGAGGCAGTCTAAATTTGTGAAGTATTACATATTAAGGGCATTTACTTTAAACTTTGTTTTAATTCATTTATCCAGCCCTTGCATGCACATGTTTTGCCCCCCACCCAGGTTCAGCCAATGTCTTTCTTTCTCCCTCTCCCCCATTCCAAATCCTGCCTCTCTTCCCCACAACCACCACCAACCCCCTTGCTCCTCCCTGGTCCCAGAGTCTAACTAGCTTGTTTCCTTGGTAACTTCCTGCTTCCGTGAAGGGTGGGACCCGGCAGAGGAAAGGCCCCCCTGATGCCAGCCAGAGAGCAGTGTGTTTTTAATATGTATGTTTGAATATTACTTCCTACCCCTAACACAGCCTGTGGGCAAAACGTGGCCATGTTGGGTTACTGTACGTAATAAAGCTGTACATCTTTCCAGACTGCTGGTCTGCTTGTCTTCTGTTACTAAGCACTATTAACTAGGCAGGTTACAATAAAACATTCATAATAAAAACAATAGACAAAGCCATCAAAGAAATAACAAAACTGCTATACATCAGACGAAGAGTACTACTTTTTCCTAGTTTTAAAATTGCAGAAAAAAATGTGCTTTCAATTGTTTCCTAAAACAAAGCAGGTTTGATGCAGGGGCTCAGGCAATTTGTTCATAAAAGAGGTCTTGCACTGAGAACGCTGTGTCCCTAGTAGCTGCATAATACAAATTTAAAAGGGGAGGTACTACCAACTGCTTCTTACCTTCAGACCTCAACTCATGGGGTAGAACATAAAAATGTAATGTTTGAGACGTGGGGGGGGGGGGGGGGGGGGGGGTGTGTGGACCTCCTGGACCCACAGGACTGACAGTGGCAGCCTAGGATGACAGTGACAGCCTGGCTTGGACAGAAATGGGGGAGGGGGGTGGAGCTGGTGTAGGGTTAACGTGGTATTCTGCCCGTATGATCAGAGCACAGTGCTCTGATCATATGGGCAGAATTCTGGACTAGCACTCGCATTTACTTGCACAGGATGAACAGAGGGCCCTGGCACAGCAAACCATGAGCACACCAGGGAATACCGCAGAGCTCAACATTTTTTGAAGAGAGACACTGTGAGGCCGACATTAGAGTATAACCGCTCTACACATCTCACTCTAATGTGTCCTATATATGTACCTGTTCACACTTCACTCAATTGTTTAAATGGTCAATAAGATAAGGCTCCCGACAAAGGTATGTCTGCTGAAACACAGCCGTGCCGAGCCTTTCGACAATTGTCTTACATTATTTCTGAGGCAATAAAGACCTGATTGGTTTCCTCCTTTTTAATTTTTTTATTTGCTTCCTCACTCCTGACAGTTGGCTATTAATTGGTTAGTGCCACTGAAAATGACAAGTTAGTGCTTAAAGCAAAACTGGCTATTTTGGGGGTGTTCTGAGGTGCAGTTGGCACTTGGCCGATTAAGTGCCAATATTCAGTACTTAAGCAGCCAAGGTCACTGCATAAATAGGCAGTCCTATCTTTATGCAGTGCCCCATAGCTGATTCATTGCTGAATATTGCTTATTGGCGTAGCTGGCTTTGGAAGCCCAATGCCAGAGCCAGGACATGGTCCAGCACTGAATTTCTGAGCATAACACTGGTGGCAGTCAGTAAAATATTGATAGACACTGGCTAAATATCAACCCAAAAATAATCAACCAAAGATGAAGAAACGCCATTTATGGACAGGGAAGAAGAGAACAGAACAAGGATACCACTCTCAGGCAAAAAAACTGCTTTCTAGGCTCACCCAGCAGATCAAGAACAGCCCTTATGCTGACCACCAAATGCAGCTGTGAAGTGATACATTTATAGAAACACCTTAAAATGAACATAGGTCAATACTGCATGTGAGAACAAAAGCATATCATTCCACAGCATAGGGCCCACATAGAAAAAAAATGGCTGCACTCAAAATGGACTTACGAAACAAGAGGAACCACTATCCTAGAAGCCTCAAGAGAACACAGTGGCCTAGGCAGGACATAGGGAATGACCAGAGAAGCCAAGTAAGGTGTAATGTCCCCATTAAAAGCCCTAAGGGCCAGTAGAAAAACCTTGAACCATATCTTGACATTGACTGGCAACCAATGATATCACATCAACAGCAGGGTTACATGATCATAGTGCCCTACGACAAAGAAGCTGAACAGTGGATGCTGAAGAGTCTGCTGGTGCTTCAGGCTAGTTTGGCTAATACAGCAGCAGCAGCACCTATTATGCAAATGCCAACATCTACAAAATCAACTGAAGCAAGAGCAACATATACATCCATGTACCAGCACATACTTGTGTATGTTGGTCTTTCAGAATATACAGCGCTGTGTATGTCTTGTAGCGCTACAGAAATGATAGATAGCAGTAAAATGATAAGTAGTAATATACACATGTATGTGCTGATATATAGGTGTATTTCTGCCATTTTAGAAAACTACATGACTGTTTCTCCAATCTGTGAAAGAGCTCAATATCCCTCCTGGGGGTGACAAAAACCAGGAGATTAAGGGGGTGACCTCCCCTAATCCCTCCCAAAAAATGAGCAGCCTTAAAAACCTAGACCTCCCTGAGAGCATGCATTCCTCTGCCCCCTTCTGAAATGGGAAAAACGTGTTTATTTAACCCCTGCCCAAGACGTGCCCAGACCGTGCCCTCTTGCCATGTACATACATTCAGAATTTGGATGTGTACATCCTAGCTTTCTAAAATTGGGATTTAGATGTGAATGTGATATAAACATCTAAATGCTGGTTTATGCACATCCAAATCACAACGAGGCCTTTGTGTGAGCTTGGACAAATCCCTTTTCTTCTTGTGCTTCAATTTACTCATTTGTACTGGGTAGTAATAAGTCAGCACTCTCTCCCTCTGTTTGGAAGTTATCATACAGAAAAGGCATCCAAACAGATAATCTGCCTTGCCACCTTACAAGTAACTGCATGCCTCAGCAATATAATGTTCCTGTGTAAAAATGCATTTGAATCCAACTTCCTATAACTCTCATAAACACTTTCACTTGTAAACTGGCACTGTATATTAGATATCTGCATAGAACAATCTGCTTTCTCTGTATACATCACATGCATGAAAACTAGAGGGACTTGTGGCCATCTTTTAAGCCTCCACAAAGAGCAGCTGCTTTGTGGTGTTCTACACCTGAAGGAGTGAAGAAAAGATGTTGACAGACGGTTTCTTTCTTCAGTTTGGCACTGGAGGATGTGAACTGAAAAAAGAGCTCAGGACCCTCCTGAAATAAGACAACTTTTGTTTCTGCTGAATGGTAGATTTTAAAGCTTTGGCTGAGAGCCCATCTACCAGATGTTTTCGACTGCCACTTCCTTAGCAATGGTAAATAAAAATGAAAGGAATTCTGCAAATGAAATGGAGTCTCTGTTAATTGAATTTGTTTGCTTTTCATCATTGCTCAGGTTCTTGCAGGACATTCCTGATGCCAGTGAAAGGCAGTAAACAGACGTTCATGAGCTGACTGCTCATGCCATCAAGTTTTCGCAGGTGTGCTCAAGGTTGCTTGTTCTTAGATTTTATCCTTAGGGGCCCTTTTACTAAGCCGCGTGGAGGGGCATAATCGAACGAAAACGTTTATCTCCATGGGCGTTTATCTCTGAGAACGGGTCCATGAAGGGGCGGACCGAACCGTATTTTCAAAAAAAATTGACGTCCATGTTTTATTCGACAGTTTGTGAGCTGGGCGTTTTTGTTTTTCAGCGATAATGGAAACTGAAAGCGCCCAGCTCAAAAATGAATAAATCCAAGGCATTTGTTCGTGGGAGGGGCCAGGATTTGTAGTGCACTGGTCCCCCTCACATGCCAGGACACCAACCGGGCACCCTAGGGGGCACTTTTACAAAAACAAAAAAAAAAGGTAAAAGAGCTCCCAGGTGTATAGCACCCTTCCCTTGTGTGTTGAGCCCCCCAAATCCCCCTCAAAACCCACTGCCCACAAGTCTACACCATTACTATAGCCCTAAGGGGTGAAGGGGGTACCTACATGTGGGTACAGTGGATTTGGGGGGGTTGGACAACTAAGCATTAAGCAGCACAATTGTAACAGGTAGGGGGGGATGGGCCTGGGTCCACCTGCCTGAAGTCCACTGCACCCCCTAACAACTGCTCCAGGGATATGACATTTGAGGGTGAAAATAAAAAGTTGTGAAACATCATTTTTTGTGGTGGGAGGGGGTTAGTGACCACTGGGGGAGTCAGGGGAGGTCATCCCCGATTCCCTCTGGGGGTAATCTGGTCATTTAGAGCACTTTTTGGGGCCTTATTCGTGAAAAAACAGGGTCCAGGAAAAGTGCCCTAAATTCTAGCTACAAACGCATACTTTTCTTCCATTATCGGCAAAAGGCGCCCATCTCTGTTCGGGTGATAACCATGCCCCGGTCCCGCCTTCACCACGCCTCCGACACGCCCCCGTCAACTTTGTACGCTTCCGCGATGGAGTGCAGTTGAAAACGTCCAAGTTCGGCTTTCGATTATACCGCGTTATTCGTTTTTGGGAGATAAACGTCCATCTCCCGATTTAGGTCGCAATATAGGCGTTTTTGTCTTTCGATTATAAGCTGGATAGGCGCCTACATGTGCCCAACGTGCGCCAATTTTGAGTTACTGCCCGGCTACCGCACGGCCCTTGAGGTAATTTCATTTTTGACGTGCATCCGCAACGTGCGCTGGAAAACGTTTTTATTTTCTGGCGCATGGGTGATAAATCAGCATTTTACTTGCATAGACTATTACCACCCAGTTACCACGTGAGACCTTACCGCTAGGTCAATGGCTGGCGGTAAGGTCTCAGACTCAAAATGGACGCGCAGCAATTTTCATTTTGCCGCACGTACATTTTTGGCAAAAATTTAAAACAGGCATTTTTTTACAGGTGCACTGAAAAATGATTCTGCACGCACCCAAAGCACGCGTCTACACTACCACAGGACATTTTTCAGTGTGCCTTTGAAAAATGGCCCCTTGGTTACTTAACCTCTACGGAAACAACATAAACCACAAATGAACTGCTGTATTTGTTGACAAGAATATTTTTCGTTGGAGGCAATGCTCACAGTCTCTTGCTCAAGAAAGAATAATTGGATCTGTGCGTACAGTTTAGGATGTCTTGTTACTGTCTGAAGGATACACTGGTACTGAATTGCAGATAGAGTGGTGGTCTGGCTCTATCAGGGGATTTTTTTTTTTTTTTGCAGTATTCCATCTACAAAGCTAAACCGTTGAATTGATTAAAAAAGACAAACTCCCAGCTGCTGCGAGGGATAGGCATTGGTGTCAGCTTTCAAGCAATAAATGTCTTAATGTTTTAATTTCCAATATCCACGACGAATTGTAAGCCACGTTGAGCCTGCAAAGAGGTGGGATAATGTGGGATACAAATGCAATAAATAATAAATAATAATAATAATAATGATAGTTCCTTAACAGCAATCATTGCCAGAAAAATGCCTTGGTCTTATTTTTGGATGCGTTTGATTTTTGCTCTCAATGTCATGGCAAATATCAGCAGGAAGAGACATTCCTTAGTGCAGTGGTTCTTAACCCAGTCTTCAGGGCACAACCACCCGGTCAGGTTTTCAGGATACCCACAATGAATATGCATGAGAGAGATTTGCACACTAAGGAGGCAGTGCATGCAAATCTCTCTCAAAGTACTATATAATGATCGCTATTGTAAAAAATCTAACAAACACGTAAAGAAAAATATAGAAAACGGATCTTCAGAGGTGACCTTCCACTTAAGCCATTGGCTTTAGAAATAATGGAAGTAGGTGATTCACCTTATGTCTTCATCAATCCAAAACTTTGTATATATTTTTTCATTTTATTAATCAAAATATATAAAGCAATCAACGTCTTTAAACTTTTTAAATTTGCATTATGGAAATACTGGTTTGTCATGATAAGCGTTACTTATCTGAGCTGCATGATGGGGTAGATGTGCAGACCTATCATTCGCCCAATGCTTTTTCAAGACATCCCATTAAAAGTCAAAAATGGAAAAATGTTGATATACATGTAAATATAATTTCTAATTGCCCAAAACACCCCCTCCCCAAATACCTTAATTCTCATGTGGCAGCAAATGTATATTAATTGTGGATATCCTGAAAACCCAACTAGTGTGCCCTGAGAACTGGGTTGATAAAACACTGACTTAGTACATGTTATACCATACCTTTCAGATCTTACCAGTTCATTGATGATTTAAATTAGCTTTTCAATGCATTCCATCCCACAAGTCAGACTCAAAATGTACTACACCATGAAAAGAGTTAACATTCTAGTCAACAACAGATGTATAGGGTCAACTACCTTCACAGTTCCAGGTCTCTTTGTACAATCATTTTGCATAACCAAAGTCCATTTGCACCACCATAGCTGCTCTTACCCAAACGACAGGGATAAATTCTAACAGAACCTTAATAAAAGGCTACCACCCCAAAAATTTCTTCAAGAAAATCGCATCCTCACTCAAAATACCTGAGGAAAATCTTCTGTAATATAAGGGAAGTAGACCTATGGAGAGGGTCAATGCTGCTTACATGGGGCAATGGAGGGTTAAGTGACTTGCCCAGAGTCACAAGGAGCTGCCTGTGCCTGAAGTGGGAATTGAACTCAGTTCCTCAGTTCCCCAGGACCAAAGTCCATCACCCATAGAGGGGATCGCTCAGAGCATGTGGTCGCAACATGTGCTGTATTTATATTTTGATTCTATTCTGTTTTATTATTCCCCAATTACCTATAAGGTAAGGAAAAGGGGAAGTAAATACACTAAATTTGAATTAATTACATTAACCTGCATTGTACATTTAGGAACATGTGCTTAAAGCATTCGGAGCTTGCACATGTGAGGACATGTGCTTTTCCCAATATAAAGGCCAGATAGTTAACTTTAAAAAGAAAATGTTTATTTCTAACACAGGCAAGGTAACAAGTTTACAATAGAGAGGCAATTTTAGAAAGGATCTTTTACCAATGGAAGTGTGCTACAAAATAACAGGTTTGATTGTAAATGAAGCTGGATAATTCACATTGATGGAGGCTGCTATGGAGTGTGATGCAGGAGATCCTTGCTGGAACAGGAAGTTTCTTTGTAGATTTGCTGTCTGATGAGCTTGAAGCAGTTTCTTTTAGGTGGATGTGATGTCCAGCTTGAGAAGTCAGGATTCTAGCTTGCTTTTAGGTTTAATCACTTCAGGGCAGCAGCGACTAGGACAGGAGCACGAGCATCAGGAACAGCCAGGAAGAAGAACATCTTGGGGTGAACAAAAACACTGCGTATTAACTTTTTAACCCAGAAATCCTGGAGGCAGATAGGAATGGGGAAAAGAGAAAGACTAATCCTTGTAAGCAAAACTCCAACTAGCCAATCCCAGTTTATCTCAAAGTAAACTAAAACAGAAGCTACCATAGCCACCGTTTTACACTCAGTCACTCCTCCTAATCCTTAAATCCTTTCTGACAGCCCCCCCCCTGCCATCGATCCGGCCTTACATTTTTCAGACAAGGTCAACTCACTTAGAACCTCCTTTTCCTTCTCTTCTCCACCCAACTCTCCTTTCCCCTCCTCATTTCCCATACCTGCTCTACAGCCTCTCTGGGCAGCACAATGACATCTTTTAATCTTCCATCCATCGCTGAGGTTATACCAGCACTTAATTTAGGGCTCCTTTTTTCTGAGCGGCGGTAAGTCCAATGCGGGCTTACCACTCGCTAAGTACTGCCGAGCTACTGCAGCAGCCCAGCGGTACTTCCCACCCCTAGCACGCCGTCATTTCCGGCACTACAAAAATATATTTATTTTTGTAGCACCGTAGTGTACCTGGTGGTAATTGTGCAGTGCCATGTGCTGTCCGGTTACCAGTGGGTTAGCACGGGAGCCCTTACTGCCAGCTCAATGGGTGGCAGTAAGGGCTCCCCCCCTGAAATGGCCATGTGGCAAGTGCTTTACTTGCTGCACGGCCATTTCCTGCAGGAAAGTGAGACTTCCCTTTTACCTGCTGTGGTAAAAGGGGGCTTCGGTGCATGTGAAAAACACACATCGACGTCAGCGCAGGCTCCCTTTTGCAGCAGCTTGATAAAAGAGGCCCTTAGTCTCTAAAAACACTCACCACTTCATCTTCTTCCTTCACACTATATCAAGAAATTAATTGACACCCTCCTTACTTCCCTGCACATCATGGTACACAAAAGCCTTGAACATGGTCTTGTCCCCACAAACCTGGAAATCTGCCTGTATTTTCTCCAGTGAAAAAGATCAGAGACTCAGCTCTACCTCTACCTTATTATCTAACTACCAGCAAATTTCGGTTTGTCTCCCGAAGAAGCTCATAGTGAAATGGAGGCGCTGTGTTGAGAAAACCGTCAAGAAGTCATTTTGAATCAAGATGAGTGCCTTAATTTGAATTTAAATAGATGTCCTTCTATTCCAGAGTCCTTATGGAGTAATGATATTTAAAGTGCAAGATAGCAACACAAGAACGCATTTAAGAAATGTGAATTAACAAATAATCATTAAAAATGTGTAAAATTGATCATTGAGAGATTTTTAAGACTGCTGAAGAAGTTCGCATGACAATTCTACTACTACTACTACTTAACATTCCTAGAGCGCTACTAGGGTTACGCAGCGCTGTACAAATTAACAATTAAGGATGGTCCCTGCTCAGAAGAGCTTACAATCTAAAGGACGAAATGTCAAGTTGGGGTAGTTAAGATTTCCTGAGAAGAGGTGTAGTGATTAGGTGCCGAAGGCGACATTGAAGAGGTAGGCTTTGAGCAATGATTTGAAGATGGGTAGGGAGAGGGCCCGGCGTATGGGCTCAGGGAGTTTGTTCCAGGCATGGGGGTGAGGCGAGGCAGAAAGGGCGGAGCCTGGAGTTGGAGGTGGAGGAGAAGGGTACTGAAAGGAGGGATTTGTCTTGAGAGCGGAGGTTACGGGTAGGGACGTAAGGGGAGATGAGGGTAGAGAGGTAAGGGGGAGGAAATCTCGCACCCTGCCAGACTTCACCCATTACAAATTCATGCTTTCCTCCTTCCAGTCCTCCCTATTCCTTGCCAAACAGGAATATTACTCTCAACTAACCAATTCTCTTGGCTCCAACCCTCGTCGCCTCTTCGCCACCCTCAACTCCCTACTTAAAGTGCCCTCCGCTCCCACCCCCCCCTTCACTCTCTCCTCAAACACTAGCTGATTACTTCCGCGATAAAGTGCAGAAGATAAACCTTGAATTCACTTCCAAGCCTTCTCCTCCCTGTGACTTCTTAACCCACTCCCTCAACCAACCCAACCTGGCCTCCTTCTCCTCCTTCCCTGAGATCACTGAAGAGGACACTGCTCATCTTCTTTCTTCCTCTAAGTGCACCACCTGTTCCTCTGATCCCATTCCCACCAACCTGCTTAACAACATCTCTCCCACAGTTATCCCCTCAATCTGTCACATCATCAACCTCTCTCTCTCCACTGCTACTGTCCCTGACACCTTCAAGCATGCTGTAGTCACACCACTTCTCAAAAAACCTTCACTTGACCCCACCTGTCCCTCCAACTACCGCCCCATCTCTCTTCTACCCTTCCTCTCCAAATTACTTGAACGCGCTGTCCACAGCTGCTGCCTCGATTTCCTCTCCTCTCAGGCCATCCTCGATCCGCTTCAATCCGGCTTTCGCCCACTACACTCGACAGAAACAGCACTCTCTAAAGTCTGCAATGACCTGTTCCTTGCCAAATCCAAAGGTCACTATTCCATCCTCATCCTCCTCGACCTATCGGCCGCCTTTGACACCGTTAATCATAAATTACTTCTTGACACACTGTCCTCATTCGGGTTCCAGGACTCCGTCCTCTCCTGGTTCTCTTCGTACCTTTCCCAACGCACCTTCAGAGTATTTTCTAATGGCTCTTCTTCCACCCCCATCCCGCTCTCTGTTGGGGTTCCTCAAGGATCTGTCCTTGGACTGCTTCTTTTCTCGATCTACACCTCTTCCCTGGGCTCGCTGATCTCATCACATGGTTTCCAGT
The DNA here is from genome assembly GCF_901765095.1 of Microcaecilia unicolor. Lineage (NCBI taxonomy): Eukaryota > Metazoa > Chordata > Amphibia > Gymnophiona > Siphonopidae > Microcaecilia > Microcaecilia unicolor. The sequence goes on along the minus strand of NC_044032.1, from coordinate 480,188,299 downwards.
ACCATCTCTATGCTGATGACACCCAGCTTTATCTGTCCACTCCCGACATCACAGTCGAAACCCAGGCCAAAGTTTCGGCCTGCCTCTCTGACATCGCTGCCTGGATGTCCAACCGGCATCTGAAACTGAATATGGCTAAGACCGAGCTCCTTGTCTTTCCACCCAAACCCTCTTCTCCTCTTCCCCCACTTTCCGTCTCTGTTGACAATGCCCTCATCCTCCCCGTCTCTTCAGCCCGCAATCTCGGAGTCATCTTCGACTCCTCCCTCTCCTTCTCTGCCCATATCCAGCAGACAGCTAAAACCTGTCGCTTCTTCCTCTTTAATATTAGCAAAATTCGCCCATTCCTCTCTGAACAGACCACCCGAACCCTCGTCCACTCGCTCGTTATCTCTCGTCTTGACTATTGCAGCCTTCTTCTCACTGGCCTCCCGCTTAGCCATCTATCCCCCCTTCAATCTGTTCAAAATTCCGCTGCACGTCTTATCTACCGTGTGAATCGATACTCTCATATCACCCCTCTCCTCAAGTCGCTTCACTGGCTCCCGATCCACTACCGTATACAGTTCAAGCTTCTCCTATTGACCTTCAAGTGCACTCAATCTGCAGCCCCCCTTTACCTCTCTACCCTCCTCTCCCCGTATGTTCCCACCCGTAACCTCCGCTCTCAGGACAAATCACTACTATCTGTACCCTTCTCTACCACCGCTAACTCCAGACTCCACCCCTTCTACCTCGCATCACCTTATGCCTGGAACAGACTTCCCGAGCCCATACGCCATGCGCCCTCCTTGCCCATCTTCAAGTCCTTACTCAAAGCCCATCTCTTCTCCCTTGCTTTTGGCGCCTAACCACCTTCCCCATTCATGTCACCTCCACTGAGTACATAGTTTATAACCTTTAGATTGTAAGCTACCTACATTGACTACCTAAGTTGTAAGTTACCTACACTGACTACATAGTTTGTAACCTTTAGATTGTAAGCTCTCTTGAGCAGGGACTGTCCTTCCCCATGCTAAACTTGTACAGCGCTGCGTAACCCTAGCAGCGCTATAGAAATGCTAAGTAGTAGTAGTAGTAGGTAGAGGGCCCGGCGTATGGGCTCAGGGAGTTTGTTCCAGGCATGGGGTGAGGCGAGGCAGAAAGGGCGGAGCCTGGAGTTGGAGGTGGAGGAGAAGGGTACTGAAAGGAGGGATTTGTCTTGAGAGCGGAGGTTACGGGTAGGGACGTAAGGGGAGATGAGGGTAGAGAGGTAAGGAGGGGCTGCCGATCGAGTGCATTTGTAGGTGAGTAGGAGAAGCTTGAACTGTATGCGGTATCTGATCAGGAGCCAGTGAAACATCCACAATAAAAACATCCATGATAAAAAGCCAAGCATCTGAGGTCTTTTCCTCCAATAATTACATGATTCAATGAAGTACAATCAGTTATGCTTGCTATTATACACTCTTGAAAATTGCCATCCACAAAATGGGCTAGATTCAGTACATGGCACTTAAAAATTGGCACTCAATACTATTCTATAATGAGCACTCAAAAATCAGCACCCATTGAGTATTGTGTTCAATTCTGGTTGCCGCATCTCAAGAAAGATATAGTAGAATTGGAAAAGGTGCAGCGAAGGGTGACTAAAATGATAGCGGGGATAGGACGACTTCCCTATGAAGAAAGACTAAGGAGGCTAGGGCTATTCAGCTTGGAGAAGAGATGGCTGAGGGGAGACATGATAGAGGTATATAAAATAATGAGTGGAGTGGAACAGGTGGATGTGAAGCGTCTGTTCACGCTTTCCAAAAATACTAGGACTAGGGGGCATGCGATTAAACTACAGTGTAGTAAATTTAAAACAAATCGGAGAAAATTTTTCTTCACCCAACGTGTAATTAAACTCTGGAATTCATTGCCGGAAAATGTGGTGAAGGCGGTTAGCTTAGCAGAGTTTAAAAAGGGGTTGGACGGTTTTCTAAAGGACAAGTCCATAAACCGCTACTAAATGGACTTGGAAAAATCCAAAATCCCAGGAATAACATGTATAGAATGTTTGTACGTTTGGGAAGCTTGCCAGGTGCCCTTGGCCTGGATTGGCCGCTGTCGTGGACAAGATGCTGGGCTCGATGGACCCTTGGTCTTTTCCCAGTATGGCATTACTTATGTACTTATGTAATTTTGGCACCCACATTTGGCCACCAGGACTTATGCCTGCTGAAACTAGGTGTAATTCTTGGTGCCTAATTTAGGCGCACATCTCTGGTATTCTATAACAATGCGCATAAATTTTGGGAATGCCCCTCCCATGGCCATGCCTTCTTTTGGGTTGTGTGCTATGAGAGTTAGGCATGCAATATTGTAGAATAACACTTAGCATGACATACGTACAATTAGAAATTGGTGCCAATTAGCCCCAATTAGCACTCAGTTATTGGTACTAATTGAATTGTGAGCCACAAACATCTTGAATCAGTGCCAAATTTTGGATGCCATATATATATATAGAATCTAGGGGAATATCAATGACCTCAATGCAAAATTACTTACTATAGCCAACTGGATTTCTTCTGGAAAACTGAAATTAAATCTTGATGAAAACATACGGTTTACTACTCTCCCAAACTACATACTCTAGTCCCAATCTTCCCATCTTCATTGCAGGATCCTCAGTCCACTTTTAATCAACTCTTAGAATCTTTGGTGTAATTTATGACTCTAATCTCACTTACCACTCTTACATCTCCAATATAGTACAGAGCTCATTTTACAACCTTAAAATGAGTTTTTCAGTACATCATTTATTCATATAAGAAGCATGCCGGATCTTAATCCATTCATATTAATCTCAGCTTAGACTACTGCAATAGCCTCCTTCATGGAACAAAATGTTCAGAAATCAGACACCTTCAATTAGTGTAGAACACTGCAATAAAACTCCTAACTGGAGCAAAAAAATTTGATCATGTTACCCCACTCCTTCGAGAGGGACATTGGTTATCTATTAGCCCTGGATCAGATTCAAAATTCTTGTCTTGGTTTATAAAATTCATTCTACAGGCATCCCACTCTATCTTTCATGACAATCCCTTATATCCCTTCTAGAATGCTGAGATCTTCTTAATCTAACTCAGTAATCATCCCCTCATTCTGTTAAATCTACTTCGGTTCAATCCAAGGCTTTTAGTACTACCAGACCAACCTAATGGAATAGAAAATACTTGATCATTGTCTTTCTTTGACATTACTGGGGCATAGACCATAAAAGTTCACCCGGCCATGCCCTTAGGTTCCAACTACTGAAGTTGCAATCGAAGCCCATTTTAGTCTATCCAAAACTGTCCTCTAGTGTTACCATTTTCCCTTCTTGGGAAAACATTTGTTTCTATATTTTATATTCTGTTTCTAAATTCTGTAGTTTAATAAACTTGAACCTGAATCTGAACCTTTGAGACAGTGAACACCCAGGTTCAGAAGCCTCTCACTTGTTAGAGACCAGAGACAGAGAAAAACTTTAAAACAAACAAAAGTAAAATAAAATTCAGAGAGAAAGTGCTGCCTATCACTGTATCAGTGCACTGTGGGGGTCTTTTATTAAGCTGCAATAGTGTTTTTAGCTTGCGGTAGAAATCAGCTTGCGGTAAATACTGAGACACCCATTATATTCCTATGAGTGTCTCAGCATTTACCACCAGCTTATTTCTACTGTGAGCTAAAAACGCTTTTGTAGCTTAGTAAAAGACCCCCTTTGAGTGTTGTGCTGGTCCTCAATGTGATGTGCTTGAAATTATAAGCATTGAACTTTTAGCTTAGTCTTTTACTTTGTTACACATACCACTGGATTAACATTTCTCCCTAGTGTCACTTCACATCACTAACATGTGGACAGAATTCCTCACATGATCATTTGAGCACCTAGAATAATTCTTTTGCTCTCAACTTAGCCTTATTGTTTACTTTCATTTTATGCTTAATTGAACTTTTCCCATTGCATGTTTTACATGTGCTGAATCCCAGGTGTCCTAATGAGATACCTCCAGGACTATATTTTCTCTCCTCGCTCCACAAGAGTCATTGATTTTTTGGAAATAGCAGTTCAGTTCCCACTTGCTTCATCAAACTAACAAAGCTGTACTGTTCTTCCCACACATACACACACAATAGTGCTTTTTAACCCACTTGCTAATTCTGCAATTTATCATTTATTTTCCCCTGATACTCGGTGCATCCATCCATTTTACACAAAATGGTTTACGAACAGAGTGTTAGTTTGCTTGCAGCCACATTCATCTAGTATAGTACTTTGAAGAGAACTTTGTATGAAAACACTAGAGGGTGCTGTAATTCCAATAGTTATGAAAGTCTTACCTGACATTTCTTTATTTTATGATAGCATTTTACTGTTATTATATATAATTTTCTCTCTAATTTTAATCTATGTTTACTAAGCTGTTAGTTATTTAAGATGGGAATGACTGCATATTAACAGTTTATGCAGCATGTTCACTAATTGCTGGGATAAATGGGTAATGAAGAAATCACCATTTTGGAGTATGTAATGGGAAGGAACTGAGCCTTGCTGTTAACATGGAGTTTGATACTGTGGGTTAACTACTAATGCAACAGCACATAATAGGGCAATTAGTTCAGTATTTAGCTCATGCCTTTCCAGAGGTAGCTCAAGGTACATCACATTCAGTTGCAGTAGGGTCCCCCAGAGGGCTTATAACTAAGTTTGTACCTGGGGCAATGGATGGTTAAATGACTGTTCAAGGCCACAAGGAGCATTAGCTGGATTTGAACCCCATCTTGCTGGTTCACAGCCTGCTGTTCTAACCCCCAGGCTACTCCTCCACTCTGAAGCTAGAGTGTAGCTCACTGTGGAATCTGTTGTTCCAAACTTATAAGTATGAAACGTACCTAGCAAAAAAATTCCTTTAAGTTTGCCCTGCACGAGGAGAAATGGTCTTCACTGGTATCTTATTTCAAAACTCCTAAGTCAACATGTTGTGCTTAATATCAATAGCTGTTGTTTCTCTTTGGATGTAAGGGGTTTTTTCTCTCTCTCTCTCTCTCTCTTCTCCTCTCTTTATTATTAGCTTGATTCATGTTGCACAGTTATTGCTAATTGTTTGTACTGTATTGAAAACTAATAAAAATATGAAACTTGAGAGTGTAGCTAACTGTGTTCTGCATTATCTGCTACGTAGTCAATGTATAGCAAAGAACTTTGTTGTACATCAACTGCAAGACATTCTTCCTAAAAATATAGGAAATAAAATGAACAATTACCCCAGGTGTTCCAGGTACCATGAGTTACCTTTTGCAATTAATGCTCATTCACTGTATAACTTTATTCCACCTTAGGGAGATTTTTTATGTACAACGTTACCAATACACATACAAATAATGACGCCAGTTTCTTGAATCGGAATCTTTTCACCTAGTGAACAAGCAGCCAGTCTGGTTTTCAGGATATCCACAATTAAATGCATGAGACGCATTTTCATGCAATGTCCAGAACAGGTTTAAGCAGCACTGCATTAGTCCATGTGAGAAATGGTGTTCATGGTACATTTTCAACTTCAAGATTAAAAAAATAATAATAACCAAATATGAACCTTGGAATGGACTAAATACCCAAACTACATGTTTATTGGTCAGTCTTATGTGTGTTTACAGTTTTAACAAATTTATTATGGAGGGGTTTTTTTTTAGAAGTCCTCTTAACATTTGGATGTGCAGAAATCAGCATTTAGATGTGCATATTACATGTAAATCTAAATTGCAATTTTAGGGAGCCAAACATATAGATATAGATGTGTATGTGTGTATAAAAACACAGTGAGGTGGATATTCAGTGGGACAGATTCTGCATAATTGTAAAGAAGTAAGTTTTCTGTTTAGAGTTATATGTTTGTTCATTGGCAGGAAACATATAAATGTCACAGAGAATACACATGTATAACTTTAAACAAATAATTTGTTTATTCCATACCAGGTATAACTGTAACAGCAATATAGGAGTGGCCTAGTGGTTAGAGCACCAGACTCACAATCCAGAGGTGGCCAGTTCAAATCCCACTGCTGCTGCTCCTTGTGATCTTGGGCAAGTCACTTAACTCTCCATTACCTCAGGTATAAGCTTAGATTGTGAGCCCTCCTGGGACAGAGAAATATCCAACATACCTGAATGTAACTCACCTTGAGCTACTACTGAAAAAGGTGTGAACAAAATCTAAATAAATAAATATTTACCTAGACATTCTGACCCCTGAAGAAGGCATTTGATGCCAAAACATGGATCCTGGAGATGTGCCATACCTTCTCTGATGGACTTCATAAGACAAAAAAAGAAACTTTGTTTTCATTATTATGATTAAAGAGTGTTTTTATTGACACTATGGCAACAATCCCAGCAATTTTAAGCTAATTTGAATTGAAGATTAAAAGTACTCAGATTGTTAAGAACTTGATAGATTACTACATATTGACAGCAGGTTTATTGATAATGGAAGGTTTTTTATGCTGATGATGAACTATTAAGCCATTATGTGGCAAATCAGCTTTAAAGGGAGACATCCCTGAAGCACTTTGAGACTTTTTCATTCCTTGTCAATTTATATACTAAGTCAATGTGTGAAGATTTTTGCTTGTTTGAGAACTTTATATTTCATCAGTAGTAGCACTTTCCCAGTTCTCACCTCACCATAGTGTGTAGTTTATTCTAAGGAACTTTTGAGGATGCCAACTGGACAGGACATCCAGGTTGAGTTTCATATAAAAGAGCAGGGCTGCCGATAGACTGAGCCGGGTTTGGTGCAAGGCCACCCCCGGGGCCGCTGCTGCTACCCCCACCCCCAATCCATATCACTATCGCCTCTCTCTTCTGCTCCCAGGCCGCCGGCGCTGCAGTACCCGGTCTCATCTGCCCACCCTCGGCTCCGTCGATAGCCCCCCTCCATACGCCACTGTGGCCGGGACCCCTGCATTCAAATTGACAGTGCCTCACCTCCATGTGAAGGTGGCAGATCGCCTCCCTTCAGGCCTTCCCTCACTGTGTCCCGCCCTCATCACTTCCTATTTTCCGTGAGGGCGGGGCACAGTGAGGGAGGGCTCGAAGGGAGGCGATCTGCCGCCTTCACATGGAGGTGAGGCGCTGTCAATTTGAATGCAGGGGGCCTGGTCACGGTGGCGGACGGAGGGGGGCTATCGACGGAGCAGAGGGCGGGCAGGTGAGACCGGGGACTGCAGCACCGGAGGCCTGGGGGCAGGAGAAGGAGAAAGACCCCGGCACCAGGTCCTCCTTGGATGCCCAGGCCCGGGGAATTTTGTCCCCCCTGCCCGCCCTCTCAGCGGCCCTGTAGAAGAGTAACAACTTTCAAACATGGCTATGGAATTAAAGCCTACTATTGTTTTTAAATGTCTCTTATATAGTTATTAAAGACAATAAATGTTAAAGACAAAAGCTCATTTTCTATTTGACCAGATCTCCCCATTGAAACCCACCAGCTTGTCAGGATTTTGTGAAGTATTCAAAGCAGGTCACACAAACATCTTGTAACTAAACAAAAGGACATTTACAAATGAATGAACCTGTACATTTGTTTTTCTACCAACATTCAAAAATTGCACATACGCTGAATGGGATAAACACAGATTTTAGGAGGAACTGTGAAAAAAAGGAGCACATTAAGAATATATTGGTGACCCTTTACTATTAAGATGTGCTTAGATGATTTTCTGTACATTGAAAACACCAGATTTCGGTAAAACAAGGATTTTAGCCCAATAAGATGCAAAATCTATTACATTTTCCACAGATATATGTTGTAACTGGCAGATGATGACATACTACAATATATCCTGATTCTGTTTTTACAATAAATTTTACTTACCTTAAAACATTGTATTAAAATATGGTACATATCTGTAATTACACAAAATATATTATTTACTAATATTTAGTGCATGATAATGGGGTTACACATCTTTTTTGCTGCAAATAATTTATGAGCAGATAATGTGTAATAAAAATGATATCACATGCTTAAGCTTTAGTAAATGGGGACTTTACACTGATATGCATTCCTCTTCAAGAAAAGAAGACAGTAAGGCATACATTAAAGTATTACTAAATATTTAGTGTGACTGTACAGTTCTTCAACCGTTCACATTTCTCCCTTCCTTGTTTGGCAAGAAACAAGGAGGTGATTGTAAAAAGTTTACACATCTAGAAACAGTATTTACATATATAAGTTGCAAGCTAAGAAGAGGCACTACCTCTGTGTGTAAGGATCTGGCACGCTCAGGTTTACAGGGGTCATGTTCTGGGTAGAACTAAAAACCATCAGGCCAAAATTTAGCTGCTGCAGTCAGGGGTCCATTTACTAAGCTTAAAATTATCTTACCACGTGTCCATTTTTTAGGGGCTTTTACCTGCTGCAGGAAAAATGGACCTGCGGTAGTGGCGAGGGATGCTGTTCCCGTCGTGCCAGGGCCCTTTTTACCACAGCGGGTAAAAGCCCCTAAAAAAATGGGCATGCAGTAAGGTAACTCCTACCACATGGCTATGTGCCGGGCAGCACTTATCACTACCCACTGAGGTGTTGGTAAGGGCTCCCGCTGTAACCAGGCAGTAACCGATTACCACCAAGTTAGTGCCACACTATTAAAATATTTTTACAGAGCACCGGAAATGGCATGTGCTTGAGCCAGAACTACCGCTGGCAGCCATGTTGGGCCGGTGGTAGTTCCTGGATAGCGTGCGGTATGCCTGATTTGGGCTTACCGACTCTTTGTCAAAGGGCCCCTCAGTGTTTTCTTAAAACACTGGCAGTGACCATCAAAAAATATCCAGACATTCAGTGCCACAATTCGGATGGTGGTCACTGCTGAATATCTGGATAAGGCAGTCAGTGCTGAAAAACTTATCCGGATAGTGGCAATATTCAGCCTGGTATCTGGATAAATTAGCTGGATAACTTAGGACAGCTTTCTGGCCTAAGTTATCTGGGGAAGTTATCCAGCTAGCAAACTGAATATTACCAGTATTCGGATAAGTTCCAGGATTATGTTAAGTCCATTTACTCTGTGCCCAGGCAGTATCTGCATAATGCAGAGATGTTCTGTAAGAATATTCAGAGACCCTATCCGATAGCTCCTCTGAACATCTCAGTCAGCAGCACTTTTCCAGAGAGCAGGTGCTGTTATCTGGATAAGTGCTTTGGAATACTGACCTCAATAATTTTATTTTCTATTTTGCAATGAAAATGCAAGTATACTGCAAAATATTTCCCCACTGGTAATTACACCTGTTCTGATTTAGGTCCAGATGTGACCTTGAGTAAAACTGACTCCTGGTGAATACACAATGAGGATCCTCAACCCCTTTGTGGTTTTCTTACCATGATATAGGAATGGTTTGCCTTTGCCTTCTCCTGAGGCATGGAGAGCTAATTGGCATGCCCAAGGCCAGAAGTAGATGCTGTGGCATTTGAACCTGAGCCTTTCTGTTCCCAGCCTGTTGCTCTAACCATTAAGCTACTCCTCCACTCCCACTTCCACTTGTTCTAAGGCAAGCATAAATTTCAGCTAACTGCTCATTTGAACTAGGGGTTGAACTAGTAATTCAGGAGGGTTGTGCTTACCTCTGATGTTCAAAACCACTCCAAGCAGCACAAAATTCACATTTTGGAGCTGGACCTCTTCAATTGACTCACTTTGGATGTGAAGTTTGGTAAAATCCACTTATTACATATGTAAGTTGCTTCACTTAGCACTGAGTAATGCCACTCTTTTTTAAAAACGTACCTTTTGTAAAAGAGTTGTTTGTATTGTCCATGTCACCATATCCATGTATTTCCTCATGGCCTTACATATATTTGTACCGCAATGATTTTGTTCCATACTTTGCCAACAAAATTTAAAGTCTCCAACAGGATTTACCGGCTATCCCACCCAGTCTCCAATCAGTTAACCAGGAGTGCACAAACTCACCCCTTTCTGACAGAGACAGGTAGGACACTTTTAACCCAATGACAGAGGAGAGCTTTGACAAAATCCTAAGAGACCTTGGACCAACTACCTGCTTCCTCAACCCCTGCCCATCAAAGATAGTGGGCAAGTATGGGCCTCCTAGAAGTGTGAACACCTTTCTTTCTAATGGGCAACTACCAACAGCATTAAAAAGGGCTGTGGTCCACCCTCTGCTGAAGAAAAACAACTTTGACTAGGACAAACTTGAAAATTACAGGCCAGTATCCAATATCCCATTTCTAGGGAAACTTATAGAGCAAGCAGTCTGTGTTAAACTTAGTGATTGGCTAGAAGAGAGAAACTAGCTAGATCCATGTCAATCTGGTTTTAGACCTGGTTATGGAACAGAAACAGTATCCCTACTAGATGATCTTCACAGAAGCTGAGACAGGGGATTCGCCTCGGTGTTAGTACTGCTAGATTTCTCAGCAGCTTTTGACACTGTGGATCATAATATCATGCTAGCACAAGTGACAGGTATCAATGGAACAGTACTTGCCTGGCTCAGATCTTACCTATCAGGCAATAATCCTTAATGTTTGGCAGCAACTCTTCACCAAAGCAAACAAAAAGGAGGAAAAACCTCACAATGCTGTGAGACGTAAAAAAGAAACAGTGAGGAAAATCCAAGGAGGATAACAAAGAAGTCTTTATTGAAGATATTGAAAAAATGACCCGACACGGCCGTGTTTCGGCCCAAAGGCCTGCCTCAGGGGTCTTGGTAAATCTCTGATATTGCAGTATAATACTCTACAGCATAGAGATTTAATACATGGATCTGGAAAATAAAGTTCTTTGTTTATCCTCTGGCTTGTAAAAAAACCGCCGAGTAACAACTGACGAACCGTTTGCTGACATAATTGATGCAAAAAAAAGTCACTAGCTGAGCTGATTCAGTCAATGGACACTCAGTTCTACATCTATGCGGATGATGTGCAGCTACTCATACCCACTGAACTTTACAAACAGCCTTGAATAAACTGATTACCTATCTAGCATCAATTCAAGAATGGGCTAAACACAACAAACTTTGCCTGAACCCTAGTAAAATCGAGCTTCTATGGGTCCCTAACACAAGTGAATATATACCTGACATCAAAATCTCTTTTGGGAAGTACGAACTCCTCTTCAAATCACAAGTCAGAACCCTTGGAATACAGTTAGATTCAACACTTACTCTGATTCCCCAAATCCAAGCAACCTTCAAGAGCTGCTTCAACTGTTTGCGACAACTACGCTGCCTCTCTCCTTACATCGAGAAGGAAAATCTTATCCTAGTTGTGGATGCCATGATAACATCAAGATTGGATTACTGCAATACACTATACAGCAGTCTGACTACAAAGGGTCTGCACCATCTCCAGTTGATTCAGAATGCTGCAGCAAGACTCATAGAAGGTTGCAAGTGACATGACCACATCACACTATTTTTGCAAAAACTTCATTGGCTACCAGTACAATACAGGGCTAAATTTAAAACTGTCTGATTTTCAAGGCCCTTAAAGGAAATGGCCGTGAGTACCTGAACAGTAGGATGATCCTCTACACACCACCAAGGACACTAAGGTCCTCTCAAGGACTATCACTAACCATACCCTCTCCAAAAGACATTACACAATGTGATACCCGCAAGGGAGCCTTCTCCGGAGTAGCCTCCACACTCTGGAATGCCCTGCCTGAAAGGCTCCGCTTAACACAGGACTATCTCTACTTCAGGAAGCAGGTGAAAGTTTGACTCTTCAACCAGGCCTCTAATGGAAGAAGTAACTAACTTGTTAGTCTCACTCACACACACACAAGGAGTGACATGGGCTGCACATACTGCAGTGGGACATGTTTATCCACTCCTACCCTAGCTGAGATAATATTTAACCATCTCTCTGACCTCATTTGCAACTTTCTTTAAACTTGTCATCTTACTTTCTAACTCTTCTTACTCTGTTACCTATCTATATGTTCCATCTTTGCTTATACCTTTCACTATCAATTAAAATGTTCTACTACGTATAGTGTTGACATTGTAAGTAGTATACATGCCATACTTTGTATTGTTATTTGAATATTTTTACTGCTGTAATTGTCTGTTGCTCATGTTTGATCTGTTATTACTGTATACCGCCAAGAGTGAATTCCTTGAATAAGGTGGTAAATAAATCCTAATAAATAAATAAATTTTACAAGAGGCTTCATGTTCAGCTAGTCTATTGTGAATTATGCTGCAAAATGTGAAAATCCAATATGGATATCCCTTTTCTGACCTAGGTAATCTCTACAAAATCAGGTTTCAAGTCTTTTAACCTCTATCACATAATCATGGCTGGATTTGAACATCTGCATCCCGTTGTTTCCAGCATTGCATGGGTATTTGAGCACAGACAAAACAACTCAGAGGACTGTTTCCTATAGTACTGTAGAAGAACAGAAGTGTATTAGTTCTTTGAGCTGCAACATGGTAGCTCTTTCACAAGATATCCTAAAGCGCTGAGATTAATATTCATTTCCTTCCAGTCCTTTAGAGGATTGGTAAATTCCATCTTGCAATACCAAGGAATTTAAAGGTTTACGTGAGTCACATGGTGTCAGCCTGAGTGGGAGGATGCACATGCAGGATTTTCTGCATGGGAGAAGTTAAAATCACTGAAAACAGCAAAGTAAAGGAGATGATATTGCCAGGAAGAAAAATGGTTGTATAGCTGGCAATGCTATGGAGACTGAAACCGTTATGTTTTTTGAACGAAATGCTGGTGCTGATGTCCGTGCCGGTGCCATCTTTGCAATTTGTGAGGGAGGAGGATGTTGAATCCAGCATAGATGCAATAACTGGAGACTCCCTGCTGATTATTTTAATTGAAAATTGACTGCTATAAAAGAACTCTCAAAGGCTTTAAGCACTAAGGGTCACTTTTATCAAGCTGTGGCAAAAGGGGGCCGGCGCTAGCGTCGGCACGTGTTTTACACATGCGCTGAGGTCCCTTTTTACCACAGCTGGTAAAAGGGAAGTCTCACTTTTCTGCAGGAAATGGCCATGCAGCAAGTAAAGCACTTGCCGCGTGGCCATTTCGCGGGAAGCCATTACTGCCACCCATTGAGGTGGTGGTAAGGGCTCCCGCATTAACCCAGTGGTAACTGCTGGGTACACTCCAGTGCTACAAAAATAAATACATTTTTACAGCGACGGAAATGACAATGCACTAGGGGTGGGAAGTACCACTGGGCTGCGGTAGCCCAGCGCTACTTCCTGTATAGCAAGCAGTAAGCCCGCATTGGGCTTACCACTGTTTCATAAAAGGAGTCCTAAATTTTATAAATGGTGCCTAAAAAATAAGTGCCAAAAAAATAGCACTTAGTGCTCTTCTATAAACAGCACTTAAAGTTAGGCACCTGTAATAGACTAGCACCTAGGGCCTTATTGTATAAAGTTTATGAGCGTAATCTATGCTCTGAAATAGATTATGCTTGTAATTTAGGAGCATAAATTTTATAGAATAAGGCCCTTAGTGCCGGGAACCACGGCTATGTTTAGGTGTGACCATTTACACCATCAAGACCTTGGTGTAAATCTCTGTTCCTAAATTAGGCGCTAGCAATGCACTTAAATTTAACGCCCCTGATTTGCCCATGATGCTCACATGGCTGTGCCTCCTTTTTGGACCCACGTGTAAAATTTATTTGCAGATCCAGGGGTGTAAAAATATGCATTAAAATGTTATTGCTAGTTAGCACTGATAATTGATTGTTAGGACCCAATTACCAGTGCTAATTGGCTAATTGTTCAATTAAATTGTGCACCCAAATTTGTGTGTGCAATTCATAGGGACCCTTTTACAAGGCAGCGGTAAGCCCAACACAGTAGTTCCCACCCTCAGCGTGTGCCATTTCCGGAGCTTCAAGAATATTTTTATTTTTGTAGCGCCAGTGTGTACCTGATGGTGATCGGGCAGTGCCGCGCACTGCACAGTTACCACCGGGGTAGCACGGGGGAGCCCTTACCACCACTTCAATGGGTGGCTGTAAGTGCTCCCACCTAAAATGGGCATGTGGCTAATGCTTCACTTGCCGCACATCCATTTCTTTAAAAAAAAAACAAACCCTGCCTTTTACCCGCTGTAGCAAAAGGGGGACTCAGTGCGCATCAAAAACACATGCCAATGCCAGCACAGGCCTCCTTTTGCCACAGCTTCGTAAAAGGACCCTATAGCATCATATATAGAATTCAGAGGTAAAGGAGTACTTTTACTTTGAAACGTTTCACAGCTACAAAGTGCACACGATCACTTGCAACAGCTTTTTGTGCACTCAGACTTTGGAAAATGCCATCTACTCACATACTTTTCTTCCCCCAACCTAAACATACCCCCTCTTCTCACTGCAGCTGAAAGGTTACTTGTTTTGGAGGGTAATTGTTAGACCCCTGATTAACACAGGTAAAACAAGTTAATTTCTATGGAAACTGTTCTCATGAAAGGTAATTTTAAAACAAGGTTCTCTCTAAGGATTAAGGTCTTGCATGCAAACTTTTTGGCCCCTATGCAAAGATTTCCACTGGACAAATTTGTGAACAATTTTGTACAGCAGAAGCTCTTGATTAAAAATCATAATCACAACAAAGCACAAAATTTGGTAAAATATTAAATTATTATTACCTTACTAGTAATATATTCATATTTACTTAACATGAATTTAGAAACACAAAAAAGAGAAGGCATTTTTTTTTTGTTACATTTGTACCCTGTGCTTTCCCACTCATGGCAGGCTCAATGTGGCTTACATGGGGCAATGGAGGGTTAAGTGACTTGGCCAGAGTCATAAGGAGCTGCCCATGCCTGAAGTGGGAATTGAACTCAGTTCCTCAGGACCAAAGTCCACCACCCCAACCACTAGGCCACTCCTCCACTCTGTTTTATAATGGAAAATTAATTGAGACTTATAAAGTTGTAATGCCACCCGCTCTTTCCCCAACAGAATCATACAACTTAGAGTAAAAATTGTTGAAATTTCATAATTACAGTGTTGCCAGCAATCTATAGATGATGCCAGAACACCCAACTTTGTAGACTATCAATTTAATCTAAGTAATTGCTTAGCTGTTAAGATGAGACAGATGTGAACAGCCCAATTTCTGTGTGCTACTCTTTAACAACTAATTAAAATGTCTTACTCTTATATTTTCTTTTGTGCACTATGGAACCCTTTTACAAAGACGCAGGAAGGTTAACACGCAGGTAGTGTGTTCCCAATTGGTACTAACACCGGGGTAGGGCATGCACCTGGAGGTAATTACGAGTTTGGAGTGCGCTGAATCCCACGGTACAAAATAATTTTCTATTTTCTACCATGGGGAGGGGGGGGCGTTCCTGGTGGTAGATGGCAGTGCACCCATGACGCGCGCTGCATGGTTACCACATGGGTAGTGCGTGAGCCCTTACCACTAGGCCACTGGGTGGCGATAAGGACTCAGGCTGCAAATAGGTGCATGCTAGTTTTAATATTAGTGCAGGCCCATTAAAAAATAGCCTTTTTCCCAGCTGCAGTAAAAAAATGGCCCAGCGCGCACCTAAAAGATGTGCCCACACTACCACAGGCCACTTTTTACCATGGCTTCGTAAAAGGACCCCTATGTTTTGCTGTGTGCAGCAGCTTCATGATCTTGTCTGTTCGCCTAACCCCTGTACATGGTCCTCCAGTTGGCAAGAGAGTAGGTGAACAGTGCTTCTCACCTGATACTTCCTCCTCTACTGGTTTTCCTCTGCAGTCAGCTTCACGGATGGAAAGGGGCATTTATAGGAGTTGTATAATGTACGTATATCTCAAGCAGGGGTCCAATGTGCTTCTTTGCCTAGGGGACACCAAAGTGTTAATCCTGCCCTAAACAGAATATTAATTAACTCTAAATTCTCACAAACAGGACTACTATTACTCACTGCAGATGCTAAATTCATTTGTACTCAGTCTCTTTATTCCACAGCCCCTCAATGCCTGTCACTTGCCAGGAGCATCCCAAGCCAGAATTATGTTCTGTGCAACACCCCTGCCCCACCCACTGCACCATGAACACCACAGGGGAGACAATGGACAGGAAGCGATTTTTGCACCCTCATCTCCCTGTGCCTTGTGCAGTCGCACCGCCCTCGGGAAAGCCCTGTCTTCGCCATACCCCTCCAAATCAGAATTGGAATCTCACAAGCTCATCCTTATACTCATACAACAAATAGAAGGCATCCAAATCCCTTCCCCCAGTCTCCATCCTCTTCAATAATTTACCAAACCTATAAAACCTTAGGCAATTATATTTAGGCATTATCATTTTTGAATAGTGACTATAATGTAAAAGTTATCCTTAGAGCAAAGCAACGGAATTGAAAAGCAGATGTGCATATCACATTTTCTTCTCTTTTTGTTTTGACCTGTGTAGTGGGCATACAGATTCTGCCTGTTATATACAGCTTGGCAATGATCTCTACTAGGGTCAGGTGTACGAAATTTTGACTTGGAAAGCTCTTGCACTTTTGAGAACCAAGGATGATTTTCCCACCTGAGTGACTGTAATAGGAGGGAGGGAGGGAAACTGAGGGACTGAAAATACCAGGCCCATGGGAGTGGCCTTGTCTTTGACTTTTTGCTCCCCGGCGACTGTACCACTAAGTAAGGTGAACTTGTGACTTCTCTCCCCTTGTGCCGTGGCTTTGTTAGTCAATGCACAAGGGGAGAGAAGGCATGATGAAACAGTAATAGAAGCTCCAGTTGCACTGATTCCAGATAGATCTGGAATAGGGACCAGACCACCAACACTGCCTTCAGAAGAGAAATAAGGAGATGAGCCATGGAAACCATTTATGCAGGATAAGCATCAGGACCAAGAACCCCAGTAGTGAATCCTATTGGGAAAAAGACCAGCAAGCCGAACTGTGTACCTGCAAAGAGCCCAACTCCCAGAGAAACTTCTACTAGAGAATGACATGGGGATAGGGACCTGTGGTAACCGTGGGGATGGGGACTGGGACAGAGCCCGAGGGGACAGGGCGGGGACAGATCCTATGGGGGTGGGGATGGGGACAGATCCCACGGGGATGGAGACAGAGCCCATAAGGATGGGGACAAACTTTGTCCAAGTGTCACTTTCTACTTTGAAGCCTGTTAATGAACTGGACTGTTATTTATATTTGATTGACTCAGAAAACAATATTTTTATTTTTTGGAAAAACAAGCAAATATGCTGGCCACAGGTAGCAAAATTTGCATGGGGGATCCTGTACATCCTGCTACCAGCACATCTTCTAAGAAGACATCTTCTATTGCAGGAGGGACTGTGGAAAACAGGAGAGCTAGACTGAATCCTGAGATTGTTGATGACTTCTTATTCATATGCAGATTAAAAAATCATAACAGTGCTTCATGTGGCATATTTCTCCTTTCTAGGTCATACAGAACGGGTTGTATTTTATACCCCTGGACATTATAACAGGGTGGATTAGGATTCCTTAGGGTAGTAGTCAGCAATTGTTGGGGTTGGAAGGGTAGAGGGTGGTGGTCGGAAGGAGGGTTATTATAGCTGCTCATTGTAATTATTGTTTTCTATTTGTAATTTATACACAACAGCTGCACAGCACATTGTTCCTTTTTATACTCTAATAAAAAGATTTAAATACAAAATCATAAGTGTTCAAGGCTTCTGTAGATGAGAACAGAGCCCATGGGGATAGGACAGAACCTGCGGGAACGGGGCGGGGACAGAGACAGGGCCTGCAGGGACGGGACGGGGATAGAGATGGGGCCTGCAGAGATGGGGTGGGGACGGAGACAGAACCCACGGGACGGGGACAAATTTTATCCCCGTGTCATTCTCTAACTTCTACCTCATAACAGCCCTCTCTGGAAACAGGGTTTTGAGGAAGAAGCATGTGTAAAGAATTTTCTGCAAAGAACCTTCTTCTAAGGCAGAGGTATCACCAGAGCTACATCTACTATTCCTACTAAAAAAGACTGTAAGTGTGGAGATTACCTTTATTCTACTGTTGACTGTGAATAGCTTATATTGAGAACTTACATGTTTTACCCCTTTGTCCAAGTTTAAATAAACCCTTGTTGGTTAGAATAGCACCTTCTGTCCTGGACTAAGTTATTGGATGATAATGATGTGATGGATGTGTGGATTTCATAGTCCTTTTGGCCATCCAGCTTGCTGGTCCTGACCCTGACCTCACCAAACAGTCCTAAAAATACTTTATGCAACCTGCCCTGATGCACAACAGACAACCAAGGATTGCACCTGGTAGATTCTTCCTGCTACTTTTAGCTTTCATCTCAATCAGAACCAGCACTGGGACGTGCCACTATGAACATTCATTTGCAACTACCCAGGGAGGTCTTCCCTTTATTTATTTATTTATTTATTTATATCTCTTCCCAATTTATGTTAGTCCATTAATTGCAGGAACAGTCTTCAACCCTCTGTGACTATGCCTCCCTCCCTCCCTGCACAGTCACACATCTTATCCCCACACTCGGTTCTGCCTGCTCACTCTCACCTTATCCTGAAGTATTCATGCTGTAATGCCAGTGGCAGCCTTACTCACAGACTCAGCTGCCTCCGGCATTCAACATGCCTTTCCCCTCTGACCCATCCCACCCTTCTAGTAACAGGAAGTTGCATCAGATGGGGGTGGGACGGGTCAGAGGGTAAAAGCACGTTAAATGTCGGAGGCAGCCAGTGAGAAAGGCTGCTACTGCAGCATGAAGACTTCAGGAAAAAGTGAGAGTAAGCAGGTAGAGCCAGGTGTGGGAAAAAAACTCCTGACTATGTGGGAAGGGAGGAAGGGAAGGAAGGAAGGAAGGAGGGAGGCATAATCACGGGGGGGGGGGGGGGGGGGGGGGGGAGGGGGAGGCAGCCTCAGGTAGGCAGGCAGGCAGGCAGGGCCGGGTGTGGGGAAAAAGATGCCTGATCATGTGGGGAGGGAGGGAGGGAAGGAATGAAGGGGGGGTGGAGAAGTAGCAATGGGGTGCCTTGGGGGCCTGGGTCCCTCTTTTGGACACTGGAGATGATTGAAGGTAAAGTAGACACTGGAATGATAAGTGAGATGCTGGAAAGGGAGGAGAGACACAGGAAAGGGAAGGGAAACACAGAGAGACGCTGCATGGGGAAGGGAAACATGGGAGGAGAGAAATTAAATTTTGAATTTTAAAAGTAGTGCCCCAGAATCCAGAAAATCCAAAAATCTGGACTGAGGCAATCCCTGAGCAGTCTGGATTTTTGGACTTCTACTGTTACACTATTCTATAACCAGTAAGAGGAGGGAGAGGCATACCAGCTGCCTTTGCTATATTTCTCAACATGACAGTCTCACGATCCCACAGGGATATCAGATTCAGTGGCATCTCTGACTCCAAAGATTGCCCTGTAGCACCAGCATTCAAACTCACAGGTCCATCCTCTTCCCTTCAATCCAGTGGCGTAGCCAAGGGTGGGCTTGGGTGGGCCCAGGCCCATCCACTTTGCGTTCAGGCCCACCCAGTAGCAACACATCTATAATGTGGCTGGCAGGGATTCCCAAGCCCCACCAGCCAAAAACTCCCAACTGTCTCTCCTGCATACCTTTTAAATAGCAGATCTTTGCCTGCAGCAAGCAGTGACTGATACATACTGTTCGCACTGGCCCCGCAGCCTTCCCTCTGATGTATTCCCGCCTATGTGGAAACAGGAAGTTGCATCAGAGGAAAGGCTGTGGGGCAAGCATGAGCAGTGTATATTAGTTGCTGCTCGCTGTTGGTGAAAATCTGCTATTTAAAAGGTATTCAGGGAAGGGTGGATGTTTGAGAGACCATATGGATGTAGGCAAGAGAGGGAGAGAAATCACTTGTGGGACAAGGCGGAGTTTTGCCCACCCATTTTGGGCCCAGGCCCACCCAAATTTGGGTGTCTGGCTACGCCCCTGCTTCAATCAGCCTTGAAGTCATTCATCATCCCTGGAAACACATCCTGCAGCACAGCCAACAGGAAAACTTTCACTTTACCCTTACGCTTCTCCATGGTGGATAGGAGATCAGGCAGAGAGACCAGCAGTGTTCGAAGGTGCTGCTGTTTTGAGTCTGCCCTGCCTCCCTTTAATATATGTTTTTAAGACGCCCCAAAATCCACAGAAAACTTCAATTGGATTATCAACCGAAGCAAGAGGAGAGCAGCAGAATTCAACCTTCCATAAGTTAAGGCAAATTCTGCAGCTTCGAAAAGCGGTGACCAAGCCAAGTGGATGCAGACGTCATGTCTGTGTGACTTCTACAACCTTCTGGAAATTTACTAGAGAAGTGAGTGCTAACAACCAAGTTCTCCATCTCATATAGCATCTAGATTGAACAGAAAATGCCGAAGGAAGAGTTTCAACATAATGCTCCCAGTAGTTTTTATATTGTTTAAAACATTATGCTACAATCTGAGGTTATTAATAGTAACATATGTAACTTTGTAAGTCTATGTGCTTTGAAAATGATCCTCAACTTATATAAGTACATAAGTATTGCCTTACTGGGACAGGCCAAAGGTCCATCAAGCCCAGCATCCTGTTTCCAACAGTGGCCAATCCAGGTCACAAATACCTGGCAAGATCCCAAAAAAGTACAAAACATTTTATACTGCTTATCCCAGAAATAGTGGGTTTTCCCCAAGTCCAATTTAGTAATGGTCAATGGTCTTTTCCTTTAGGAAGCTGTCCAAACATTTTTAAAACTCTTCTAAGCTAACCACCTTTACCACATTCTCGGGCAACGACTTCCAGAGTTTAATTACATGTTGAGTGAAGAAAACTTTTAAATTTACTACATTGCAGCTTCATCGCATGCCCCCTAGTCCTAGTATTTTTGGAAAACATAAACAGACGCTTCACGTCTACCTGTTCCACTGCACTCATTATCTTATAGACCTCTATCATATCTCCCCTCAGCCGCCTTTTCTCCAAGCTGAAGTGCCCCAGCCACTTTAGCCTTTCCTCATAGGGAAGTCGTCCCATCCCCTTTATCATTTTCGTCGCCCTTCTCTGCACCTTTTCTAATTCCACTATATCCTTTTTGATGTGCGACGACCAGAATTGAACACAATATTCGAGGTGCGTTCGCTCCATGAAGCGATACAAAGGCACTATAACGTCCTCATTTTTGTTTTCCATTCCTTTCCTAATAATACCTAACATTCTATTTGCTTTTTTAGCCGCAGCAACACACTGAGTGTTTGGAACATTTATGGAATCAGATTTAAGGTTTGCAGCAAAAAAAAAAAAAAAAATTCTTCTAAAAGTCTGCAAATGCTGCACAGTTTTAAAAGAGCATAGCTTCTGGCCAACTTCTGAAAGGGAAAACATTCAACGGAAAGCATCAGGCAAGCAAAAACTGCTGCTATTGCTGCAGAAAAAAAAAAACCCATTCTGGAATCCATGCCAGATTTAAATATTTATCAATTTTTGGACAAAAGCACTACTGTTTACCCGGAAACTTTTTGCTTAAACCATCTTTATGGTGGGTTTTGTTTCTTTCCTGAAGATGCAGGGAGGAAGTGCTATTTCAAAACTATGCAAGTAATCTGTTTTCATAGGACTTTTTAGAATGATTTGTTCTCCTTTTGCCCCAGGCTTAAGGTTTAAGCCTGGCTTATACTCTCCATCTTTTGTTTCCTCATCACTCTGTATAAAGTCTTTCATATTGGAAGCATCTGTTCAGACAGGGTGCTCACTAGTACTGGCTATAATCAGTGTCAGGATGACCTACCTCAGGAGTCATTTTACCAAGCTGCAGGAAAAGGGGCCCTGCTCTAGCAGTGGAGGCCATTTTTCCCACGCGCCAGGGCCCTTTTTAGCGCAGTGGGTATAAAAGCCCCTAGACACATATGGTCATGCATTAAGAGAACTCTTACCACATGGCCATGTTGCGGGGAGCCCTTACTGCCACCCACTGAGGTGGCGATAAGGGCTCCCACGCTAACCTGCTGGTAACCGGGCCGTGCGCGCCGATGCTAATTACCACCGGGGTATCCCTGCACAAGCCATTTCTGGGAGTTTTCTTTTTCACTCAGAAATGGCGCTTGCTTGTGGTGGGACTACCGCCGGCGGCCATGTTGGGCCAGCGGTAGTCCCGGAAGACCGGGCGGTAAGTCCGCGTTGGGCTTACCGCCGCTCTGTAAAAGGGCCCCTCAGTGCTCTAGTTCTGGCCCTATGAGGTAAGGTGGAGAACAGCAGGGACATTTGGCCTAGGCCTCACACAGAAAAGAGGCTTATATTTGGAAAACTGCTTCTATATTTGTTTTTGAAATTATGAGTTTCAGGACTCTGGGGCCAGTCCTCGGTGATTCTTTCAAAGGTCCTGCTGACTATAATTATTTGTCTGCTGCTGATGGGAGCTTCTGTGTGTAGCACAATAAACTATTCCATGTGTAAGGCTCAATCTGTATCTAGTACAAGAAAAATAAACATTACATTATGATTATGGGCCTGATGAAGACATTTTGGCTGTAGAGCAACAGATTACTGATATGTCTAGCAAGGAATAATTCAGTGAATGCACTGGTTGAGGAATATCAGAAAGGTGGCTGGAAAATCAACACTATTTGTTAAATAGAAAACTTTAACATATAATTTCAAATATACACATTCCTTTCATACTTCTCTATTTCATACATCTTTTCCTCATAGTTCAAATATTCAATACTCTCTAAGACATGATTAAGCCTACCATTTACTCAAGTACAAAGAGAGACAACCCCATTCCTCTGCATCAGCATTGTATCTTTCGTTTTATCGGTCAGCTTTTCCATTATCATAATATAACTCAGGGGCCCTTTTACTAAGCTGCGGGAAGCACTAACGTGCTTACTGCAAGTTAAAAACCACTACCGCAGGGCGTGCGCTGGCGTTCCGCAGTATTGGTGCATGCATCCCATGCACTAAAACATTTTTCTTATTTTTTTGGCGCTGAGGGAATGTTGGGGCAGGGATAGGCGTGTTCTGCGCTAATCTGTTAGTGCAGCTACATTGTCACACGCCAACCGATTAGCGCAGGAGCTCTTATTGCCTGGAAAATAGGTGTTGTTAAGTGCTCCCATGCTAATGGGAAAATTAGCATGTGGTCATTAATTGAGGAAAGCGAGTCAAGACCTGATTTTGGACTTTTCTTCCTCCTCTTTTTTGCTTTCATTTCCCTGCCTACTTATTTTTTGCTTTAAGATTGTATTTATATTCCCTTCCTTCCTTCCTCTCTCTGTTCCTTCTACCCTCTCAATTCTACTACTACTACTACTACTTGACATTTCTAAAGCGCTACTAGGGTTACGCAGCGCTGTACAATTTAACATAGAAGGACAGTCCCTGCTCAAAGGAGCTTACAATCTAAAGGACAAATGTACAGTCAGTCAAATAGGGGCAGTCTAGATTTCCTGAAAGGTATATAGGTTAGGTGCCGAAAGCAACATTGAAGAGGTGGGCTTTGAGCAAGGATTTGAAGAAGGGTAGGGAGGGGGCTTGGCGTAAGGGCTCAGGAAGTTTATTCCAAGCATAGGGTGAGGCGAGGCAGAATGAGCGGAGCCTCTCAATTCTCATTGTAATTATTCCATTAGTTCATTGTAAGCTGCTTTGGGGCTGCTAAACTGCGGCAAAAGGCGGGGTATAAATGACCTAAATAAATAAATAACATTTACAGCCACGTTAACAGTGGCCTCACCACATGGGAAAGCCCTGCGTTAGTGACAGCACTGACCAATTTATAGCTCAGCTTAGTAAAAGGGCCCCTCAATCTATTTCGCCAACTGGCTATTGATGGTGGCTCTAAAGAGTTCAAGTGTTGTACAATATCACATCTGGCTGCTACAAAACCTATCCTTAAGATTCTCATTTTATTTTTATTTGTTCCTACTGGGTAAAAACCAAGCAACATTATGTTAGGATTTACTCTCACCTCTCAACCATCTCTCATACTATTTGAATCCAGCATGGCTGTATTCTTGAACACTCCCACCATATATTCCGGAAAGATCTAACTTCACTCCCTCACCATTAAATATCTAAAGCATCAGGAAACATTTGTTTTAATAGAATTGAAGTCAAATATATACATACTTTCTTTAATTGTTCTCAAATTGAACACTTTCCCACCTCAGAAAATACCTTTTTCTACTACATCTCTGAGATTTGCTCTCCCAAATCACTATCCCAGGCCTCTAAAATTTTAAATTTAGCCATCCTTTCTCTGTGCAAATACCTATATAATTTAGCTATTGGACCTCTAGATGAGGTCATCAAATCCTACAACTCCCACAGATACTTCACTTCCTCATCCTCATTCTCCACAAAACCTTCTCTGTTCATATTCATGATCCTCTTTCAAAAGGGGAACTGAACATAGTGAAATAGTGGGTCAGTGAGCTGTAGATAAACATCAGAAATATTTAAGGGGGGAAAATTGCTGGACATGGATGGATGGAGGGGAGGGCAGGAGAAATGCTGGACATGGATGGAGGTGAGGGAAGACAGGAAGGAGATGCACATGGATGGAGGGGAGGGGAGAGAGGAGAGGGCAGGGTCAGAGGAAAATCACTGGATGTGAATGAGAGGGGAGGACAGGGAGCAAAGGAGAATCACTGGGCATAGATGAAAGGGGAGGGCAGAAGAGAATTGCTGGACATGGATGGGTAGGGAGGGCAGGGGAGAGAGGAGAATTGTTATGGATGGATGGAGGGGAGGGCAGGAGAAATGCTGGACTTGGATGGAAGTGAGGGAAGACAGAAAGGAGATGCACATGGATGGAGGGGAGAGGAGAAATTCTGGATACAGATGGAGGAGAGGGGAGAGTTGAAATGCTGGATATGGATGGAGGGAAGGGAAGAGAGAGGACGTGAGATGAAGTGAGATGAACATGGATGGAGGGAAGGAGAGAGAGGAGAAATGGTGGACATGGATGGAGGAGAGGGAAGAGAGAGGAATGAGATGCATACTGATGGAGATGAGGGAAAGGGAAAAGAGGAGAAAAACTACACATGGCTAGAGAAAATATGCAAAAGCTGGATCCACTCTATACCTCCTCCAGTCAAGTCCATGGAGGACCTAGCTTTTACGTATGGATGTAGGGCAAGAAATGAAGAAGAATGGAGGAAAGAAAAAAATAAATGGAAAGGAAGCCCTGGAAGTGGAGTTAAGGGAGCAGATAGAGAACAGCAGAATCAGAGACTGGGACCAACATGATCAGAAAAACAAAGTCACAAGACAACAAAGGTAGAAAAATTCATTTTATTTTCATTTTAGTGTTTGGAATATGTCCAATTTGAGAATGTACATCTGCTGTCTTATTTTGCAATGTTTAGCAATGTTCTGTTTTTTTGGTATTGTGCTGCATGCAGAATCTGTATGCTAATTTGGTTTGTGCCATTTTTGGTATACTGGAGCTGTAACAGCTTACAGAAATTATTTATAATGAAAAAAAAACAAGTTATTTTTCTTCTCCTGTACTGGTGTAATATTTTCAATGATTATTGTTTATATGCGCCATGGCTGGTAAACGGGTGTGGCTAAATGTGCCAACATTGTCCAGTTCAGCACACTATTAGCAGCCAAGTTCATACAAAGTTAATTATGTTCAGTGGAAAATAAATCTGTTGGCTCAGGCTGCTTGCTATCTGAATATTCAATCACTGTTTCACTATTGCTACCAAGTATTACATATTAAGGGGATTCGTTTTAATTCATTTATCTAGTCCTTACGTGCACATGGTTTTGCTTTTTAAACCCAAAGGTTTCCTAGTATAGCATTTTTCATGTTTGAATTAGTTTTTGTATACAAGTTTTGCTTGATTTGTCTTTATTTGAAATAAAAGAAAATGTTTAAAACATATTTTGTCAACAAGGGACGTGGCTGGGTGGGGGCGGGGCTGGGGGAGGGGCCCAGCGAACTGGTCTGCACAGGGCCCTGCAGTTGCTAAGACCGGCCCTGCCTCCACCCCCCCCCCCCAAGTGCATTGCTCTTACCTCCTGGGGGTGCAGGGAGCAGTCGCGTGGCTGTCGGCTCTGCCAGTTCCCTGCCCCAGAACAAGAAGTAACATCAGAGGGTGTAGGGAACCGGCAGAGCCAACAGCCACGTGGCTGCTCCCTACACCCCCTTGCATAGTGCACCGGGGAGAACCGCTCCCACCACCCCGCCCCTGGTATGCGACTGCATTATACCAGAACAGAGCAAAGCAGACTCCCTTTTGGCTTGAACTAGCAGGACCTGCAGACTGCTTGCATATGCGCAGTGCTCTTTACTTGAGTTATACCAATTTAAGCTTCATGAAGAAAAATATAATTCATATTTAAGCATTAGTACATTTGAAAGGTTAACTGCACTTTGCATTGACTCAATTTACAGCTGCAGTTGACTCATAATTGGCTTCAAGCTACAAACACTAACAGCAAGCATTCGTCCACAAACAAATGCATTTTCTCTAGAACAGTTGTAAGCAACTCTAGTTTTTCCTTAAATTGCAAGGGTACAAAATATATTTTAAAAATTCCATTCCCATTGCCCCCTTTCCCAAATTTGCCAACAAGTCCACCATCCCACCATCTCTACCCTGACCATAGATTGAAAGAACACATTGTAACACTCATGGCAATTAGGATGTGTACTTGATTTGCACTTTCAATTTGAAAAGTTTTATGTGCATAAAGAATTCACACTAAGGACCACATTTTATACATGGTGCTCAAACATGGGCACCAGACAAGATCAGCGCTAACCACGATGCTATAAAGAGTGCATAATTGAGGGGCATAACTGAACGCAAATGCCTATTTCCATGGACGTTTATCTCCAAGAACGGGTCCGTGAAGGGGCGGGTCGAACCGTATTTTCGAAAAAATGGACGTTTTTGAGCTGGACGTTTGTTTTTTTTAGCGATAATGGAAACTAAAAATGCCCAGCTCAAAAACGTCCTAATCTGAGCCATTTGATCATGGGAGGGGCCAGGATTGGTAGCGCACTGGCCCCCCTGATATGCCAGGACACCAACTGGGCACCCTAGGTCAGTGCGGTGAACTTCAGAAAAAGCTCCCACATGCATAGCTCCCTTACCACGGGTGCTGAGCTCCCAACCCCCCTCCCCCAAAACCCACTACCCACAAATGTACAGCACTACCATAGCTCTTAAGGGTGAAGGGGGCACCTACATGTGGGTACAGTGGGTTTTGGAGACCTCCCATTTACCAGCACAAGTGTTACAGGTGGGGGGGGGGGGGATGGTCCTGGGTCCACCTGGCTGAAGTGCACTGCGGTACCCACTAAAAGTGCTCCAGGGACCTGCATACACGCAGGCCTCTAGGACTTGTTGCTGCTATATAACATTGGCACACCAGTTGACAACTGAAGACTAATCTCTCCGAAATCTCTTTATTGGAATAAGTACGTTTACTCACAGTTAACTGCAGAGGTTGTGCCCCACTGGCAACGAGTCTCCCTGGTGCTGAGATTAGCAATAGGTCAGAGCTGGCAGAATGCTGTACAATGCCCTCTTTCAGCTACATTCAAGGTAAGAACTAAGTTGTCTAACGTGGCTAACACAGGAAAGGGAACTAAAACTGGCTTTCAAAAATGGCCACTACCGCATGGACTACAACAGGAAACACAACAGGGCACACTCTGACCCAGTAGGCAGGGGGAAAAGCACCATGGGAGAAGAGCCTACCAACTACCAACATCGGGAGACTGTAACACAAGCTAATGAAATGACGGAGCCCAATAGCCTACACCCACCACAATGCAATGCTGATGTGACCCTGTAGTGCACCCGAGAGCCACATCTGACCCAAGGAAAGGCTGTGAGAGGATCGAATACATTCTGCTGTCATGGAGGTGGGTACGGCATTTGAGGCTGGCATACAGGCTGGGAAAAAAGTTTTTAAAGTGGGGTTTTCTTTGGTGGGAGGGTGGTCATCTGGGCAGTTGGGGCACTTTTTTGGGACTTGTTTGTGAAAAAAAGGGTCCAAAAAAAGTGACCCAAAATCGCGGTAAAAACATCTTTTTTTTCGATTATCAGCTACAGACGCCCATCTCTCCTCAGCTGATAACCACGCCCCAGTCCCGCCTCTGACACGTCTCCGACACGCCCCATCAACTTTATTCATTTCCGCAACGGAGTGCAGTTGGAAACACCCAAAATCAGCTTTCGATTATACCGATTTGGGCGCCTTTGCGCGAAAAACGCCCATCTCCCGATTTGGGTCGCTATATAGGCGTTTTTCTCTTTCGATTATAAGCTGGATAGTGTCCTGACCTAAGGCAGGAGGTTTTAGCCTGTGAAAGCTAATCAAAAATGTATTGTTAGTTCAATAAAAAGGTATTGTCTTATTTTTCATTTTTGTTTTATTTTGATTTGTTAATTTATAACACAGTGATTGGTATATGTCAGTTTTTGAAATGTACATCTCTTATCTTTATATATTGCACACTATCCCTTGGACTCTATATAGCACACCTAGAGTTACGCATGGTTCTGCTTGTAAAACTAGGCGTATTTTATAACTATGCATGTAGATTAATTGTTTTAACAAGCTGTTAAGCATTGTTAACAGCTCTTAACAAGCAATGACGAGCACTAATTGGCAAAAATTAGAATTTACGTGCGTACATTACTAAACGTATTCTGTAATGTACTGCGCCTAAATTCTAAAGCACACAGGCAAAAAGGGACATGCTTAGGGGCCTGGAAATGAGTGTTCTGTGGGCATTCCAAAATCTATGCACGTTGTTATAAAATATAGGCAAGTGCACATAAATTTACACACAGGGATTTAAACCAGCTTTTCATTGGCTTAAATGGATGAATGTAGATTCAGTTGCATTAATTATGCCTAAGTGTATTCTAAATACCGCATATAAATCTATGCGCAGTATTTAGAATATGTTGAGGTGTAAGTGCCTGGCGTGTGTTAATTTTAGGTACCATATATCCAATCATACCCTATAAGGGGACATGTGTTACTGTTTCTTTTTCTTTGGTATTGTATTGTATACAGTTTTGGGCTTCTTGGGGGTACAGACATATTTCTACTATTTTATTTATTTATTTATTTACTTACTTATTACATTTGTACTCCGCGCTTTCCCATACATGGCAGGCTCAATGCGGCTTACATAGTAACAATAAGAAGAATTATAAGTCATAAGAAGAATATACAATTTGTAGTAAACGTAATATTTTTAGTTTGTAGCTACTTGTTCTACACTTGGTGAGTGTTTGTCTGTGTTCTGCATGTATGAAAGAGACCAGGTATTCTATTAGCACTGAATGCCTGTGTAGGATCAGTCTGCTCTAAGCCAGCTTGTTTACTTTTCCAATAGGTATATTGATGTGCTACTGCCCACTGCAATGTTTACAGTGCTGCCTTTTCCTAGGTAGGTCCCTGTTGTGTGAATTCTGAGAGTTAGTGCTATTATATTATGGTAGAATTGCTCTATAGTTCCTGAGTGACATTCCTAGGATTTTGTATTACTTCACAACATGCCTTGTACTGGATTTTGGATTTACATTCAGTTACAGTAGGTATTTTCCTGTCCTTGGAGCTCTTGCAATTTAAGAGGCCTTTTTACAAAGCCGTGCTAAAAAGTGGCCTGCACTATCCCCAGCGCGGGTCTTTTCCATGCTCTAAGGCCAGTTTTAGCATGGCAGTAAAATGGCCCCATTTTCAATTTTTCCTATTAATGGCCATGCGCTAATTTCCCCATTAGCTCGTGAGCCCTTACTACCACTTATTTTGAAGGTGGTAAAGGCTCTCATGCTAACCATATGCTAATTGGTTAGTATGCGGTGATGTAGCTGATTATTGCAGTACACGCCTACTCTTTGCCCCCAGGCATACTCTCTGTCAGGCTTCTCACAGAAGCACAGGGTTTGTGAGCCCTTGGACCACTGCCGTGGAGCAGCAGTGGCAGGCAAAACCACCCCCAAACCAGAGGCAAGGCAGAACAGGATTGGAACCCCGGACTGGAGTTGCAGCAGAGGCAAACAAGCTGGGACAGGCAGAGCAGGAACAGCTAGACTTCACCTGTGCTTTATTGCCATTCCACAGAAGTTGAGCCCCTGGGTGCAGGCAGCCGGCAGGACTTACAGGACAGGGCAGGAACTGGATACCCACAGGAAACACACAACAGAGTCAGGACTAAAAACTGCCAGGCAGCCACTAAGACAGAAACACAGACAGGTGAGAGTCAGGACTGAAAGCTGCCAAGCAGCCACGAAAAAGGAACACAAGACAAGGAAATGCAGACCAGAAACAAGACTAGGAACTAAGCAATAAAACCAAAGCTAACTACACACAAACAAACTAGAACCAGGCAAGAAACTCAGACTAGAACTGGACTAGGCAAAAGTGCACAGAGCACACCCACGTACCAGGGACCTTAGACGATGCAAAGGCAAACACAGAAGTTTCCAGGTGGCTAATAAAGCCCATCAGCAGCTGAAGTTCAGCTGCAAGAATCACAAGGCAGCTACGGGTGCTGTTCAGGCACAAACAAGAAAAGCAAGTCTGGAAGCCTGGAAGATCCAGTCCTGACTGGGCTGAAGTCTGTAATGTTTGACAGTTCATAGCAGTCATTGGTTCAGGCCACCAGAGGGTGAGGTGAGCACAGACAAGGAAACAGTCACCACCGTGACACCCTCAGCACTATTTTTTAGCGCATGGGTAGCATGCACCAATTCCAAAACTACCGCAGGATGCCTGAGTATGTCCCACAGTAGTTCTTTTTAACCTGTAGTAAGCATGTGTTAGTGCTTACCGCAGTTTAGTTAAAGAACCCCTCATGCAACAGCAGGGGGTTTGAACCCTGCCTTCTCTGGTTCTCGGCTGCTGCTCTAACCACTGGGTTTTGAACCCTGGCTTTTCTGGTTCTCGGCCTGCTGTTCTAACTACTATGTACAGAAAATACAGATAATAAATATTCCTAACATGTTTGGTAACTCAACGGTAAACTAAAGGCCAGCAAATCTGAAGCCTGGAGACCATTTGGCAACCTACCATAAAAAACTGATACGCAAATAATTTTATTGTTGCCAGTAACCACAGGATTTGTTACAGTGCTGATGAACACCATATGGCCAACAGGAAGATGCTGAATATTCCAGAATAATGCAAATGCTAGATTGTTTTGGTACATAACTTTTTGGAGTGTTTTCAGTGTGCATAATACCATCAGTAACAGTGGTGCTAGGGGAAGAGAGAGACACAGTGAAGTGGTACTTCTTTGCTGTGCTCAAAAAATGCCCCTTTACTGCTGATGTAGGTGTTGCCCCCCACCACCTTAAGGATTTTAACTTGTCCCATCACACCACACAACCAAAAAAAAAAAAAAAAGCACAATAGGACCTCCAAGATGGGAACAATAGTCCAATCTTTAATGGAAGAGACCCAATACGGGCCTGCCTCAGGGGTCTGACAAAACAAAATAAAACAGTCAACAAAATAACAGGGTAAAATAAATATCCATGCATATAATAAATGAAAACCAAGTTAAAATTATAAATAATAAAAAATAGGAAAGCATAAATACATTTCTAAGCATGTACCCACCATTCGCCTATGTGTTGAATAAATGGACATAAACATACATATATAGTATTAAACCACAAGGATGTATATTGAAATTTACAATGGAACATTGAGAGTTGACTGCTAAGATCTCAACTATTTCAAATAACGCTCCTGCCTGTGTAAAGTGCTGGGACTTATTGTTATGAATTCACTCAATGAAGGTTGTGACAAATGTGCATAAAGATATTGTAACTACCATATTTCTCCTCAATTATAAAATATTATCGGGCTGCTCTGTTTGTGCTGTTATGATTTTTCCTCCTTTTCCTCCAGGAAGCCATCTAACCTTTTTTTAAACTCCACTAAGCCAACCGCCCCAACCACCTTATCCGGCAATGAATTCCAGAGTCTAACCACGCGTTCAGTGAAGAAAACCTTCCTTCGATTCGTTTTAAATTTACTACACTGCAGCTTCATCGCATGCCCCCTTGTCCTAGTATTTTGGGAAAACGTAAACAGACGCTCCACATCAACCCGTTCCATTCCACTCATTATCTTATAGACCTCTATCATATCTCCCCTCAGCTGCCTTTTCTCAAAGCTGAAGAGCCCCAGCCTCTTCAGCCTTTCCTCATAGGGAAGTCGTCCCATCCTCTGAATCATCTTTGTCGCCCTTCTCTGCACCTTTTCCAATTCTACTCTATCTTTTTTTGAGGTCCAGTGACCAGAATTGAACACAATACTCGAGGTGTGGTCGCACCATGGAGCGATACAATGGCATAATAATATCCTCATTTTGTTTTCCATCCCTTTCCTAATAATACTCAACATTCTATTTGCTTTCCTAGCTGCAGCAGTACATTGAGTAGAAGATTTCAACGTATCATCAATGATGACACCTAGATCCCTTTCTTGGTCCGTGACTCCTAACGCGGAACCTTGCATGACGTAGTTATAGTTTGGGTTCCTCTTTCCCACATGCATCACTTTGCACTTGCTCACATTCACATTCACACAATTTCAAACAAAAGATTAGGAAAAAAGTCACATAAACCAGCCCCTTTTAGTTCATATCAATAAGAGGGACCTATAAGAAACATTACCATGACATACATAGAAATAATTCCAAAAGGAAGCATGAAAATTACTACTCTGTGCTTAACATACAACTGGGCTTAGAAGAAACATGAAATCAGGCAATTTTGCATATGAATTCTAATGTTTATCTTGAAAGCCACATTCCATATCAGAGCCTGTGTTTCATTTTGTTTTGTTTTTACACACTTTTAATTTAAAACTGCATGGTTTTTGAATTGGAACCTTCAATGAAAAACTGCTAATTGTCCTTTCTAGTTTTCTAGTTTACAATCATACTTTCCTTCAAAAACTGAACCCCCTTTATTTCTGACCTTGGTTTATGTGCAGATTTAGGAGGGGGAATTACATTCAAAAGGCAATAACTGTTTAGAGCCCA
The DNA here is from genome assembly GCF_901765095.1 of Microcaecilia unicolor. NCBI lineage: Eukaryota > Metazoa > Chordata > Amphibia > Gymnophiona > Siphonopidae > Microcaecilia > Microcaecilia unicolor. Next base: position 480,155,275 of record NC_044032.1, on the reverse strand, counting down.
TGGAGAGTATAAGGCATGGTGATTTATTCACTACTCTTTTTATAAAACGTATTTGGCTGCACACATCCATCACAACATTCATCAACCAGCTATGTTCATATGACTTTAGAAGGAAACCGTGGGACTCCAGTTCAGTTTTGGCTCCAAATTCTAGTAAGTGAAATAAGAATCTCCCATAGATTAACTCGAAAGGTTTATTGTACAGTGCAGTTTCTTCTAGTGTAGAAACCTGAGTTTACATATGACCTTATTCACAAGTTTAATAGTCACAAGCTTCAAACTTCTAATAGACATCCCTCAATATCATATTCATGCAAGAAGACTACACAGTTACCAATCTCTGTTGATGTAAGCCCAGATACTAGAAGAGAAGGGATACTGCATGGGGAAGGGGGATTAGATTTAATATACTACCTTTCTGTGGTTACAATCAAAGAAGTTTATATGTTATATAGAGGTACTTAATTTGTACCTGGGGCAATGTAGGGTTAAGCAACTTGCCCAAAGTCAAAAGGAGCTGCAGTAGGTATCAAACCTGGTTCTCCTAGTTCCCAAGTCATTGCACTAACATTTACGCTACTCCTCCACTCGAAGTATGGTGTATGGATTTGAAATCTTGTAATCTTAACGTGCAAAGTTCCACTGAAGGAGCCTGGGAGGTGAAAAGGATACTCACTGGGATCATTCCTGTTGCTGAAGCTGTTTTTTTCTGATTTATGTTGACTCATGTAGATGTTTGGCGAGCATGAATATAAATGATATACAATAAAAACTATTTGCTTGAACTGTTTTGTATGAAAGAACACTGATATTGAAGTACATTTAAAATTTAAAATATTTAAAAGGAGGTTTTTGGCCAATGAATGAGACTGTGGGCTGTGTTTGAAAAATAATGACTGTGTCCTATTGTACGATCAATGAACTATCGTCAAGAGACGACCACAGCCAGCTAAAGTCTTTTTTCCTCCATTTTTGCTCCTATTACATATACATTTCTGCATACATGTATTGATATATGTTCCGGATATAGAAGAAGTGAATCACTGTTCCATTATTTGTTCTTTTGGTACTTCTAGGAGAGCAATTTTATTTTATTATTTATTATTTGGATTTTGCTCACACCTTTTTCAGTAGTAGCTCAAGGTGAGTTGCATTCAGATACACTGGATATTTCTCTGTCCCAGGAGGGCTCACAATCTAAGTTTGTACCTGAGGAATGGAGAGTTAAGGGGCCCTTTTACTAAGCTGTGTAAGCGTCTACACGCTCCCAACGCGTATCAAAATGGAGTTACCGCCTGACTACCGCGTGGCTCTTAGAGTAATTTCATTTTTGGCGCTCATCCGATATGCACATCTGAAAAAGATTATTTATTTTCGGGCGCGAGTAACAGACGTGCGCCAAGTGGCATTTGGCGGGCATAGGTTATTAACACCTGTTTACCACGTGAATCTTTACTGCTAGGTTAATGGCTGGTGGTAAGGCCTCAGACCCAAAATGGATGCGCAGCAATTTTCATTTTGCCGCACATCCATTTTTGGCAAAAAAAAAAAGGCCTTTTTTGCAGGCATGCTAAAAAATGGATCAGCACACACCCAAAACCCGCAAGCCATTTTTCAGCACACCTTTGTAAAAGGACCCCTAAGTGACTTGCCCAAGAAGCAGGAGTGGGATTTGAGCTGGGCACCTCTAAATATCAAGAGCTGTGCTCTAACCACTAGGCTACTCTTCCATTCCACTTTTGAGTAGGTCACACTGTTTACATTTTGCATGTGCACATCCACCTTGTTTTCTTTTGAAATGAGCAGCTCTGATGTGCCTATGCTGACAGCGTCCACATACCATGCAGCTGCTATTGGTGCAGGCAGCTGAGTAGTCAAAAATAAAGTACGTGCACATGCGAGCTCGCTGTTTTATGCCTAACTTAAACACACACCATAAGAATGCTTCTCTTTCATTTGTATAAGTGTCTTTTCTAAAGAAGCTCATGCAGGACAGAGGAGAACAATTTTCAGGCAAGTCAATTTACACCTAGGTAAATTGTTTTTTTACCCAGCTAAGATGGGAAGTTATCAACTGGACTAACGTTAAGACATGTTATTTTACTGTTAACCCCAGTTATTAGTAACTAGGGGGTTCATTTTCAAAGCAGACTTACAAAATTCCATAGGTTACCATGGAACTTTGCAAGTCTAAGGGACCCTTTTACTAATGAGCACCTAAAAGTGGCCTGTGCTGGTGTAGGTACGTGTTTTGGATGCGCGCAGGCCCATTTACTCAGCGTGCCTGGAAAAAAGGCATTTTTTTGTGCTGGAAAATGGACATGCGGCAAAATTAAAACCAGTGCACATCCATTTTTGGGCTAAGACCTTATCGCCACCTGTTGATTTAGCAGTAAGGTTTCACGTGCTAACCGGGCGGTGAGTGACCAGCGTGCATAAACTGCCAATTACTGCCAGGTAAGTGCCATGTGGTAGAAAATAGAAAATATTTTCTACTACATATATTGATTGCACATCAAAAATGGAATTTCCGCTCAGGACACACAGTAGCTGGGTGGTAGTGCCAATTTAACGTGCAATGGAGATGCGTAGGCGCTTATGCGCTTTAGTAAAAAGGCCCATAAGTGCTTTGAAAAATATGCCTCTATGTCTCATTGTATTAAATGGGGCCTGTGCTAAAATAGCACAAGTTAGTAGTAAATTAACACCTCTTAACAGTAACACAGGTTGACAACTATACCCCTAAATAGCTTTGTAAACTGCCTTCAGGAAGATTGGAGAATGCATTCCACATCGATTGGTTTAATGATTTATGACATTCCTTTTAACCCAATAGGATATCTAGGGTGAGGTACTGCAATCACATAACAGCACAACAGTTATCACACAATTAAACAAAGTGCATATCCCCAATAAAACTCAATCCTTGAACATCAATCCGCCCCATAAAACATTACTGGCCTAATTCTGCCACTCATCCAACTCAAACTCTAGGGACATAGAGAGAAAAAAAAAATCCATTTTGTTTTCTGTCTTGTTTCTCAGAGTTTGTTTTTTCATTTTTTTTTTTTTTTGCAATTTTGCTAATGTTCTTCAATACATGGCTACTTAGCACCTAACGAGGAAGTAGGCATCTACTGAGTACTATTGAGCAATAAATAGTATGCAGTACTAACAATGCAGAAAAATAAAACCAAAAAAATTGGGGAGGAGAGGGTTCCAGTCATTTCAGCTTTAAAATGATAGGAAATGAATGCACATCTCTAATAAAATTCCACCATAAAAGCAATATCACTAATATAATCTCTTACATCCTCCTGGCTTTCAGAAAGTGATGTTGGTCTGCTAGTGTCTTATCGAGTGTAACTCCTGTGTGCATAGCACATTCTAGAGTTCATTCTCCTCTGGAAGCATCCCCAAATCCTATCCTGCTGTCTATATTAACTTGAGACCATCTAACGTGACTCCTTCCCTACGATTTTCTTCATTTCAATCCTATCAACTTCATTAATCACAGTAAAGAATGTTCTTCTGTTGGCTTTCAAGATGAAAGGAGAAAAGCATCTGGGCAGCATTGTAACCATTCCCAGTTGTCAGCAGGCTGAAACACAGCAAGTAGCTAAGCAATGCTACAGAAGGTCTAATTAATTATTTGTGCCCTTGAAAAGCAACATGGTTGTAAATTTAGCTATAAATATTTCATCTTTCCATATTATTTGACTAATATTTGCTCAAATATTAAGACCACACATATACATTCAATAATATCAACTATAACATTTGTTGTATTTATTGACCTTTAACTCATTACATTCATGCACACCCGATAAAGTCAATCCTAAGATTTTTCCATGAACAAATTCCCAAAACCAGCTGCAATAATGTCCAACGCTGTATGTCTACCTGAAGATGATCTTGTAATCTTAACGTAACAGTGTGTTCAACTTATGCTGCCCAATCATTTGTCCAAGCATCAATAATAAATCATGTGTATTCGATGGGTGACAATCTTGTACTCTAAATGCTCTGCCACATCCACATTATCCTATGTTCTTTCACAGCAGCTGAGACAAAGTCCATCAAAGGCACGTCTCTTGGTCGGACTCCATCTGGATGCTTTCACACGTTCCAACAACAACTTAATATCTCTCTTTGGTCTCAACACAGGCCGTGTTTCTTATAACTTCATCAGGAGACCTTATATAAACAACATACAAAATTACAACACAACAAGTTGTTGTTGGAACATGTGAAAGCATCCAGATGGAGCCCGACCAAGAGATGTGCCTTTGATGGACTTTGTCTCAGCTGCTGTGAAAGAACATAGGATAGCATGGATGTGGCAGTGCATTTAGAGTACAAGATTGTCACCCATCGAATGCACATGATTTATTATTGATGCTTGGACAAATGATTGGGCAGCATAAGTTGAACACACTGTTACATTAAGATTACAAGATCATCTTCAGGTGGACATACAGCGTTGGACATTATTGCAGCTGGTTTGGGGAATTTGTTCTTGGAAAAATCTTTGGAAGGACTTTATCGGGTGTGCATGAATGTAATGAGTTAAAGGTCAATAAAAACAACAAATGTTGTAGTTGATATTATTGAATGTATATGTGTGGTGTTAATACTTGAGCAAATATTAGCCAAATAATATGGAAAGCTGATATACTGTGACTAAATAATGAATGTTTAACCCATTTACTAGCAATATAAATATTTCATGAGGCGTTTTCTGTTTCATAGTTTCACAGCAGCTTTGAATATTTTGTAGGAATAGAAAACTTATTTTTGACGGACTGTTTTATTGTAACATATTTTAATGTTAAAAAAGATGACTTTTTTCAATCAGCTTTATGATGTTTTGCTCAGAACATCAATGACCTGTTTCTTATTACAAGCCTGAAAAAAAAAGCATGAACATGAATTTCTAATTCAGAAAGAAATGGTCTAGAGGTTTGTCATTTTGAGCTGCAGTGGGAATTCCCTGAGGCAACATTTTATAGGGGAAAACATCATTAACCTGCCAATTTTCAACCTCGGTCTGATGCTGTCAATTCACAATCTTCTTGGCATATTTCTTTTTGAGTTAGCATTAATTCTGCACTAGCAAAACAAGCCAACACATTAAACTGGCAGAACAGACATCAGATAAAATATGATCTATCAACGTTTATACTTAAGAACAAAGGAAATTCATAATAAAACTGTCTTCCATTTGGTCTCTAATACTCTGAATCAGCTGGAAAAGAGTCATAGTGCAATGCAAACCAGAAGTTTGTTTTTCTATTTCAAATATTTTTTTTGTCTTTTAGGAAGGCAATTTTTTTCATATCTTATAAGATTGTGAGCTAGGGGGAATGGAATTTCTAAGATGCCTTTTTGCGGATGACACAAAGATAGTTAATAGAGTGGATACCCTGGAGGGAGTAGAAACAATGAGAAGGACTCTCCAAATGTTAGAAGAATGGTTGAGGATCTGCCAGTTAAAATTTAATGCCATGAAGATACCAAATAGGAGGGAAGAGATTAGTAAGCACGACTCGGGAGATAGGCCTTGGGGTATTGGTGTCCAAAGATCTGAAGGTTAAGAAACAATGTGACAAGATGGCGGATGTGGTCAAAAGGATACTAGGCTGTATAGAGAGGGGTATAACCAGCAGAAAAAAGGAGGTGTTGATGCCCCTCTACAAGTCATTGGTGGGCCCCACTTGGATTTTTGTGTTCCATTTTAGAGGCTGTATCTTGTTAAAGATGGTGCAAGGAAAAGCTACAAAATGGTATGGGATTTGTATTGCAAACCATAAGAGGAGAAACTTGCCAACCTGAACATGTATACCTTGGAGGAAAGGAGAAACAGGGGTGATACGATATAGACATTCAAATATTTGAAAGGTATTAATCCGCAAACAAACCTTTTCCGGAGAAAGGAAGGTGGTAGAACTAGAGGACATGAATTAAGGTTGAAGGGGGACAGACTAAGGAGTTATGTTAGGAAGTATTTTTTCACAGAAAGGTGCCGGAAATGGTGTGCACTGGGAGAGGGAACTACTGCTGCGCTGCTGCGGTAGCCCAGCGGTACTTCCCTTTTAGCAAGCGGTAAGCCTGCTTTGGGCTTACCACCGCTTCATAAATGGCCTCCTGTGTTTCCTTGCAACCAAACATTCTGTTAGCCTCTCTATGATTGGTTGCGGTGTGCGGAGGAAACTCTTAACAAGAAAACATGAACATCTAATGAACATGAACCTGTGGTGACCAGTGTATTTTTGAACATTGTCTGCTGTGTGCTTCTCTATATCCATATATTTGGCACAGGGCTATACCTGATACTGGTGCTTAGTATCCGGGTATTAGGCAGCCACTGGGAGTTATCTGGGTACCACCAATATCCCATGATGATACCTGGAGAACTACTCAATTAACTTGGGGCAACCTTTTTTCTGTCCTAAGTTAACTGTGTAGCTATCCAGGTGCAGCCGCTGAATATCAATGGTGCCCGGATAATTCTTGCCACTGTCCAGACTCTGACTCCAGACCTTTTTGGCACACCATGGAACCATTTGATTTAAATGCCACTGTTGAATGGCAGGCATTTTATTAAAGTGATATACCTTTAAGACTCTTATTGCTTCTCATTGGTCAAAAATGTTATAGTGTTCGTTTAAATCCTCTTAGTATTCAGTTCTGCCTCCTGAAGCAGCATTCTGAGAAACAAGTGGCCCTTGTCAGGGTTGTGATAGTGCTGGGTCTTATTTTGATGAAAATTTATCGACTAAAGCAATGCAAGTGTGAAGCTGTTATCTCCTTGAACTTTGATGGAGCAGCACAGAGATTCGAATTAGAACTGTAATCAACATCAAGCTAAGTGCTGATGATTTTTTGAGGAGATCGTGATTTTTGGAACTGTTGATGTGTTTTTGTGATTTGTGATTATCATAGACTTTAGAATTAACTGCAAGTATTTTGGCTGTGTACCAAGTTTTTTGTGAACAGGGGGGGTTTTTCACATTAGGTGGAGTTTTTTTCACACTGTTCTCTTTTTCCCAGTTTTAGTTAAAGCCTGTGATGAGAGTTGGGACCCCACAAAGATCAGTTGCTGGTTGTAGGCTTTTGGGCCATAGCAGACTGCTGGGGTTTTGCGGCTTATGTTTGTTTGTTTTTTTAGCTATGTATAGTAAGATTTGAGGCCCCTTGAAGTTTATTTTAAACTCTAGTAACGGCAAAGAAAGTAATTTTTGGATCTGATTTATAGAGTGAAATAAATTCCCAGAATTTCTGTCCAGAGGGACAAAAACAGGCAACTCGACTATATATGCTGATACTAATAATTTAAAACAAATAGAAGGAGATATGTTTTCACTCAATGAATATTTAATCCCTGGAACTTGTTGCTGAGGCTCCTCCTACTTCTCCCACACCCTAACTGCCCCTACCCCATCCCACTAGGGATACAGTAAGAGTGTGTTTCCAACCCTGTGATATTTTCTCTCAAGTACATGTAGAAAAAAAGTAGCAGTACTGGACAGGAACTGGGAGAATTGTTTTTACTGTGTATCTTATATTGCCATATTTTCTGTGACCTGTGCCCTGAGGAGATTAATCTGATAATGACTGGATGGTAGGTGTATGAGAAAACATTAAAAGAAATAAGGGGAATGGGTAAGAGGAATCAGAAAATGGGTTAGGTAAAGGGGACTAAGTGGAGTGTGAAAGAGAAGCTTGATGAGAAAAATAAAAACTTGAAGGAAGGAGAAAGGAATCAAGAGGAGAAAGGAGAACTGATTGAGTGAAGAAATTGAGAAATAGAGATATGAAGGAAGAAGTGAAGAATAAAGGAGGTGGAATGATGAATGGAGAGTAGACAAGGAAAGTGGGGAGAGGGGAAGATGAAGAGGAGAGATGGAACCATGATTGTAAAAGAATACAAAAAGCAGTAAGAGGAATGAAGAGGAAAGAATGCAGTTTGAGTGAAAATATAGGGTCACAGAAAAGGAGAAGGGGTGTGAGCGAGAATCAAGGACTGGAAAAGACAGAGATTGCTTTTTTTTTTTTTTTTACTCTTTACTTGTGGAACGCTCTTCCTTTGTCTTTGTGACAGGTTTCTTCTTAAATATTATTTAGAAAGCAGTTGAAAGTTGTTTTGTTTTGCAAGGCTTTTGGTGGGTTTTATTAAGGATTTGGGTTGTTTTTAGGGTTTTCAAAGAATATGTGTGTTATTGTTATTGTATGATATTGTTGGTTTGTTTTATTGTACCCGCTCAGATGGGTGGATGGGTAGGCTATAAATTTTGTTAAATAAACAAAACAAATAAATGCTCCTTGTTGGTTATCATAATGGTTGCATTTCCTAGGTCTGCCATGATGCTTGCAGTATCTAACGAGGCAGAGTTCATGTCTGAATATATAGGTCCTTGGAAGGAAGTTATTCATTCAAGCTATTAATTTCCATTTCAGTTAAGCTCAGGACAATATACAATTGGAGGAACAATACAGCATATATAAGTATAACCAATATAAAAATACTAATAAATAATACAACAAAGAATAATAACTCCATCCATTTACATGCACCACTCATTAACCAACAGGAATAAAGCTTAGCCAAAACAATATATATTATTCATAATAATAGAACACAATATTATTTTTAAAAAGTAATACAAGTACTTTTTCTTATAAATAATACATCAAGGTGCTCATTTTCAAAGCACATAGACTTACAAAGTTACTTAAGTATCTTTACAGTTACTTTCTATCAAGGACTTACATCTTGTAATGCCATAAGAACAAACTGTGCTAATTGTACTTAACACAGAAATGTTTACATTGTATTATAAAACCCACTTGTATTTCTAAAATATTCATAGAGAACCAATAGGTCAGTATTTAGACTCCATGGTCATTGTTTGTTTTAAATACCAGCAGCAGCATTTACATTGTTCATGGATATTCACCACCACTATCCAACTAGTAAGTGGCATTGAATATCCAGTCAAAACAGGGAGATTCGCTATCCAGCTTATTTTCGAAAGAGATCACCGGCCATCTTCCGACACAAAACGGGAGATGGCCGGCGATCTCCTGAACCTGGCCAAATCGGTATAATCAAAAGCTGATTTTGGCCGGCGCCAACTGCTTTCCGTCGCGGAGCTGGGCAAACTTCAAGGCAGGGTACAGAAGGCGGGATGGGGGCGGGACGGGGCGTGGTTATGAGATGGCCGGCTTCGCCCGATAATGGAAAAAGATGGCTGGCTCTGACGAGCATTTCACCGGCTGCACTTGGTCCATTTATTTTTAGGACCAAGTCTTAAAAAAGTGCCCCAATTGACCAGATGACCACTGAAGGGAATCGGGGATCACCTCCCCTTACTCCCCCAGTGGTCACCAACCCCCTCCCACCCTAAAACAATAAAAACAAAAACTTATTTTGCCAGCCTGTATGCCAGCCTCAAATGTCATAACCAGCTCCCTGATAGCAGTATGCAAGTCCCTGGAGCAGTTTTTAGTGGGTGCAATGCACTTCAGGCAGGTGGATCCAGGCCCACCCCCCCCCCCTACCTGTTATATTTGTGGTGGTAAATGTTGAGCCCTCCCAACCCCCCCCAAAACCCACTGTACCCACATGTAGGTGCCCCCCTTGATCTCTAAGGGCTATGGTAGTGGTGTATAGCTATGGGGAGTGGGTTTTGGGGGGGATTTGGGGGGCTCAGCACACAAGGTAAGGGAGCTATGCACCTGGGAGCAATTTTTATTTTTATTTTTAATTTTTAGAAGTGCCCCCTAGGGTGCCCAGTTGGTGTCCTGACATGTCAGGGGGACCAGTGCACTACAAATGCTGGCTCCTCCCACGGCCGAAGGGCTTGCATTTCGCCGGGTTTGAGATGGCCAGGCCTGGTTTCCATTATGGCAGAAAACCGACGCCGGCCATCTCTAAACCCGGCAATCTCAACATTTGACCTAAATGTTGAGATTTAGCCGGCCCCAACCGTATTATCAAAAGAAAAGATGGCCGGCCATCTTTTTCGAAAATACGGTTGGCTCCGCCCCTTTGTGGAGCCGACCCCGAAGATGGCTGGCCATATAGATGGCCGGCGCTGTTCGATTATGCCCATCTATGATATTCAACTCCCTCTTTGATAGCTGACAGGTTAAATTTAGAACAGCATTTTTCTGTCCTAGCTTTATCAGGTAGTTTTCTGGATAGTGGTCTTAGTATTACTTGTTTTTATAGTTAAATCTTTTTATTGACAAACAAGCATACGTATCAATACATCTACAAAACAGTGCTAATACAAATATCAACAGCCAGGATTCATTCTGTCGTCAGTTATTCCTATTTTCTCCCCAAACTCCCCATCCCGTCTCCCCATCTAACCCCAAACTCTTCTGATCCCCTTCCTCTCCCTCTCCCTCTCCCTCTCCACCCTCCCTCCTTCCTTGTATTTAAATAACTAAAATTAGGACTGTGCAGTCAAAAAATGTTCATTATGAGTCATTTTCTGCGTCATCTCTAGAAATGTTCATTTTATTTGGGTTTTTTTTTCTATTATATCATCACATTAGCAATGTTAATAAAACTGCATGTGTCACGATCATGGCTGTGCCCCGTGCACCGACTCACTGTCCCAGCCTGGTGGTCAGCTCCATGGCTCCTGCGGCCCTCCAGTGGCCTTTCTGCTATGCCAGGCCACCTGCTTGACCGTCCTTGATGCTCTGGACCTCCCCATTGGCCTGACATCTTTCTGCTCATACTGCGTCCTGGTGGATGCCAGCTCTGTTAGGCGTGCACGTGCCTATGTGGAATTTAAAGGGCTTGAGGCAGGAATCCGGTGCATGCACTTGACACTGACATCATGAGGCAGGGGGCTTCTTAAGGAACCCCAGGACGCTCCACCCTTGCCTTTGCAACAGGTCTCTTGAGCCAGCCTCACCTTGATTCAAGCTTCTCTACCCTGTTTTCAGACCTACCTGCCTTGCCTCACTTTCAGACCAGCCTGGCCTTGCCTCCAGTCCAGATCTGCTTTGCCTTTCCTCTCATCCACCTCACCTTATCTCTTGTCCAGCTTGCCTTGCCTTCAGACCTACCTGCTTTGCCTCACTTCCAGATCTGCCTGTCCTTGCCTCCAGTCCAGCCTGCCTTACCTTGTCGCCAGCCTGCCTTGCCTCGTCTCCAGCCTTGCCCCTGTCCTATCATTTGTTCCAGCCTTGTCTCCCACTCCAGTCCTGTTGTCTGTCCCAGCCTTGCCTTCTGCTTCAGTTTGCCCAGACTGTGTTCTGCCTATTGGGCCTAGGTATGCATCTAGTCTGGGTGTCTTGCCAGCAGCCAGTCAGAGCCTGGATAACCCCTGGGTTGAATGGGTAGTGCCAACTCAACTGCAGCCCAAGGGCTCACCTTCCTTGAACTGTTACAGCATGCTATTTTGGAAAAGTGCACAATCTTCTGAAATAATGTACACTATTCACAAAGAGTGTGCACTGTTTTTTGATAGTGTATGCATGCATGCTGTATTCACACATGTGCAATGGTTCCAGGGCTTTTTTTGAGGGGGTACTTGGGGGTACTGAGTCTGCTAAAATTGTCCCATCCAGCTTATAATCGAACGAGAATAACGCCCAAGTTCCGACCTAAATCGGGAGATGGGCGTTCTTCTCACAAAAACAAATAAAGCGGTATAATCGAAAGCCGAACTTTGGACGCTTTCAACTGCACTCCGTCGCGGATGCGGACAAAGTTGACGGGGGCGTATCGAAGGCGTGTCGAAGGCGGAACTGGGGCGTGGTTATCGGGCGAACAGAGATGGGCGCCCTTCGCCGATAATGGAACAGTTTTGAGCTAGAATTTAGGACACTTTTCCTGGACCCTGTTTTTTGACGAATAAGGCCCCCAAAAGTGCCCTAAATGACCAGATGACCCCCAGAGGGAGTCGGGGATGACCTCCCCTGACTCCCCCAGTGGTCACTAACCCCCTCCCACCACAACAAATGATGTTTCACAACTTTTTACTTTCACCCTCAAATGTCATACCCTCCTCCCAAGCAGCAGTATGCAGGTCCCTGGAGCAGTTGTTAGGGGGTGCAGTGGACGTCAGGCAGGTGGACCCAGGCCCATCCCCCCCCCTACCTGTTACAATTGTGCTGCTTAATGCTACTAGTCGTCCAACCCCCCCAAACCCACTGTACCCACATGTAGGTGCCCCCCTTCACCTCTTAGGGCTATAGTAATGATGTAGACTTGTGGGCAGTGGGTTTTGAGGGGGATTTGGGGGGCTCAACACCCAAGGGAAGGGTGCTATGCACCTGGGAGCTCTTTTACCTTTTATTTGGTTTTTGTAAAAGTGCCCCCTAGGGTGCCCGGTTGGTGTCCTGGCATGTGAGGGGGACCAGTGCACTATGAATCCTGGCCCCTCCCACGAACAAATGCCTTGGATTTATTCGTTTTTGAGCTGGGCGATTTCATATTCCATTATCGCTGAAAAGCAAAAACGCCCAGCTCACACCTTGACGAATAAAACATGGGCGTCTTTTTCTTTTAAAAAATACGATCCGCCCCGCCCCTTCACGGACCCGTTCTCGGAGATAAACGCCCATGGAGATAGGCGCTTCTGTTCCATTATGCCCCTCCATGTCTGCTAAAATTGACCCATGGTCCCCAGGTTTTAATGAAAGAGCTTAGGCTCTGCACACCAATTTTGCCTTGTCATACATTCTGTGACTGATTGCAGGGGGCCTGGCTATTGTGGGATGAGTCCCTCAGTGATCACCCCACCCCTGAAAGGTGGCCTAGTATTTGAGTACCGGCAACTTTTTCCACTAGAAAAAATGCACTGAATGGTTCACACATGTGAGCACTACCTGGAAAATGTGTGTACTCGTCCAAGAATAGTGTGCACTGTTGACGGTACATGAAAAAAACATTAAAATTTATGTATTTTTTCTGCTCATTTTCTTTAGCCAATGACATGAAACAACATGAGATATATTGTTTGACATATCCTATGTCTTTTCAACTGAATACACATCCCTAACTGCCATCGCCACTCTCATTGTACCCATGTACCACCCCTGAGCTACTTGGAGAGTTCCAAAACAGTCTGTAAGGATATTCAGCAGCACTATCTGGATAATGCCACTGAATTAAACTATGCCTGCTCCTGAGGCCATGCAAAAGGGGCAGGTCGTGCCCTTTTGTATGCTCCTTCATGTGCTCCTTTGTGTGCACTCTGTGTATAACATTTAGATGACTATTTTTAGATTATATTTATTGTAATGATACTGATATAGGATATTTTTAATATCGCAATACATCAAGGAGAGCTGCTTTTATAATGCAGGGGTTTAAGTTCTATGTGGTGCTGTTAGTTCGTTTGGGTGGGGGTGGCGTGTTTGGGGACAAGATGGCCAATTCCTGTACTCATATTGTCAGAAGGGTGCTTGAAAGCAGGTTATGGTTTTATCAATGTTAATAACCCCAATGTGAATCTATTGTGCCTAATATGATGGAAGCATTATTAAGAAACATAACACAAAATCATTCATTTTATAGGCATGATATTGTTGGTGGCAGTATCTCTCCCCACTGGTTAACAACAGTGGCCAAACGGATTAAGAACCTTAATCCATCAATTCTAATCCCATGGTATTATGTAAATGCCTGATCGGTGATTCACAAAACCATTATTTTGAAAGAATGGCTTGAAGAAGAGCAACCAGGTTTTGTGTTTATCATCAAAACCCAGCTACAAACTCAAGATGATTCAACATTAAGTGACGTGTGCCCAGCTGAATATAAAATAATACCCTTACCCAGGGAGAGGAAAAGAGGAGGGGGTATTGCATTGATTTACAAAGCTTTTTTTTAATGTTCAAATGAAATCTATGTTTCAATTGGCTGCATTAGAAATTTTAGCCTGTACTATATCTGATACCTCTTTGGCCAACTCTGTTGTCTTCTATTTTCTTCCCCCCTCCCTCCCCCAGGGAAATGGGGAGGGGAGCACAGGAACATTTTATGATTTTGTAACAAATCAGGTTATAGGGTCATTAGATTCTACTTTGATTGGTGATTTGAATCTATGTTTGGATGATATTAAAGATACAAAAACACTAGCATTGCTTAATTTTTTGCAACTAATAGATATGGTAATGGAACCACTCCATTGTACTCATGATAAAGATCATCAATAGTGTTTGTCTACACTAATCAGGTGTTAAGCAACCTTAAGGTTGAGGATCAAAGTTGGAGACCTATAATATGTTCAGACCATTATTTACTACAGTTTAATATCTTTTGGAGAAAATATACCAAAATCAGTGAAACTCAATCTAACTTTTATAAATCACATGACAAAAAATAGGTAAAGTTGTTTTTTTTGATCAAAGATAAACAAAGCTTTAAGGGAGTGGCCAAAATCCCTGATTACAAACTGGAATAAAGTTAGCAGTGAAGTTTTAGATGATATTGCACCTGTAGTTCAGCGTAGGTGTCTCAGTCACCGTAAATCTCCATGGTTCACAGCTAAACTACTTGTACTCAAGAAGTGTAGGCAGGAGGGTATTTGACATAAAGATCGAAATGAAGTTAGTAAACTCACTTGGCGAAAAACAGCAAACAGCTATAAACATATAATTAAACAGAATTACTATTCTACCATAATAGGGCAGAAAACACCAGATATGAAGCAATTGTTACTTAGGGGGTCTTTTACTAAAGCTTAGCTCTAGTTATCTGCAGCAGGGCCCATTTTATTCCTTCAGATAACTCAAGCTAAGCTTTCATAAAAGACCCCCTTAGTTAACTTCTGTATAATTCAGTAGATTTAGAGGGGCATTTTTGAAAGGGCATTTCAGTCAGAACATCCCAAACGGACATCCATTTTTGAACAGGACATATGTCAAGATTTCCTGTTCAAAAATATGTGAGATGGAGAGCCGTGCTCTGGAAACATCTAGCATGAACATCCATTTTACAAACTGGAATGTCCAAATTATGAATGAGGAAAACAAGGGACATTCACATCTGTATGGCAGCATTCTTTGAAAATGGCCAAACTGACCTTCATGCAGAGCAGAGAGGTAGCCTAGTGGTTAGTGCAGTGGACTGTGAACCAAGGGACAGATTCAAATCCCAATTTAACACTTTTATTTTGTAATTGTGACAATGATTTCAACTGAGATTCCCTTACAAATGAATTGTGAATCTTAATAATGTTACTTATCATTTCTTTGAGCCACATCAGTTGTGTATATTTTTAGATGGAAGAAAGCCTGATCGTTAGTCTAGATATGTGGGGATGAAATTATGTTAAAAGGTGTTATAGATCCTATTCTTTTCTCAGATTTATTTTCATCGGTGCAGTTTCTCGTGTTATTGTGGCTGTACCTCTCTAGTTTGTGGATTACTTAAATATAACATTTTCTTCATTTGTTTATGTTTCTTTAATTCCCTGGTTTTGCTGTACAAAGTATATTATTTGGGAATGATTTGAAATCCTATAACTAAACAAAATAAATAAATAAAGAGCAGGATGTGGTATTCAAAGTTCTTTGGAATTCCAAAGAGCACTGAATTGCCAAATTTTTAACTAATTGCTATTTACCCTGCTGGTGAAACAAAGAGGTCATTAATTAAACTGTCATCACAAAATTTGTTTTTAAGCTGCGGTTTCATTCCTTTATGGTTATACATTTAAGTGCCAATTACCTGCATCTGCCACTCATACACCAGTTTTCATTAGCAAACAGGGAACAAAATGCACAGATCACTATGAAGATGTCTTAGAAATCCACCAGAATTCAGACAGCATTATTTTCTTACTTGAAAGTGATGGATACAATAGCTTACAAACTTTTAAGGCATGAGTTTCTTGATCTAAATATGTTTTACCAGGAAAAAAAAAAACATAAGGAAGTCCAACTTTCTATCATTGTCTGATTTATAGAGTGAAATAAATTTCTAAGATTTCTGTCCAGAGGGGCAAAACCAGGCAACTGAACAATATATATTGAATTCTGTTTCCAGAATTAAAATAGTCTGTGTAAATGTTTTGTTAAGGCTTTATTCCTGTTTTCTGTACTTGGGGAAAACATGACTATCAAACTTTATGATTTCTAAAATTCCTTAAATGTTAATAAAACCAGGCAGAAATATTGAGAACAGTTTTCAAATAGAGAGCTGCACAGGAATGGGGATTGCAGGAATCCTGCAGAATCCATGCATATGAAAGAAGCTGCCACAGGATTCCTGCGGGAATGGAAACAATTGCCATGGGATTCCTGCGGGAGTGTAGTCAAGATCTCTGGTGATGCTGGAATGTGCCTTGACATGCACTAGGAGAGGTAATTGGAACACTAGAATGGAACTTGGAACATAAGGAGAGAAGCAATTGGAGTGCCAGAAAGAGGCTTGGAACACTCATTGGTTGAATAGTGAATACCATCCAAAAAAATCACAGAAGGCTGTTGGTGTTGGGAGGAAACAGAGGGCTGCGAGCAAGTAAGTAATAGAATTGACTCTTGCAGGTATGGGTGGGGATGGAGGAGACTAATTGTGGGGATGGAATGAATCTTAAAGGGGATGGATAGGTGTGGGTTAGATTCCATTGAGGATGGGCAGGGATGGGTGAAATTTCTGTCCCCATTCAATTCTCCATTTTCATAGCCATTTGTCTAGATGAATAGGGATTAATATTAATTAGCAAGGTCAGTGGTAGAGTAATCTTGATATCTTTATCTGGTTAAAGTTTACCCTGTATATTCAATGGCACACATCTGGTTTAAGTGCCACTAGATATACTCAGCTAAAGTTAATCAGATGAAGATATCTGGTTAACCTTTGGATAGCCCTTGCCAGAAATAGGAAAATGTATAAAATTGTAGGAAAATGTATAAAAGAAATTGTCTGCACTGAGCTCAACAATTGGCTAGAAGAGAGAAACTGGCTAGACCTGTGTCAGCCTGAATTCAGACCCAGTTTTGGAAAGGAGATGGTCCTTATATCCCTACTAGATGATGTTCACAGAAACTGAGACAAGGCATTTGCCTTGATTGTAGTATTGTTGTATTTCTCAGCAGCTTCTGACACTATGGTCCTCAATATCATGCTAGCACAACTGGCAGAAACAGGTATCAGTGGCACAATACTTGCCTGGTTCAGATCCTATTTATCAGATAGGCAAGTGTCCGTACTGTTTGGTAGCACTTCATTGGCACTGTGGACTTGTGGGGTACTACAGTGGTTGATACTATTGCCTATTCTGTTTAACACTCATCTGAAGCCACTAGCTGAGCTGATTCAGTTGGTGGGTACTCAATTTTACATTTGTGTGGATGACGTGCAGCTACTCATACCCACTGAACCAGACTTCCCTAGAGCCCAGAATAAACTAACTGCCTGTTTAACAAACTATACCTGAACCCAAGTAAAACTGAGCTTCTGTGGGTCCCTAACACAAGTGGTCATGTATCTGACATCAAAATCCTTTTGGGAGTTACAAATTCTCCCTTAATTCACAAGTCAGAAGCCTTGGGATTCAACTAAACTCAACAGTAATGCTGGTTCCCCAAGCCAGGAGCTGTCTCTGTCATCTGCAACAGCTACGTTCTCTTCCCATATGTCAGGAAGACAAGTCTAGTCACAGTTGTTCACACCATGATAATATCAAGACTGGATTACTGTAATGCACTTTACATTGGTCTGACTACAAAGGGATAACACCAGCTCCAATTGATTCAGAATGCTGCAGCAAGACTGATAGAAGTACAATGCAGGGCTAAATTTAAAATGACCCAAAGTACTTGAAGAACAGGATCTCCCTCTACACACCTTCCAAGGAATATTCCTAAACACACACACACATTGGACACCCACCAACAAACCTTCTCTGGAGTAGCCACCACACTCTGGAACATGCTCTCAGAAAGGCTTCACTTAACGCAAGTCTATCTCTACTTCAGAAAGCAGATGAAAGGTTTGCTCTTCTGACAGACCTTTAATGGAAGAAATAACTAAATAAATAGCCACACAGACAAGGACTAACACCAACTCCACACATAGCAGGACTTGCTTATCCACTCCTACTCTAGCTGAGATAATTTTCATGCACATTTTCTGACATCATGTATAACTTTCCTTATTTTCTGTCTCACCCAGTGTGTTTTTTATAGCAAAAAAGGTGCCGGTACTCAAATGCTAGGCCACCCTTCAGGAGTGGGATGATCACTGAGGGACCCACCCCATAATAGCCAGGCCCCCTGCAACCAGTCACAAAATCTATTACAAGACAGAATTGGTGTGTTAAACCTGAGCTCTATCTTTAAAACTTGGGGTCCATGGGTCAATTTTAGCAGGCAATGGAAAAGGTGCCGGTACTCAGTACCCCCAAGTACCCCCTCAAAAAAAGCCCTGGTCTCACCTGTCAATATGTTTCACCTCAGCTTATACTGTATGCTATTAAAATGCTTTAATCGTATTGTGTAGCATACTCAGGGCTTAATTTATGCTGAAAAGGGGTGGACTGGTGTTCTGGAACTTCTTTAGGTCCAAGAAAGTGACATCAATACATCATGGTTTGGCCCCCACCTGCTCCCTGTGTTTTGGGCCAGTGGCCATGTATCTCTTTTCCTTGATTTTGAATCAGCAGGTGGCTGGAAATTATATGGGAATAGATTTAAGAAAGGACACCTAAAGTTAGCCATTGGGATACAACACACTAACCAGATCATTTTCGAAAGAGATCCCCGGCCATCTTCCGACACAAATTGGGAGAAGGCCGGCGATCTCCTGAACCTGGCCAAATTGTTATAATGGAAACTAAAGTGGTCTTCTTTTCTTTTACTTTCCTTACAAAGATGTTTTTTTTGTCCTTAAAATGGTTCCTTTCAGTTTTGCTATCTGCTTTTCTACTTCTCCCATATGTTCCCATCCAGGTAACAACTCCTTGAAGTATTCCCCCATCTCAACAAAGTTAGTTTTTTGAAATCTGGAATCTTCACTTTTGTACGACCCCTCTCCACACCTGTCTTAATATTGAACCACACTATCCAGATGCCAGATGTTCATCCACTACAGCATCAGAAACACACTCCCCATTTGTAAGCACCAAGTCCAGTATGGACCCCATTCCATTAGCAATTGTTGGAACAGTTCTCTCTGTAGAGAATCCAGGATCACCCTACTTCTAGATGACCCCACAAATGGGATGCCCCAATCAACATCCTGTACATTAAAATCAACTATTAGTAGTATATCCACTTTCACGACTATATTTTGAATGTCTTCAATTAAATCTGTGTCCACTTCTGTCTGTTAATGAGGCCTGTATACCACACTAATGTAAACAGAATTTCTATTCTCTTTTTCCAGATGAACCCACAGCGCCTCTTCCTCTTTCTCTAGTCATCTGTCAGCAGTGACTTTGTCCTCTCTCTGCAACCTCTCAGTCCAAATTCCAAGCATCTTCCCTTTATAGGTGAAGTGCAAACATTAACAAAGCATTTCTCTTTCCATTCTCTGAGCAGTTAAAGACAGGTGAGCTTCTTATTGCTCAAGGATATCCTGAGCAATCCTCTTATTTGTTGACTTCTTAGGCTGCCCACATCCTATCCACCACGCTGCCAGTCTCCTTATGCTTTTGTTTGATTCTTAAGGCCGGACTTTGATTACATCCAACCTTTGCACTAATCTCCCAACTGGAATACCCTCCTCATGCAAAACTACCACACAAACCCAGTTTTCCTGAGACAAATGCAGCCTGCACTTTGAATTTGTTTTCATTTTTAATCATTTTCCAGACTGGCCAACAAGCATTAAATGTTTTGATCATTTCCACCACAATTAATACTGTCTGACCTGTGCTTCTAGCTGCACTCTGTTTGGCTAAAACTTCTGCATTTCTATTGGAAGACAATCCTATTATTTGATTGGTCCGTTTCAATCCTAGTTTGGAGCAGAATCCAAGCAGTCTACAAACTCTACAATACATAACATGTATAAAGTACCATAAAATTTTATAAAACCACTGAAAATGAATGTAATATTATTTTCTGAATGAAATGATGTATGCTACGTATGTTTCGTGATATGCTTTTACTGTATGCCATCTAAACATGTTAATATGAAGTTTTGCTTAGGTGAACTTTTTCACAGCACTTTATATCCCAGGCATGGATCTTTGTAAACCACGCTTCTGTGACCACCACTAAATCCAAGTCAGCCTCTTCCATCACTGCCTCTAGATCTATACTACAAGTATTACTATATACTTATTTCCAGATGTTGACCTTTTTTCCCACTTCTATAAAGGTATTTAATGCTTCACTTACCTGAGGGCTCATACTTATCTGGGAGAAAGGCTGGCAGTGTGATAGAGCAGCTAAACAGCTGTGATTGGCTGACAGAAACTTGGAGGGACTTAATGGAAAGGGAAGGGCATCTAAGCAACTGAATAAGTGGTGCAGTGGTTAGAGCACAGGTCTTGTAATCAGAAGGTAGCTGGGTCAAGTCTCCCTATTACTATTGTTTTAATGTGGACGTCCCTGACTGCACTTGCATGTTTTTTTTTTCTTCCGATTTTTGCTCTCTGCATGGGTCCTGCACAGCACCAACTAAACTAAAATTGCTCCGGGGACCTGCATACTGCTGTCATGGAGCTAGGTAAGATATTAGAGGCTGGAAAAAATATTTAAACATTTTGTTTTTTAGGGTGGGAGGGGGTTAGTGACCACTGTAGGAGACAGGGGAGATCATTCCCGATTCCCTCCGGTGGTCATCTGGTCATTCAGGGCACTTTTTTGGGACCTGTTCGTGATAAAACAGGGTCCAGAAAAAGTGACCTAAATTCTCGCTAAAAACACCTTTCTTTTTTCCATTATCGGCCGAGGGCGCCCATCTCTCCTCGGCCGATAACCACGCCCCAGTCCCGCCTTCACCACGCCTCCGACACGCCCCATCAACTTTATTCATTCCCGCGATGGAGTGCAGTTGAAGACGCCCAAAATTGGCTTTTGATTATACCGATTTGGGCGCTTTTGCGAGAAAAACGCCCATCTCCCGATTTAGGTCGAAATATGGGCGTTTTTCTCTTTCGAAAATAAGCTGGCAGGTGTCCTTAAATAATAATAAAAATCAGACAAAAGATTGCAAATTAATACTGTCAAGTACTAAGCATGATGTAAATAGGAACAGCAAACATACTTTGAAATGTCTATATGCGAATGCCAGGAGCCTAAGAAATAAGATGAGAGAGTTAGAATATATTGCACTAAATGAAAAATTAGATATAATAGGCATCTCTGAGACCTGGTGGAAGGAGAATAAACAGTGGGACACTGTCATACCGGGGTACAAATTATATCGTAGTGATAGGGTGGATCGAATTGGTGGAGGGGTAGCATTATATATTAAGGAGAGCCTTGAATCAAATAGATTGAAAATTCTGCAGGAAACAAAACACTTCTTGGAATCACTGTGGATTGAAATTCCATGTGTAAAGGGGAAAAGGATAGTGATAGGAGTTTACTACTGTCCGCCTGGTCAGGATGAACAGACGGATGCAGAAATGTTAAAGGAATTTAGGGACGCAAACAAACTGGGCAACACAATAATAATGGGTGATTTCAATTACCCCGATATTGACTGGGTAAATGTAACATAGGGGCACACTAGGGAGGTAAAATTACTTGATGAAATCAACGACAGCTTTATGGAGCAGCTGGTACAGGAGCCAATGAGAGAATGAAAAATTCTAGAGCTAGTCCTTACTGGAGCGCATGATCTGGTGCGGGAGGTAATGGTGCTGGGGCCACTTGATAACAGTGATCATAATATGATCAGATTTGATATTAGCTTTGAAGTAAGTATACATGGGAAATCAAATACATTAGCGTTTAACTTTAAAAAAGGAGACTATGATAAAATGAGAAGAACAGAGAGAAAAAAACTCAGAGGAGCGACTGCGAGGGTCAAAAGTTTACATCAGGCGTGGATGCTGTTCAAAAACACCATCCTGGAAGCCCAGGCCAAATATATTCCGCGTATTAAAAAAGGAGGACAGAAGACCAAATGACAGCCGGCGTGGTTAAAAAGTGAGGTGAAGGCAGCTATTAAAGCTAAAAGAAAATCCTTCAGAAAATGGAAGGAACCACCTGAAAATAATAAGAAACAGCATAAGGGATGTCAAGTCAAATGCAAAGCGCTGATAAATAAGGCTAAGAGGGACTTCAAAAAAAAGATTGCGTTGGAGGTAAAAACACATAGTAAAAACTTTTTTAGGTATATTAAAAGCAGGAAGCCGGCAAAAGAATCGGTTGGACCGCTAGATGACCGAGGAGTAAAAGAGGCGATCAGGAAAGACAAAGCCGTAGCGGAGAGATTAAATGAATTCTTTGTTTCGGTCTTCACCAATGAAGATTTGGGTGGGATACTGGTGCCAGAAATGGTATTCGAAGCTGACAAATCGGAGAAACTTAATGAATTCTCTGTAAACCTGGAGGATGTAATGGGGCAGTTCTACAAACTGAAGAGTAGCAAATCTCCTGGACCGGATGGTATTCATCCCAGAGTACTGATAGAACTGAAAAATGAGCTTGCGGAGCTATTGTTAGTAATATGTAATTTATCCTTAAAATCGAGTGTGGTACCAGAAGATTGGAGGGTGGCCAATGTAACGCCAATTTTTTAAAAAGGTTCCAGAGGAGATCCGGGAAATTATAGACCAGTGAGTCTGACGTCGGTGCTGGGCAAAATGGTAGAGACTATTTTTAAGAACAAAATTACAGAGTGTGACAAGGCTACCACCAGGGTGGCTAAGATGAAGCAGTTAGACCCTGAAATACAAGTACCAGAAGCCATTGCAAGGAGGGAGGCAGAGAGTAGTCTGGAGACAAGGGAATGGACTCCCAGCTCCAGCAGAGGGAGCCAGGGGGATAGCCAGGCTGAGCCTATAATTTCGTCACCCACTAGGGGGTGGCGGAGGGAAGAAGATCAGTTCCCCTGGATACGCAATCAATATACCATGAGGTCCAGCTGGAATAGAAAGGGGCCCATGGAGAGGGAAGAAGATGATTGGATGGACTATATGGGGGGGGGGGGGGGTAGATCAGATGGGAAGGAATCCCAGGAGGCAGGAGAAGCCTCTATAGTGGGAGAGTTCCAAGGCAGGGATGGTCAGCTCCTGAGGGTTTGGAAGTAGTGTTAAGAGGTGAGAGTAACCTGCTTCACTGGAAGCCTGATTTATTTGGAAACCTGGAAGCCTGCTTTATTTACCTGCTTTACTGGAAGCCTGATTTATAGAAAGCCTGACTTCGAAAACGTGCCTTGGTCTGGACAAACCCTGATTGGTTGAAAACCTGTTTTTGTTAGAACTTGTTTGTTTGGAGATAACCTGTGTACTGAAGTTTGAGACAGCTGTTATTGGCCTGATAATAAAAGCCTAGGATTCCTCAGGGGTCAGTGCTAGGACCGCTGCTCTTTAATATATTTATATATGATTTAGAGATGGGAGTAACTAGCGAGGTAATTAAATTTGCTGATGACACAAAGTTATTCAAAGTCGTTAACTCGCGAGAGGATTGTGAAAAATTACAGAAGGACCTTACGAGACTGGGAGACTGGGCGGCTAAATGGCAGATGATGTTTAATGTGAGCAAGTGCAAGGTGATGCATGTGGGAAAAAAGAACCCAAATTATAGCTACGTCATGCAAGGTTCCACGTTAGGAGTTACGGACCAAGAAAGGGATCTAGGTGTCGTCGTTGATAATACACTGAAACCTTCTGCTCGGTGTACTGCTGTGGCTAGGAAAGCGAATAGAATGTTGGGAATTATTAGGAAAGGTATAGAAAACAGGTGTGAGGATGTTATAATGCCATTGTATCACTCCATGGTGCGACCGCACCTTGAGTATTGTGTCCAATTCTGGTCACAAGAAAGCTATAGTGGAATTGGAAAAGGTGCAGCGAAGGGCGACGAAAATGATAGCGGGGATGGGACGACTTCCCTATGAAGAAAGACTAAGGAGGCTAGGGCTTTTCAGCTTGGAGAAGAGATGGCTGAGGGGAGACATGATAGAGGTATATAAAATAATGAATGGAGTTGAACAGGTGGATGTGAAGCGTCTGTTCACGCTTTCCAAAAATAGTAGGACTAGGGGGCATACGATGAAACTACAGTGTAGTACATTTAAAACAAATAGGAGAAAAGTTTACTTCACCCAACGTGTAATTAAACTCTGGAATTCGTTGCCGGAGAGCGTGGTGAAGGCGGTTAGCTTGGCAGAGTTTAAAAAAAAGTTTGGGCAGTTTCTTAAAGGACAAATCCACAGACCACTACTAAATGGACTTGGGAAAAATCCACAATTTCGGGAATAACATGTATAGAATGTTTGTGCATTTGGGAAGCTTGCCAGGTGCCCTTAACCTGGATTGGCCGCTGTCGGGGACAGGATGCTGGGCTCGATGGGCCTTTGGTCTTTTCCCAGTATGGTATTACTTATGTACTTATGACCTAGCCACTGTCTGCAATTGTGGTGAGCTCTGGAAGTTCGGTTGGTGGGCAGCTCCACCTTGCTGGGAAGCAGTGGACCCTTTTCACAAGAGCATATTCAAAAGCATGGATTAATGAGACAAAGTCAACATTGATTTAGTGAAGGGAAATCATGCCTCACCAATCTACTACATTTCTTTGAAGGGGTGAACAAACATGTGGATAAAGGTGAGCTGGTTGATATTGTGTATCTGGATTTTCAGAAGGTGTTTGACAAAGTACCTCATGAAAGACTCCAGAGGAAATTGGAGAGTCATTGGATAGGAGATAGTGTTCTATTGTGGATCAAAAACTGGTTAAAAGATGGAAAACAGAAAGTAGGGTTAAATGGTCAGTATTCTCAATGGAGAAGGGTAGTTAGTGGGGTTCCCCAGGGGTCTATGCTGGGACCGCTGCTTTTTAACATATTTATAAATGACCTAGAGATGGGAGTAACTAGTGAGGTAATTAAATTTGCTGATGACACAAGGTTATTCAAAGTCGTTAAATCGCAGGAGGATTGTGAAAAATTACGAGAGGACCTTACGAGACTGGGAGTCTGGGCGTCTAAATGGCAGATGACGTTTAATGTGAGCAAGTGCAAAGTGATGCATGTGGGAAAGAGGAACCCAAATTATAGCTACGTCATGCAATGTTCCACGTTAGGAGTCATGAACCAAGAAAGAGATCTAGGTGTCGTCATTGATGATAAGTTGAAACCTTCTGTTCAGTGTGCTGCTGCAGCTAAGAAAGCAAATAGAATGTTAGGTATTAGGAAAGGAATGGAAAACAAAAATGAGGATGTTATAATGCCTTTGTATTGCTCCATGGTGTGACCACACCTCGAATATTTTGTTAAATTCTGGTCGCCGCATTTCAAAAAAGATATAGTGGAATTAGAAAAGGTGCAGAGAAGGGCGACGAAAATGATAATGGGGATGGGACGACTTCCCTATGAGGAAAGGCTGAAGCGGCTAGGGCTCTTCAGCTTGGAGAAAAGGCAGCTGAGGGGAGATGTGATAGGGGTCTATAAAATAATGAGGGGAGTTGAACGAGTTGATGTGAAGCGTCTATTTACGCTTTCCAAAAATACTAGGACTAGGGGGCATGAGATGAAGCTACAATGTAGTAAATTTAAAACGAATCGGAGAAAATTTTTCTTCACTTAACGTGTAATTAAACTCTGGAATTCATTGCCAGAGAATGTGGTAAAGGCGATTAGCTTTGCGGAGTTTTAAAAAGGTTTGGATGTCTTCCTAAAGGAAAAGTCCATAGACCATTACTAAATTGGATTTGGGGAAAATCCACTATTTCTGGGATATGCAGTATAAAATGTTTTGTACTTTTTTGGGATCTTGCCAGGTATTTGTGACCTGGATTGGCCATTGTTGGAAACAGGATGCTGGTCTTGATGGACCTTTGGTCTTTCCCAGTATGGCAATACTTATGTTCTTATGTAATGAATAAAGGTCTTCTTCAGTGTAACTGCTGTGAATTTGTTTATCCTTCTCCTTGGTCATCTCTGCTCTTCCTCGGACAACAGAGTCATCAGCACAGAGCACTATGGGCTCATTCAGTGGGCCCCCTTCCATGCAGGGCCTGGGGTATTTTCTCTTTTTCCTCATAAGGATTTTCAGCAGCTCTAATTAAAAATATACATTCTTGAACATGTAGATCATAGTTATAATGGAAAATATGTGTGATTCTGCTGTGAAATATTGAGATTTCCAAACATTTATAAATGATGCCATATTTTTGTAAGTACTAGGTGGCAGCTCTCCTGGTGAGGAACTGACCAGCTGGTTGATTACAAATAGAAAATAGTAGCATGCATGAAACCAATCAAGAGACCTGTCATAGATGTAGGATGGATAGCCGTGGCAGTCTTCCAGTGGTAATTAACCATCATTCAATTTCTAGGAATAGCATTTAATAGCTATAAATTAAAATAAAATTATATAAATTTCTTGCTAACCATAAACTTTGTAAAATGAAAGCCTATAACATCATCAGTCGGATGAAGTAGCTTTGTAGTATGAAAGTATAACTATTTTGTACTGATAGTTCATGACTGTCTTGTATTATCAGGACATAAGGAACCTATAATATGCATTTTAAAAATATATATATATATATATTGTTGGCATTGATCTAGGAAACTGCCTGTTTAAAGAATAAACTGTAAGCAACTGTAACAGGTAATTTATCATTTTTGCTGCAGGTAGAGAGCTTTCTGGGCAGGCTGGCAAATAAAAATGCATGCTATTCAAACCCAAAAGCAAGAGCTAACTGATTTATTCTTTATATTTGAGCTTTATCACTATTATAAGATCCACTCATGCTGCTGTCATTGTTGTACCCTTGTTCCCATCAGTTAGAAATTGGAATTGTGTGTTTTTGAGAACTTCAATAACTAGATTTGCAATGTTTTGACCATCTTTTTAGTACAGTCTACAAACTCAAGAAATCTCTCTTCAGTTTCATATAATCCAGTTTCTTTCTTCAAAAGAACATATTTTAAGATGAAACTAGTGTATGCTATGTGAGTGGAATTGGGAGTGGCATCAATAATGATAGAATAATATTTTGCTGAATCTCCTTCCATTAAAATTTTGATCCTAACTTGATCATCATAGTATTCTATGAACTCATTCCTTATGTCAGCTGATAGATGGTGAACTTGCATCCGAGAAGAAGTTTCTTGTGATTCTTTCATTCACTTTCATGAGGTGATGCTCGAGAAGAGAATTATAGCGACTAAACAACTCCAGAATGCCAAGAAAATTTCTATTATTTGGATCTCCAATTAAATGACTGTATCCTCTAAATCACAGCAACAAAAAGAGGGTTGAAGCAAACAGCACAGAAAAAAAGATAAAAGAAGCACCAAGGGCCGTCAAGCTTGGGATAAACAAAAGCCCTTTACTGTTGGACCCAACACAGGCCATGTTTCGGCATTAAACACCTGTATCAGGGGGCCAAATAACTGGTCCAACCTCCTATCATTTTTATGAGGTTGGACCATCTTATTTGACCCCTGATGCAGTCCCTTAGTATAATTTCCCCATTTTGTAGCTTGATTTCTAGGAATGACATTGGAAACTGCCGAGATGGGGGTGAGGCTGAGGACCTCTCTCATCTATTTCTTGGTAAGTGGGAATTTGATTTGTAAGAGCTCCTGCATCAAATGTGTTAATGCTTATATTCAGCAAAATAGCAGTTCCAGCTTGTCCTTTGTCAATTTGACATTGTGTTTCTGTTGTTTCTCTGTTGTTGATGTACTTGGCATGTGAGTATTGTTTTTACTTATTTTATCTTCTTGCAGCACATGTTTGTCCATTTCTTGAATCTTCTTTATTGCAAATGAGAATCCTAAGTTCTGAAGAGACTGCTGGACTTTTTTAGCTTCTTCAACATGTTTTTGACTTCTCTTGACATTTTTCAGATCCTGATTTATGGTGATAGCTCATGCTGATACTGTACGACACAACTTAGTATTTTGGGTGCAAAATAAAATAGTTTGTAGGTTAAATTAAGTGGAGTTCAACTCCATTTTCACAGAACACTATTGATAACAAATTTTGTTTTCTCAAAACAAACCACAGCACAGCAAAGAATATTTTACTCTGAAATCTGAAGAACTGAGCCTCGATGGTCAATTAAGTAACGACTTGACATACTGCAAAGGCATTGGTTATCAGGTCAAGTAATAAAATAAATAAATAAATACAAACTACCTCAATGTGCTGAAAGATAGATACAGTATAACAGCCTCAATTCCAATTTAATATAGTAATTATTTTTTTCCCAACTTCTCTTTGAAGTATACATAATATTAAATAGGAGACTCATCTGAATGATGCTGTAATATAATGTTGATTCAGGGATATCCAACAAGATTCATGTTTTGCACATGCTGTATCAAGGATTGCCCCCTAAAACACAAGGTTAAATTGATAAATACAACTTAACTATGCATTAACTTAACTTTATTCAACATCCACTACTACAAAAAAACTTTTTACCTGACTTCTAGGTGCCAGCTTCCTGTCCTACATTATTATCCCAGTTAAGATGGCGGTGGCATTTTTTACTTTCACTTTTAAACCAACTCTTATACTACGTCATCTTACTTACTCCACCTACAGAACCCCCAGCTATACTAATGTCATCCGTTCTAACTCTAGATTTAACCCCTTCGGTACCACGAATTGCAGTTGAAATATCCATTTTTTTCTTTAAAGTTTAACATTTTTTCAGTAAGACAGCCCTTTCATCCCTCCTGTACACTATCAATAACTCGCCATCTTAAATCTGATACTGAATGGGTTTTGGACTCCCAGTGTTGTACTAGAGGCACCTGTTGATTATGTGTCACTATTCCAGATTTATGCTCTATGGAGCCGTTTTACAAAAGTGCTTAAGGACCAATGCATGTCCAGTGTGTGCCAAATTACTACTACTAAGCATTTCTATAGCGCTGCCAGGGTTACGCTGACATTACCGGCCAGCTACCGTGTGCCCTGGGTGGTAATTCTGAATTTGGCACACATTTTCTACCATGTGGCACTTACCAGGTAGTAAACAGCAGTGTGTAAGTGCTGCATGCCTACCACCTGGGTAGCGCATGAGAACCTACCGCTAAGTCAATGGGTGGCAGTAAGGTTTCTGGCAGAAAATGGACATGCACTGGTTTTTATTTTGCCACACATCCACTTTCTGGCCCCTTTTCCAGGACGCAGCAAAAAAATGGCCCAGTCCATGGCCAAAAGACATGCTCACACTGCCACCCATTGACATAGCAGTAAGGGCTTACACACTACTCATGCGGTAATCATGCAGCATGCACAAATGTGGCCCGTACTGCCAATTACCACCAGGAACGTCCCCGTGGTAGAAAATTATTTTCTACTGCAGGAAACAGCGTGCGCCAACTTTGAAATTACCGCCTGGTGACCACGTTACCCTGGTGGTAGTGTTGATTTGGTGCGTGCTACCCACTCATTAGCCCTATTGCAGCTTAGTAAAAGGGCCTCTCAATGCAGTATACATATCTAAGAGATCGGCATTCCCAGGAAATACAGCATTATCTCACTAAGATACTGGTACTCTAATGCCAGGCCGTCCTTCAGTTTTTAATGTTCTTCTGAACAGATCATAATCTGTCTAATTTGTAGGGATAATAAATTCCAAGATTTTGCAGCTTGAAACTGAAAGGACTCGGAAAAGACAGATTTATAGATCACTTTTTTTTTTAAAGTAGGGTTTTAGAGTTCTAAGTATCCTCTAGCTGTTTTTTTGTTTGTTCTCAATAGAAATCAAACAAAATAAAACATGGAAAAGAAAATAAGATGATACCTTTTTTATTGGACATAACTTAATACATTTCTTGATTAGCTTTCGAAGGTTGCCCTTCTTCGTCCGATCTGACGAAGAAGGGCAACCTTCGAAAGCTAATCAAGAAATGTATTAAGTTATGTCCAATAAAAAAGGTATCATCTTATTTTCTTTTCCATGTTTTATTTTGTTTGATTTCTATTGATAACCTTAAGAGTGGACTAACACGGCTACCACACTCCTCTACTTTGTTTGTTCTGTATGCCAATGAGTGACGGTAAGTGCTCTCCCCCACATGGCCACCCGGTAAGTACAAGCTTACCGCATGGCCATGTGTTTTTTCAGGCTGGGGTTAAAAGGGCCCAGGCACACAGCAAAAACGGCCACCACCACTACCGCAGGGCCCTTTTTACTGCAGCTTGGTAAAAGGACCCCTGAATATTACTACTAACCAGCTAAGTAGCTGCTCCACCCAAACTCCATCCTTGGACTAAGCAATGGTAGGGCTAACATGTGGGTATCGCGTGCCAAATCAACCCTACCACAGGGGTGCTGCGGGCGCCCTGTGGTAGTTTTGAAGTTGAAGTGAGCTGTTTCCCGCAGTATTTTTCTATTTTCTACCACAGGGGCATTCCTGGCAATAATCGGCAGTGCAGCCACATTGGCACGCGCTGCCTACCACACGAGTAGCACATGAGTCATTATTGCTAGGTCTATGGACGGCAATAAGTGCCCTGGTAATAAGTAGCCATGTGCTACTTTTAATTGCAGCACACGGCCATTTACTCTCTTCCCCCCTCCCCAAAAAAATCCCTTTTTTCCAGCCGTGCTAAAAAACAATGGCCCAGCGCATGCCAGTTTTACATGTCCAAACTACCACAGGTCACTTTTTTTTACCAGTGCTTAGTAAAAGGACCCTCCTAGCTAGTTAGGGAATGGCTGATTAAGGCCAATACTCAGTGACACTACCCAGTCAAGTGCCACTGAACATCAGTGGCTGGCCAGATCAGTGTGGTTTCACTGGGCGCCCTTGGCCTGGATTGGCTGCTGTTGTGGACAGGATTCTGGGCTCGATGGACCCTTGGTCTTTTCCCAGTGTAGCATTACTTATGTACTTATGCCCCATTAAACCTCAGAATAAAAATGCAGTATTAATTTAAGGAAACAAAGAATACATTGACAGAATGCAGGTTGTAATACATTTTAAGGAACGAAAGCAATAAGTAGATAACCACAATGTATAAGCATAGAAGAAAAGTGGATGCACGGGAATGGGAGTCAGTTTTTTGTGCACAGTAAGTAATCTTAGCCCTGCTGAGTCCAAGAAGAGAAAACAAACAAGATAAGAATGTGAATGCTGGATTTCTCAGCTGGTATGATTTTTCATTAGTCACATTGCCAAGGGTAACAAATTTTTCCAAGTTGAAAGAGTTTTAAGGAAGCAGAACACCATGGATCAATTTTCAAAAATTGGACAGTGTCTTAATTAAATGCACATGGAGTAGACGAAAAGCGTAATGATTAGACTGAATGAAAACTCAGAGAAGCCAGAGGTCAAATTCTAGCTGGTTAAAAACCAGGGTTGGATTAACACTGTGGGGATCTTTTACTAAAGGGTGTTAAGACCAACAAAACATACTAAAGTATTTACCCATGGATTCCATAGAGCGCGACTTAAGTTGTGCATGCAAATACAGTCATATTCGATATTTGCATGTGTAACTTAATTAGTTAACAAGCCAATCAGAACTGATAAATGCCAATTAAACAGCAATTATTGACACTAATTGGCATTAATTAGAATTTACGCACACAACTGTCTAAGAAGTATGTTTACTTAGGTGTGTTAGCGTTTTTAAATGCACCTGCAATGTTAAGGTGCGTTAAACGCTAACGCACCTATACATTTCTACTGGTGTGTTAGCGTTTAATGCGCATACACCATTTATGCGTGCTAAAAATGCTAACGCACCCATAGTGCCGCTTAGTAAACCTAGCCCTTAGTGAATTCTACAATATGATATGCGTAAATTCTAAACCATATAGTTGGAAAATGGGTGTGGCCATGAGCATGGAATGGGCAGGTTGTGGGTGTTTCTAAAATCTATGCACATTGTTATAGAATACACTTGGTCTGCACGTAATTTAGGCACTGGCATTTACACCGATTTACTTGGCGTAATTTCCTGACTAAATTTAGTTGTGTTGATGGGCACTCGGTGTATTCTGTAAACTGCACAGAAATTTAGGCTTATTCTATAAAGTACGCCTAAATTAAGGCGTACTTTATAGCAGGGTCATAGCCAGACTTTGGCGGGAGGGGGGTCCAGAGCCCGAGGTGAGGGGGCACATTTTAGCTCCCCCGGCATCGCCAACCCCCCCCCACCATTGCTGAACCCCCCCGCCACCAACTTTGACCCCCCCCGCCATTGCCAAACCCCCGCGCCACCAACTTTGACCCCGCCTGCCGACGACCCTCTCGACCCCACCTCCCGCCACCAACCCGCCACCAACCCGCCATCACCTACCTTTGCTGGCGGGGGACCCCAACCCCCACCAGCTGAGCCGAGGCCCTCTTCTTCCCAATCCCACGCAAGGCATCGTTCTAGTCTGACGTCCTGCACATTGAGCTTCCGTGCTAACCCAGAAGTAACCAGGCAGTGTGTGGCACTGCCAGTTGCCACCGGGTTCACACTGGCCCTACAAAAATTAATATATTTTGTAACGCCAGATATGATGGCGCACTGGGGTGGGAACTACCGTCAGGCTGCTACGGTAGCCGGGTGGTACTTCCTTTTTAGCGAGTGGTAAGCCTGTGTTGGGCTTACGGTCACTTTGTAAAAGGAGCCCTTAAGTTGTCCGTGCATCTTGGGCACCTGCCCAAATTTTGGCATGCAACTTTGGGCACAATATGATTACTACTCGCTAACTGGATAACATAGATTTAATGTTGGAGCACTTAGAGCCTCCTAAATAGGAGGCAGTAAATGCTCCCATCTTAAATTTTTGCAAGTCCCCATGCACTAATGAAATAAGTAATAAAGCTCTAAATACCGTTGCCTTAAATGTAGGTTTAGGGCATGGGAAATTCCTATGTTAAAAGGCATTAAGCTTAGATTTTAATGCGTTTTAGTAAAAGATTTTAATGCGTTTTAGGTACTAAGCTAAATAAATTTCTGGGCCCTTACTAATACTATGGACTGCCAAACCCTCTTTTCTTAACCTCTGCAGAACCTCATGTAGCTCTTCTTTCTGGGGACCTTCATTCAGACCAGCATTCATATTTTCTTATGTTTATCTTCTCGTCTTGGACCCTGACACCTCTTCCTTCAGGTCCTTCCTCATTTTACCAAAGTCAGTGTGAAGCTGAGCTTGAATGGGAAAACATGTAGAGGGATGCATTTGGGGTGCAGATATCCAAAAAACTTCTGGGACCCTTTTACAAAGGCGTGCCAAAAAGTGGCCTACGGTACTGTGGGTGCATGTATTGGGGAGGCTTTGGGCCGGGAAATGGACATGCGGTAAAATGAAAACCAGCTCGCAACTATTTACGGCCTGAGCCCTTAACACCACCCACTGACTTAGCGGTAAGGACTCATGCGTTACCCGTGCAGTAACCATCCAACGCGCCAACTACCGATTACAACCAGGAATTCCCCTGCGGTAGAAAATAGAACATTATTTTTCTACCGCAGGTTTTTAGTGCATGCCAAACTCGGAATTACCGCTAGCCGCAAGCACTAGCCGGGCAGTAATGCCAATTTGACACGCGCTATATGCGTCCTTACACGCTTTTGTAAAAGGGCCCCTCTATGTGATAGGAGGGAAGAAACTGATGTGGAGGGATCACAAAAGGAAGTTTGGGATGATAGTGTCTGAGCATAGGCGCCCCGTATAAGAGGCTTAGGGAGGCTAAGCCTCCCCAGCCCAATCTTGACCTTCCCCTGGCTGCTGCCCTCACAAATACAGCAGGGCTTGCGCAGCAGCCAGGGAGCTCTCCCACCGTCCCTCCTTCCTTCCTGCTCTTCTCGATCGGCAGCCTTCCTTGCCCCCCCCCCCCCCCCCGCGTATAAAGAGTAGTTACTTACCTGTAACAGGTGTTCTCCGAAGACAGCAGGCTGCATATTCTCACAAGTGGGTGACGCCACGTCGGCCCCGGAGGATTTTAAAGCAAAATCTCAAAATCTCTTTACGGCGTTCCGACGCGCGAGCGATCGTACTGCGCATGTGCGCACACCTCTTCCCGCTCGCCGTGCGGACACGCCCCTCAGTTAAATCCAAAAGATGGAGGAGACAACTCCAAAAGGGGAAGGTGGGAGGGTTTGTGAGAATATGCAGCCTGCTGTCTTCGGAGAACACCTGTTACAGGTAAGTAACTACTCTTTCTCCAAAGACAAGCAGGCTGATATTCTCACAAGTGGGGTATCCCTAGCTTCCAGGCTTACACAACAAACAGTGGTCAATTGAGTCTCGCAACGGCGAGGCCAGAATAAAATTGACCTGAAAAGAAGAAATATCTAAATGAGTGTAGCCTGGAACAGAACAAAAATGGGCTTAGGAGGGTTGGAGTTGGATTCTAAACCCCAAAGAAGTTCTGCAGCCCCGACTGCCCAAACCGACTGACGAGTCGGCTATTGCTGAAGGCAGTAGTAAGATGAAAATGTGTGGACTGATGACCACACCGCAGCTTTGCAGATCTCTTCAATAGTGACTGATCTTAGATGAGCCACCGACTTAGCCATGGCTCTAATTTTGTGAGCCGTGACATGGCCTTCTAGAGTCAGTCCAGCTTGGACAAAAATGAAGGAGATGCACTCTGCTATCCAAGAAGAAATTATGCAGTTTCCGACAGCAACTGGCATTAAAAGAAATAAACAACTGGGCGGACCGTTCGAGGGAGCTCGTCTGCTCCACGCAAAAAGTGCGGAGCTTGCTTTCGCCAGGGCTTGTAAGATGAGGGAGAAAGAATGTTGGTAAGACAACTGACTGGATCAGCTGGTACTCTGATACCAGCGCCAGTAAGAACTTTGTCTGCATGCAGAGAACTACTCTGTTAAGATGAGAAGTAAGGTAAGGCGCTTGAGCTACTAGAGACCGAAGCTCACCGACCTTACGAG
Organism: Microcaecilia unicolor; assembly: GCF_901765095.1. Classification (NCBI taxonomy): domain Eukaryota; kingdom Metazoa; phylum Chordata; class Amphibia; order Gymnophiona; family Siphonopidae; genus Microcaecilia; species Microcaecilia unicolor. The sequence continues at coordinate 480,120,299 of NC_044032.1, read as the reverse complement.
TTGAAGGAACAGCCACTAAGGAAAACGACCTTCCAGGTCCAATACTTCAGATGGCAGGAATCCAGTGGCCCGAATTGAGCTTGCAGCAGCTGGATGAAAACGACATTGGGACCCCAAGATACTGGATAAGGAGTGATAGGAACTCTGACCGAAGCATAAGAGCCAACTGTCAAAATTATTGTGGGTGGTAAGCCCAACAGAAATAATCTCCCCTAGACACATACAAGGAATTCTCTCAATATTGGGGGAGAGATAAACCTCTCGTGAAGTGGACAGCTAAAGGCTGACCTTTCACACGTTGATGATAAGCTCTATTGCACAAAGATGAATACTGACAGAGTTGGTCTTGAGACCAGACTCAGACAGGTGTAGAAAGAACTCAAGCAAGGTCTGTATAAGACAAGATGCAGGATCTAGGGCCTTGCTGTCACACTAGACGGCAAACCTCTTCCATGAAAAAGAATAACACCTCTTTGTGAAATCTTTTCTGAAAGCAAGCAAGAGTCGGGAGACACTCTGGAAAACTCAACAAAACCCCACTCTCAACATCCAGACCGTGTGAGCCAGAGATTTGAGGTTAGGATGCAGAAGTGCCCCCTCGTTCTGCGTAATGAGAGCTGGAAAACATTCCAACTCCAGAAGAAGAGGGAATCCTATCTGACGCAGCTAGAAAAGAGCAATCAGAATCATGGCTCCACAATCTTGCTTGAGAAACAGCAAAGTCTTTTCCACCAGATGTATGGGAGGATACGCATACGGAAAACCTGTCTCCCAAAGAAGGAGAAAGGCATCCGATGGTAGCCTGCCGTGAACCTGCAGCCTGGAACAGAACTGAGGGACTTTGCGATTGGACTAAGTAGCAAAAAGATCCACTGAGGGGTCTTTCGAACTATAGGCATGCTCAACTGTAGCATTATCCTGCTCAGCCTGTCGGCCAGACTGCTGTTTACACCAATTAGATAAGTGGCTTGGAGAAAACATGCCGCATTGCGGGCCCACCGCTACATCTGCATGGCATCCTAACTCAGAGGGCAAGATCCAGTACTCCTTTGTTATCGAGTACATCACAACCCGATTGTTTGGTTGAATTAAAATAATTTGGTTGGATAGCCAGGAGGGATGCAACCTTCGTCAGCAGCTTTTGACTGAGTAAGATGCCTCAGAATCAAAATAGAGAGAATTAACCACCTCTGAGGGGAATACCGAAGACTGGTGAACAGTCGGGTTACATCCTCTAGATACCCTAAACTTGATACCACTGGGAAGCTAGGATGCACTGAGCGGATGTCATGTGCGAAAGTGCTATGGGAGTTACATGAACTGCTGAAGCCATGTGTCTAGAAGTCTCAATATGTACTGTGCTGTAATCTGTTGAGACGGGCAATCATCGTGTTAAGGGAACACATGCACTCCCAGTCCATGAAGATACGCTGCAACAACAGCCAGGCACTAGGAAAAAAACATACTCTGGATGCAAAGAGAGTATAAGTATCCTGTAAATCCAGAGAGCATAACCAATCGTTTTCCTGAAGTATGGGAAGAAGGATGCCCAGGGAAAGCATCCTGAACCAAATCTGTTTAGGCCCCTTATGTCTATGATGGGACGCAACCCACAAAGAAAGACCTGGAATAGAATCTCAACCCTTCTTGCCCTGGTGGAACGGGCTCGACTGCATTGGCGCTGAGAAAAGCAGAGAGTTCCTCTGCAAGTACTCACTTTTGATGGAAGCTAAAGGATTAAGCTTCCAATGAACAATGTGGAGGGTTTGATTCCAGATTGAGAATGTATCCTAACCGGACTAGTTGAAAAACCCTACCGGTTGGAGGATAAAGAAGTCATCTTTGGTGGAGAAAATGTAAACTTCCCCCCCCCCCCCCCCCCCCCGACAGGCAGAATGGCCGGTACGGACATTTTTTTTTTTTTAGTGGCTATACTGAATTGGAGCCAGTCAAAAACCCCTCTGTTTCCTGGGAATAGCTGCAGGGGCCTGATTAGGTGCACGCCGCTGACTAGAACGAGCGTGCTGAGGCATAGCCCGAACCGGCTGTCGAGAAATAGGAGTATAGGTACGACCCCTTAAGGCACAAGGAAAACTACTCCTCTCTCTAAAGAACTTCCAAGATGAGGAAGTGTATGTACAGCATATCTATAGTTTTCTGCTGAGTCTCCTCCTCCAGGAGAGAGGCACACAGTCATGAGAGTCTGTCACTGTACCTAGAGCAGAAATCTAGGTGTTACATTACAAGTGTCGAAAATGCCCTTGGACAGGAACCTGCGACACACCGTGTGCTACCTGACCACTTGGTGAAAAGGTCTAGCCTATTCCGGTGGGAATGCTCGTAAAGATCTGACAAGACTTGATTTGGGATGCGATCATGCCAGCCTGGTACGCCATTCTCCAAAAGAGGCTAAGGATGTATGCTCTGGCCCTGGGGGCGCCAAAGTAAGTTCTTAGAACTCCTATCTGTTCTGAGTGCAGAAGACTCAGGTGAAGATAGTAGTCCAGGACCTCTAGCATCTGGGCATTGGGATTCACAATCTCCACTGTAATGTCAGATGACCATCATTGAACTGAACTAACTACTCAAACAGAGCAGCACAGATCCAAACACGTCCGATATGGAGGCTAATATGGGTCGAGAAGTTGCCCCAGTAGGGTGCGAACACCCATACCAGAGGCAGCATCGGTGAAGGAGACCAGGTGAAAAGCCAGATGCCGCAGGAGGCGGTAGCACCCATGGCATCCAATGGTACCCATGGTCCCGAAGCCAAGGACAAAGTCTGGAAATGCAAGGGAATCGAAACCAGACTGCTAGACCATGGCACCGACGGTACCGATGATACACATGGTACCGATGGACCCCGGTACCAATGGTACCCATGGTACTTGATACCGATGATAGTCATGGTATCCGGTACCGATGGTACCCATGATACCTGGTACCGATGGTAACCATGACATGTGGTACCAATGGTACCCCTGATATCCGACACCAACAGCACCGACGGTACCGATGGTACACATGGCACCGACGGTGCTCATGACACCTGGTACCAATGGCACCCATGGCACCGATGGTACCTGGTCATGATATCTGGTATCGATGGTACTCATGTGCCGACGGCATCCATGATACCTGATACCCATGTATCCACGGTACCGACGATACCTGATAGTATGGTACCGATGGCAGTCATGATACTCGGTACCGATGGGCGATGATACCTGGTACCGATAGTCGATGGTGCCCATGATACCTGGTGCCGATGGTGCCCGTGATTCCCGGTACCGACAGCACCCATGGCACCGATGACACTCGGCATCAACGGCACCCATGGTACCGATGATACCCGGTGCCGACGGGACCCATGGTACCGATGATACCCGGTACCGACGGGACCCATGACACCGACCATGGTACCAATGTAGTTGGCATCGATACTCCTCGGTACCGACGCACCGATGATATTCGGTACCGACAGTACCCATGGCACCGATGATACTCGGTACCGACGGCACCCATGGCACCGATGACACTCGGCATCGACGGCACCCTTGGTACCGATGATACCCGGTGCCGACGGGACCCATGGTACCGATGATACCCGGTACCGACGGGACCCATGACACCGACCATGGTACCAATGTTCCTGGTATCGATACTCCTCGGTACCGACGCACCGATGATATTCGGTACCGACAGTACCCATGGCACCGATGATACTCGGTACCGACGGCACTCATGGCACCGATGATACCCGGTACCGACAGCACCCATGGCACCGATGACACTCGGCATCGACGGCACCCATGGTACCGATGATACCCGGTGCCGACGGGACCCATGGTACCGATACCTGGTACCGACGTACCGGTGCATCGACGTCCAATGCCAGGATACCTCCATAACAGAGGGAGCAATGCTCTCAGCACCGACTGATGTCTGAAGCCTGGATACCTCCATAACCGAGGGAGCAAAGCTCTGGGCATCTCCTTTGGGCATCCCTGGCAGAGTAGAATACGTCTCGTTACTTTGAGACACTACTTGCGCTTCACAGGGAGATGATCCGGCCCAAGACACATCCGCCGATGCGCCCGAATGACCTGCCAAGCAGGAGGCGCCGAGGCAGGTGGAGACCTATTCGATGCATAACTATACCCAGCGTGCATCGGTCTCTGTCGGACTCCAGAATGATCTCCTTTGGGCATCCCTGGCAGAGTAGAATACGTCTCGTTTCTTTGAGACACTACTTGCGCTTCACAGGGAGATGATCCGGCCCAAGACACATCCTCCGATGCGCCCGAATGACCTGCAGAGCAGGAGGCGCCGAGGCGGGTGGAGACTCACTTCAAAGGTTACACCACTGATATTGTGTCACCAGGTTGCCCATTCAGTGGCTGACCAGGGATGCACCTGCTTAGGTTCCTGGTTTTTCCTGTGACATACACCTTTTATCACTTGTGGTGCTGGAGCAGGCTGTCACAGCTCTGGAGAGCCGTTTGTAAAGTTTTTAAAAAATGGATCATAAAAATGTGGGCTTGTTTAGTTTGCTGGCTAGAGAGAGCCCACAGATAACAATATGCCAGCACTTTCAAGAAAAAAGAAAAGAGAAGCTTAATGCTTTGTTCAGGCACAGCCCCTTGTGACTCTGGCAATTACTTAAATTTTTTCTTGCCTCAGGTACAAAAAATACCTGTATATATAAGCCACAATGAGCCTGCCATGAAAAGTACATAATGAAAAAATAAAAAAGAGATTTAACTCCGAAGACCTGAAGAAAACACAAAGCCCTAATGAACTCCGTGTCTCCTCAGACGCGGAAAAAGAAAAACTGAGGGGCGTGTCCGCACGGCGAGCGGGAAGAGGTGTGCGCACATGCGCAGTACGATCGCTCGTGCGTCGGAACGCCGTAAAGAGATTTTGAGATTTTGCTTTAAAATCCTCCGGGGCCGACGTGGCGTCACCCACTTGTGAGAATATGCAGCCTGCTTGTCTTTGGAGAACCGTTTTACTCTCCCTGGCAGCAATGTCTGTGAAGAAAAAGGCACGGCAGGCTCACCTCCGGCTTCAGCTTTTCCCTTCGCTGTTCGCTCTTCACACAGTGTCCCGCCTTCGCGATGATGCATTTCCTGTTTCCGCGAAGGCGGAACACTATGTGAAGAGCGAACAACGAAGGGAAAAGCTGAATCCGGAGGTGAGCCTGCAGTGCCTTTTTCTTCACAGACGTTGCTGCCAGGGAGAGTAAAACGGTTAAGGCGAGGGCAGGGAAAATCGCTGGACTTGGAGGGAAGGGGAGAGGAGAGATCGTTGGAGAGAAGGGGAAGGCAGGGGAGAAGAGAATTGCTGCATACAACAGAAGCAACTGGGACCAAAGCTAACAGAAAAACAAAATACTCAGACAGCAAAGGTAGAAAACATTTTTTATTCAGAATTTATTAATGCAGTGAGCTAATCAACTAATTTATTAATGAGCAGGCAGGGGAAGTGGGTTAGTAGAAGCATGTTTGGTGCCCTACACTGACATATCACTGTGTGACAATGATCCTTACAGTCTGTCCCTGTGAGTTTGAGGTGTGATTCCTGGCCCATTTGAACTGTGGTTGGTTGGGGAGGGGTTTGAAATGCTGATTATGGTGTATCCCTAGAGCCTGCATTTTGGGATTATTATTGACCCCCCCGCTCCATTATCTTTCAAGAGAGGTGCTGTAAAGGCATTGTGATAAGCTAGAAATATATATTGTATAACAGAGTTTGTATATATAGACAGCTGATAAGAGCATATTTTGTAAAGAACTTCCTTTTGCAAATGGATGAATACAGGCATAAAGGGTTAGGCATGAGCCATAGAGATAAGCCTGTCACTTCCAGTGTCTATAAGTGCCATTCATGTGAGCTCATCCATGCGTAGGTTTGCATTGGTTTGGAATATATCAGCTTTCGGAAATGTGCATCTGTGATATTTTGCATGCAAGTTTAAATTTTTCTAGTATTGCTGCATGCTGAGTCTGACTTCTTGAGGTAACTTTCCAGTTCAGCATTTTGCCTTCATATCTGTTGTGTCATGTGTTTTTCATGTGTGATCAAGGTGCAGTATTCAGCTAGGGTGTAGTATTTGTAGTATTTGCAGCCCTTTTTATTTTTTTCACTAGCTTGTGTACTGGTGTTTTAGAGCCCAGTGTAATTACAGTGCTGGCTTTCCACGCATAAAGTTGTAGCTCGTCCTGTCCTTATAATTAGTGCTGTTATGGTTTGGTAAGGTTGTGAGTGTGTTTTTGTACAAGTTTGTGTATAGTGTTTTGCAGTGGAGAGATTGTGTGTTGGCCTTACTGAGCTGGCACCAAAACATCAGAAAGGGTGTAGAGCCTAAATCATGAACACTACCTCTTGAAGGATCTACATATGGTTGTTAATAAAAGGAGCTCATTGTGAACACTATCCACCCTAAAAGGGTGTTTTGTGGCTCTACATGAGAATTGTGATATTATGATCCTTTGTTTCATATTGTTGACTGTCTGCATTTTCGGTTTAGGTGGTATATTGGTGTATTAGGTTCTGTCCAGTGTAATATTTATGGTACAGTAAAGTTCTTAGTGTGTTTTTGCACAAAGTTGTGCATAGTGTTTTGCAGTTGAGCGATTGTGGTTAGCTTATGCTTTGAGCAACCACTTTATTCTTTGACATATGATACATTTCTAATATTATTATTATTAACATTTGTATAGCGCTACCAGACGCACGCAGCGCTGAACACCTGACACAAAGAGACAGTCCCTGCTCAATAGAGCTTACAATCTAATATCTAAATTTAATAAAAGGTATTAATTGTGACTAATTTATTTTTACTTATTTTTTTTCTGTGTGTTGTCAGACAATTATGGAGGTAAGCACCGCCCCTGGCCCCGCCCCTAACCCCACCCCCTTTAGCCTCCCCAAACAGTTGGGCCACCGACCGCCTATGTGTCTGAGCATCTCAAAGTGGTGAAACAATGCTGCAAGGCAGTGGCCAAGGCCAGAAGGATGACTGGTTGCATAGAAAGGAGCATAACTAGCAGTAATGAGGTGAGAATGCCCTGTGCAAGTTATTGGTGAGATTACACTTGGAATACTGTGTTCATTTATATGGCATCAGCCTTCCTATTACTACCCCTGTGGGGCAGCATTTTACAAAACCAGATCACTGTACCAGTGACTTCATAGTAAGAATCCTGAAAGGTAACTTTAAAACAATACAGGAATGTAAGACCTTTGAAGTCAGAATGATTGAATATTTTGACACCCAACAGACAGCATTTAACAAAGATCTGGGTTTTCTAGCCCATTATAAACCATAAAGTTGTATTGCTCTGTTTATCACCCTCCTCTCACCTATCCACCCCCATCCTGTTAGACTATCTCTGAAATGCTTTGATGTTCCCATGCATACCTCCTACCCACCCCACCCTGTTAGACTGTCAATGAAATGCTTAGATGTTTCACTTATATACACTGTCATCTACCACATTTGCTTATTTCCGATCTGACGAAGAAGGGCAACCTTCGAAAGCTAATCAAGAAATGTATTAAGTTATGTCCAATAAAAAAGGTATCTTATTTTCTTTTCCATGTTTTATTTTGTTTGATTTCTATTGATTACCTTTAAAAGTGGACTAACACGGCTATCACACCTCTCTACCTGCTTCATTGAAAGCTCTGTTGGGTAATGCAAACAATTACTTTGCCCCCCCCCCCCCCCCCCATCTTGGAGAAATTTCTCCCTATACTACTGTTCAGTATTGGGGGCCTTATTTTGCCAAGGACAGAAAGACTCAAAGCTGTTCAGAGGAAAGCAACCAAAATCATAAGGGGTCTGCAAAAGAAGACATATGAAAAGTGACTTGAATATGTATACCCAGAGGACAGAGGCTATAGAGCTGGAGGACATGAAATGAAGCTGCAAGGGGGGAAACCGAAAAGCAACATCAGGAAATGATTTTCTGTGGGAGGTGGAGGGAGGGGGTGCCTCAAAACAGAATTAAACAATGTGTGAATAAAAACAGAGGAGTCAATATTCAAAGCGATTTACCTGGACAGAAACGCTGGCTGGTTAAATTGCTTGTTAGGTGCTGAAAACTGGCATTTTTAATTACTTGTTTTTTAGTTAGTGCTGCTGAAAATGTGTTAAGTACATAAGTATTGCCACACTGGGACAGATCAAAGGTCCATCAAGCCCAGCATCCTGTTTCCAACTGTGGCCAATCCAGGTCACAAATACCTGGCAAGATCCCAATAAAGCTCAATACATTTTATGCTGCTTTTCCTAGAAATACCCCCAAACTAAATGGTAGAACTGAAGTCAACTGGTCATCCAATTATTATGATAAAGGGGAGTCTCATACAGTCACCGAGGCAAATAGATTCTCATCAATTTGATGTGCCTAATCACCGTGACAATTATAATCATAGACGGCCCCCTGCCATCCGTACCAATTTTATATATATATATATATATTTTTTTTTTTTTTTAAATGCTTATAGTTTCCTTTTTACTTCTTTTGTGTCAAAATGTCAGCTTATTCAAAAATATGACCAATGTACTCTTAGTAGGAGTTTTCTCATTTACTGCAGTGGAGATAACAAACACTTATCTGTGTGCATGTCCTCAAACAATTCCAGGAATCCTTACTATCCCGACAGGTGCCTGTTTAGCTCTTATGCTTTGTCAAGGGACAGTCGGTCTCTTCTCCTACTGCTGCTGATCACCCACTGGAAAATCCACTGGTCACTTAATCCTCCATTGCCGCAGGTGCAAATAATACCTGTATATACCGTGTAAACTGCTTTGAATGTAGTTGCACAAACCACTGAAAGGGAGTATATCAAGTCCGATTTCCCTTTCCCTATCTACGATTCTACATGGAATGTTGCTACTGTTTGAAATTCTACATGGAATGGAAACCGAGGACGCCCATCTCAGAAACGACCAAATCCAAACCATTTGGTCATGGAAGGAGCCAGCATTCAAAGTGCACTGGTCCCCCTCACATGCCAGGACACCAACCGGGCACCCTAGGGGGCACTGCAGTGGACTTCAGAAAAAGCTCCCAGGTGCATAGCTCCCTTACCTTGTGTACTGAGCCCCCCAATCCCCCCAACCCCAGTCCCCACAACTGTACACCACTACCATAGCCCTTATGTGTGAAGGGGGGCACCTAGATGTGGGTTCAGTGGGTTTGTGGTGGGTTTTGGAGGGCTCACATTTACCACCACAAGTGTAACAGGTAGGGGGGATGGGCCTGGGTCCACCTGCCTAAAGTGCACGGCAGTACCCACTACAACTGCTCCAGGGACCTGCATACTGCTGTCATGCAGCTGGGTATGATATTTGAGGCTGGCATAGAGGCCAGGATGAGGGATAGAGAAGGAAAGTTGTAGGTAGAAGCAGTATAAAGAGGGAGATTAAAGACTGGATAATAAAAATGAATGAAATCTGAATGGCTAGATGGGCAAAAAATGACAGCAAGCTGAAAGGAACAGATCAGTGTTAGAGCTGGATGTAGCTGGAGGTGGAACTGGATGAGGTGACAAAAACAGAAGACAAGAAAAAAAATGACAAATAGACAATAGATCCTTGGGAAGAGAGTTAAAAGAAGAGAGGAAAGCAGAAATTTATATAAAATACTTAGGAAATTGAGCATGTCTCTATTTTGATGCCACATTTCCTATTTAGCTGTCCCTTGCCAGGAATTCAGTTCACCACTTCGAATGCTACAAACAGGCCATGTTTTCAGGATACCTGAAATGAATATACATGAAATAGATCTGTACGGACACTACCTCCAGTATATGCAAATTTATCTCATTTTCACCTTCATGACTGTGACTGTTGGGCTCATTTTCAAAAGAGAAGGACGTCCATCCTTCGACATAAATTGTAAGATGGACGTCCTTCTCCCAGGGATGTCCAAATTGGTATAATCCTCCCATTTCTCCCCCAGTGGTCACTAACCCCCTCCCACTCTTAAAAAACATCTTTCAAAATATGCTGTGCCAGTCTCTATGCCAGCCTCAAGTGTCATACTCAGGTCCATGACAGTGCATGCAGGTCGCTGGAGCAGTTTTAGTGGGTACTGCAGTGCACTTTAGACAGGCGGACCCAGGCCCATACCGCCCCTACCAGTTATATTTGTGGAGGGAACAGTGAGCTCGCCAAAACCCACCACAAACCCATTATACCCAATATATAGGTGCCCCCCTTCACCCATAAGGGCTATGGTAGTGGTGTACAGTTGTGGGTAGTGGGTTTTGGGGGCTCAGCACACAAGCTATGTTCCTGGGAGCATTTTATGAAGTCCACAGCAGTGCCCCCTAGGGTGCCCGGTTGCTGTCCTGGCATGTCAGGGGGACCAGTGCACTACAAATGCTGGCTCCTCCCATGACCAAATGGCTTACATTTGGCCGTTTTTGACATGGACATCTTTGGTTTCGAAAATCGCCGAAAGTCAGAAACGTCCATATCTAGGGATGACCAAATCTACGGACGTCCAAATTTAAAGATTTGGATGTCTCTGATGGTATTTTTGAAACGAAAGATGGACGTCCATCTTGTTTTGAAAATACGGGTTTCCCCGCCCCTGGATTTCGCCGTTTTGAAAGGACGTCCAAATCGCAACGTGGACGTCCCTTTCAAAAATGCCCCTCCACATGTTCCAATTGGATAAGATGATGAGGGTCCACTGATTGGTTTTTGACCGCTGGACATGCATGGATATTGAAGTTATCATGGTGGTCAGTGGTGTGGACTCTGCTAACAGTGTGGACTCTGGTGAGAGTTTATTAAAACAACTTGAAATACAAATACATTATTGATTATTGGGACTTTCATTTGATTGATTCATGAGAATGTGTGGACACAATTATTATCATATCTCAGATGTCATGATGTTTTAATAGTGTAATGTATGTATGTGCTTATATAAGCAGGGCTATAACACTATTGCAGTAGAAATAGTTGTTTTGAATTTTTATTTTAAATCTGTTTGTATAAACTTGAATAAATAAAACAAATTTTTGTAATTGTTTATAGTTGTTATGATATTGGGATGCAAATTCACTAGGAATAACCTCAAAACCTGGCCTCTTTGTGACACTCAAGGTCTGAAATCTTGCATCCCTCCATATGCACGATTGGGCTAACTGTGTGTTAATGTTTAAAAAATATTGAGAGAGAAATAAAACAATGATCTTGGAAGAAAAAAGAAAAAGAGGCAAAAATGACTCAGTGGAGCTGAGGTGACAGTTTCTATACCTTCTTTAACTGGGATGCATGACAGAGATAATTAAATTTGCTGATGACACAAAGTTATTCAAAGTCGTTAAATCGAAGGGCAGATTGTGAAAAATTACAAGAGGACCTTACGAGATTGGGAGACAGAGCGTCTAAAGGGCAGATGACGTTTAATGTGAGCAAGTGCAAAGTGATGCATGTGGGAAAGAGGAACCCGAATTATAGCTACGTCATGCAAGGTTCCACGTTAGGAGTCACGGACCAAGAAAGGGATCTAGGTGTTGTCATTGATCATATGTTGAAACCTTCTGCTCAGTGTGCTGCTGCGGCTAAGAAAGCAAATAGAATGTTAGGTATTATTAGGAAAGGAATGGAAAACAAAAATGAGGATGTTAAAATGCCTTTGTATTGCTCCATGGTGCGACTGCACCTCAAATATTGTGTTCAGTTCTGGTCGCCGCATCTCAAAAAAGATATAGTGGAATTAGAAAAGGTACAGAGGAGGGCAACGAAAATGATAAAGGGGATGGGATGACTTCCCTATGAGGAAAGGCTAAAGTGGCTAGGGCTCTTCAGCTTGGAGAAAAGGCGGCTGAGGGGAGATATGATAGAGATCTATAAAATAATGAGTGGAGTTGAACAGGTAGATGTGAAGCATCTGATTACGCTTTCCAAAAATACTAGGACTAGGAGGCATGTGATGATGCTACAATGCAGTAAATCTAAAACGAATCGGAGAAAATGTTTCTTCATTCAACGTGTAATTAAACTCTGGAATTCATTGCCAGAGAATGTGGTGGGGCGGTTAGCTTAGCAGAGTTTTAAAAAGGTTTGGACAGCTTCCTAAAGGAAAAGTCCATAGACCATTATTAAATGGACTTGGGGGAAATCCACTATTTCTGGGATAAGCAGTATAGAATGTTCTGTACTTTTTGGGGGATCTTGCCAGGTATTTGTGACCTGGATTGGCCACTGTTGGAAACAGGATGCTGGGCTTGATGGACCTTTGGTCTTTCCCAGTATAGCAATACTTATGTACTATCTCATGAAGTATTTTCACATCATGGGCTGTGTAAAGTTGAGGTGACAGATGACGTGCTTTGCTGCAATTGGAACAGAAATGGAGTTTCCGATTAAGAACCATGAAACCAAATGGATTATACTCTAAGACTGAGTGATATCATTTTTACTGAATGAGAATGTGAATGGAAAATCTTTGATTGGCTGTGTAGTCATGGTGTCTGATGTCACCTTATATCTATGGGATCCATTTTGAGATTGTGAAGAGCCTTAATACGAACAGCCTCATGTTTGGAGTTCTGGTGTTTTGAGTGAATGTTGGATAACTTATTGGTCATCCTAGCACTGCACTTTTAAGTTAAGTGTATGTTTTCTTTTTGAAATTTTTGCACTGAGAAAATGTATATTTGGGGGGGGGGGGGGCGGGGAGTTAACCAATGATAGTTAGAAACTCCGTTAGTGCAGAAGCAGTGGTATTTTCTCTGGAGTCTATTGAGGCTTTTTCCTCCCATAAAAATATTTTCTGTATGAATATTGTATTTACTCAGTGAGATTAATTCCAGTCTATTGCCATTTAAAATTGACTCATGGTGTCTGCAAAATATTTAAACAGAATGTAAAAAATAATGAAGTAGGTTAAAGTTTAAACTGCTAGTAAGTTAATATTATTAGGCATAAAAAGCTGGAAATGGTAATGAAGCGTTCTTATCTCAACGGTGTTTAAAAAAAGACATGATTCAGGAAAAGGCCAAATTAACTCATTTTTTACACCACAAAAAGCTGAATGACAGAAATGTGTGATTTCGGTCACTCTATCCACCATGAATTTTAAGGAGCCAGCTGAAACATGGTTGAATGAAGCTGAATTGGAGACATTAATCTAAAGCAGGTTGAGCCCCTAGAGGTCACTGAAACATTGACGGATAATGCAGAACTATGGCCAGAAAATAGGAGAGAGAAAAAGAGAAAGGTATAGGATCCACACAATCCACAAAAATGCAAAAATAAAACTCAGGGAAATAACAGAAAAGTCTTTAATAACACACAAGTTTCAACCTTATCTTGCCACTTGACATGTAGGATTCTTTTTAAGCTGCCTGATTCAAAATTGTCTAGTCTGCTTTGGAGAGTTTTCATTATTGGCCAGGTTCCTGCACCGTATAACAGAGTGGGCATCATAATATCTACTATTATTCATTCGTATCTTTGCCGAGCTGTTAGCTTCTTATTGTCCCAGATCTTATCCAATCTGTTCAGGACAGATGCCACTTTACCAATTAAATTTTCATTTCTTTTTCACAATTGTCTTCTGTTACCAGGCTTCCTAAATAGACTGTGAAAACAGACAACACATTGAAACACAGACTAGTCAATAACTCTGCCACCACTGACTACAATGTTAGATGGTGCCAGTCTCAAGCCAGAATGAAGGAGGAGGGTTAGGGATGGGCTAGTTGCCCAGACTACGGAAACAGGCAATGCTGAAAGAATTAATCATACAAAATATCTTGGCGTGATTATGGACAGCACTTTAACAATAGCCATACTGAGCAGCTGTCAGTTATGCCACTCATTGTTTATTTTGAACTATCTGTTGTCGTAATGGTTAGAAAACATGTTATTGGATTCCTTGCTGTGGAAGCCACTGCTGTTGAAATGCTATGTGATACTCTTTTGACCTACCTAAAGAACATGGCAGTTAATATTAATGACTGCAGAGGACAGAGCTATGACAGTGCAAGAAATACGAAAGGCAAAAGAGAATGCAGGATGATTTGTTCTGCATATAGATTGGAAGAACAAGAAAAGAAATAAGCAGGCGATTTTCAAGATCCAGCACGGAATAGAAAAAAAAAGATGTGAATCACCAATGGCAATGTTGTGAAAAATAATGTATTCACCACATTATTTAAAGTAAGCCCGACACGGCCGTGTTTCAGCCTCCTAAAGGGCTGCATCAGGGGCTAGCATATAACAACCCAGTGGTGCAGTAAAAGCAATTCCACCTATTAGACTGGAGTGTGGTAGCCGTGTTAGTCCACTCTTAAGATTATCAATAGAAATCAAACAAAATAAAACATGGAAAAGAAAATAAGATGATACCTTTTTTATTGGACATAACTTAATACATTTCTTGATTAGCTTTCGAAGGTTGCCCTTCTTCGTCAGATCGGAAATAAGCAAATGTGCTAGCTGACAGTGTATATAAGTGAAAACATTCAAGCATTACTATGACAGTCTGACAGGGTGGGAGGATGGGGGTGACCATAAAGCTGTATGTCTCTGTTGATCACCCCACCCCTCACCTATCCACACCCATCCTGTTAGAATATCAATGATATGCTTTGATGTCCCCATGCATACCTCCGACCCACCCCCATCCTCCCACCCTGTCAGACTGTCATAGTAATGCTTGAATGTTTTCACTTATATACACTGTCAGCTAGCACATTTGCTTATTTCCGATCTGACGAAGAAGGGCAACCTTCGAAAGCTAATCAAGAAATGTATTAAGTTATGTCCAATAAAAAAGGTATCATCTTATTTTCTTTTCCATGTTTTCTTTTGTTTGATTTCTATTGATAACCTATTAGACTAAAACAACTCCTCTCCTGAGAAGCAGCAGCAGGGAAATGATGCTGCTGCTGCTTCTCAGGAGAGGAGTTGTTTTAGTCCAGTAGGTGGAATTATTTTTCTCAATATTGCCATTGGCGATTCATATAGATTTGAGAAATACAGTAGGGGTAACCAGCAAGAAAGAAGGAACTAACAAAACCTGGTTCTCAGTGGAATTCTTGATTCTGCAGCCAACAGAACAGTTTTAGGACGACATGGACCATGTTTCAGCAAAAGGGCCTGCGTCCGAAGTCCAACCATCTGATGGGAAATGTGACATTGACCAGAATGTTTTACAGCCTTGTATACAATATTGATGTATTCCATCAGATGGTTGGACCCCTGATGCAGGCCTTGTTGCCAAAATACAGTCCGCATTGAATCCTAGCGTGGAGGAGTAGCCTAGTGGTTAGTGCAGTGGACTGTCAATCCTGGGGAACTGAGTTCAATTCCCACTGCAGCTCCTTGTGACTCTGGGCAAGTTACTTAACCCTCCATTGCCCAATAAGTACCTGAATATATGTAAACCACTTTGAATGTAGTTGCAAAAACCTCAGAAAGGCAGTATATCAAGTCCCATTTCCCTTCCCTTCTGTTGGCTATAGAATAAAGACTTCCATTGAGAATCAGATCTCTTTGAATTCTTTCCTTCTTGTTGGTTATTCCTATTGTATTCCTCCCTACTACAGTTCTGCGGGGAACCTGTTCTTCCTTTTTTCTGTCATACCCCTTTGCTGATTTTAAACTATTTTGTTCTTCGTTTATCGTTTATTTATTTACTATACCGTTACTTCTTACATAGCAAATCAGAACGGTTTACATCTTTAAAAATACAAATGACATACAACAGTATTCTAACATAAAAGAAATCCATTTATAATAGGACAGCTCTAACAAAAACTTCCATACCAAAGAGGACAAACCAATTACATATATCACTCATACATATCACATCAGATAATACTATTACCTTAAAATAATATATATTCCCTGTTCAAATAAACCATATTTAATTTCCTGAGTGATTTTCTCCAATAAATAACACTAGATTCTTGTGCTGCTCCAACTGTTGCTTCTTGAGCAATGTAAAGATTGTGCCTGTGAACTATCACTTAGGTTATTCCTTATCGTCCTTTGTGTTTGCTGAAAGTTTGTGAACTACTTTGATGTTTTTAATTCGAAAGGTGTTACATAAACAAATAAACTGAACAAAACTGAAGAGTCAATGGCTCTCCTAATTTAAGAACCTCATTTATAGGTACCCAAAGTTAAACTTTGGAACTATAATTCAAGACCAAATTTAGGCTTTTCCAATTCACTGAGTGTAGGTTCCTAAATTTGGCTTCTAAAATAAGGTTCTCAGTCCCCTTTCTGTATCATGATGTTGGTAAGTTGCACATTATTTAAGTAGAGAGGTGAGAACCAGTGATTTCATAGTAAAAATCCTGAAAGGTAACTTTAAAACAATACAGGAACGTAAGACCTTTGAAGTCAGAATGATTGAATATTTTGACACCCAACAGACAGGACTTAACAAGGATCTGGGTTTTCTAGCCCATTATAAACCATAAAATTGTATTTCTCTGTTGATCATCCTCCTCTCACCTACTCACACCCATCCTGTTAGACTAGCAATGAAATGCTTTGATGTCCCCATGCATACCTCCTACCCACCCCCACCCTCCCACCCTGTCAAAGTAATGCTTGGATGTTTCACTTATATATACTATCTGCTACCACATTTGCTTATTTCCAATCTGACGAAGAAGGGCAACCTTCGAAAGCTAATCAAGAAATGTATTAAGTTATGTCCAATAAAAAAGACATCATCTTATTTTCTTTTCTATGTTGTTTGATTTCTATTAATCACATTATTTAAGAAATGTTAAACTGGTTTAGCTTGCATTGCAACTATTAATAATCTTTAATGATTTAGGCCCAAAATCATTTTCAAGAGTGTATCAGTACTAAATTGTGAAATCTGTCAAGAGAAAAGGAGCTTTGTGTAGCATTTTTCAAATGTGCTTTTAACCTTTTAACTTGTGAATTAGTTTCTTAACTGTACTCCAAGTTCTAGCATGTTTAACAAGGTGGTGCGTGTCTTGTAACTATTTTTATAATCTTTCTGCTGCCGAATGTCTGCAAAGTCAAGGATTTTTAATGGAAACTATTTGGTAAGTGCTTTTTTGTTTTTTATGAAACAGTGAATTTCCCAATAATTTCTGGGTAATGGTGCAATGAATGCTGTGCACTTTCCAGCAATGGCTTTTGTAAGACACAAAACAGCACATGAGGCAAATGGTGCTTTTTATTGCTGGCACAGAATTTAACAGAGATATGTTATTTGCTTTGGAAGCTGGTCTTGGGCTCTACATGTTAAAATAAAGAAAAAAGCATTTATTTGGATGTAGCTGTGAGTGCCAGTTACTAATAGAGATATATTGACTTAGCTTTACATGATTTATTGGGGTGTCTGACAACACACTCATTTCAAATAGGGCAATTACAATAATAGATTAGCAGCTGGAGGTGTATGAAGAAAAAAAAAACTTTCCCAGGAATAAAAGTCTGTGAACACATGCAAGGAAAGGATTCTGTAATACTTTTCTGTCATTGCACTGAAGTACATTCAAATTAGTTCAAAATGTGGACAACCTTAGGGGGTCTCATTACCAATGTATGTTAATTCTAATACCAAACTAGGAAGCATCTTTACTGAAGTGCAGTATGTTTTTGTGGTTACTGCATCCTAACTACAAAAGTTAAGGCAGGGATGTCCAACCTCGGCCTTCGCCAGGCCGGGTTTTCAGGACTTCCATAATGAATATGCATGAGATCTATTTGCATTCAATGGAGGCAGTGCATGCAAATGGATCTCATACATATTCATTGGGGAAATCCTGAAAACCCGACTGGATTGTGGCCCTCAAGGACTGCGGTTGGACAACCCTGAGTTAAGGTGAGGTAAGAACAAAGCCTGTGCATTTACCACACAGGCACTGCATGGCATGCAAAGCCAGAAAGTACCCACACTGTCAGGTACCGTATGTAATGCAGTGCTAACATGTAGAAACTAAATAGCTGATCCCTACCAAAGGTTCAGACCCCCCTCCCAATCTTCTTACAAAAAGCAAGTCCCCCTCCCAATCCCATGAGATTACTGCCAGGGGTCAGCAGCTGCAATTATGAACCCAGACCCACACTGAGCAGGAGCGAAGGGGAGCCCAGCCCCACTAACCCACCACAGATGGCCTCTGGTTATGTCTTTGGAGTTCTCATGGGGGTCCAGGGGGTGGGGTAGGGTCTGGTAGGCATCAGGTTGTGGGTTTAGATGTGGGGGGGGGGCTGCCTGGATTGGGGAGTCTGGAATTTTGGATCATAACAACATACCCATGCCCATGTCTCCCAATATCCTTATACTCATACCCCTGTCTTCCCTTCTCCATCTTCCCACACCATACCTCTCCCATTCTCTTTCCTTTGGCCTATTGTACCTTTTTTACCTTTCCATGCTCAATCCACATTCTTAAACCTTACTATTACTATGTTATTGCAATTTATAATATTCTCCTTACAATACTTTGTAATTCTATTTACTATGTAAGCCGCATTGAACCTGCTATGTGTGGGAAAGCGTGGGGTACAAATGTAATAAATAATAATAATAATAATATAAGAAGAGGATTGGGCTGCAGGGATCTTGATGGGTTGCAGATCATTGTGGAGGGAATGGATGGGGGTTGGGGTTGCAAAGTGGAATGCATTGAGGCAGCGGTGCTATCAGACTGCCGAGAGCTCTGTTGCACCTACCACCTCCTCTTGAAGTGGCAGTATTTGCAGAAGTGGTATGGGCAGTCGTAACAGCTAGGGTGCAGTCATGATCCGCACACTAGCTGTCACCGCTGGCCACTCCTCCGCTCAGCCCTTGTCACACCTACTCTGTGCCCTTGGTAGCACTAATCTGCTAGCCTGGGATTTTTACTACACTGGCTGTTTTAACGCGCATTAGCTGTTACAGCAGGTTTGTGCTAGCATTAAATGTGCAGTGATACCTGTACTAGCTGCTTAACACAGCTTAGTAAACATACCCCTTAGTGTTAATGCAAAAGTTAATTTTAATGAGCAAATGGGATGACATACTAGGCAAATTATATTATTATCTATTACTGTGGGTAAATCAGATGCTTGTCAAATAGAGCAAATGTTAATGCCAGAAACCTAGGCTCCAATGCAGTGGGGGCAGTGGCGTACCAAGGCGGGGGGCAGTGGGGGCGGTCCGCCCAGGGTGCATGCCGTTGGGGGGGTGCCTCGCACCGGTCAGCGTCGTTCGTTTCCATGCTCCCTCTGCCCCGGAACAGGTTACTTCCTGTTCCGAGGCAGAGGGAGCATGGAAACCAACGACGCTGACCGGCGCGCAGCACCCCCCCCCAGCGGCGTGCACCCGGGGGTGAGGGGGTTCTTTTGCTGGGGTGGGGGGTGTCCTTTCGCCAGGGGGGGTCACGTTGCACGGGGGGGGGGGCGTTGCACCTGGGTGGGGGCGCATCGGCGATCCGCCCCGGGTGTCAGCGCCCCTAGGAACGCCACTGAGTGGGGGCAGTTTTCAAACTATCCATACTGGGACATGATTGACAGATTGTGTGTGTGTGTGTGTGTGTGTGTGTGTGTGTGTGTGTGTGTGTGTGTGTGTGTGTGCTTTTCCTTTAGACTTGTCAGGTGTATTTAGACAGCTGTACTTGCTTTTTCCGTGCATATTTTTTTCTATTGAAAAAGTACATGCAAAGATTTGTAAATGTAACATGCGTATGTTTTTTTCTTTTCTCCACATAAACATCCCTCCTCCACCATACCTCCTCAGTGGGGATTTTATAAAGCTTTTTTTGCATGTGTAGTCTGCTTTACATTCTGAAAATTACATTCTATAAAATTCCGTGTACACATACACATGTAAGAAGTACACACAGAGAACATGCATCTACATTTATGTGATCTGCGTACAAGTATTCCAGGGGGTGTAGTTCCTTTTCATATAAACAGTGGTCCAAGCTCTTTATAAATCTTTATACATAAAGATTTATAAATGCTATGTACCTATGTATTTTCTTCCCTCAGCATGATGTAGGAGGTAGAAAAAGCAGAGATGGCCAGAAAGTAGAAGATTTACCGCAAGATTGTACAACCTCGGTCCTTGAGGGCCACAATCCAGTTGGGTTTTCAGGATTTCCCCAATGAATATACATGAGATCTATTTGCATGCACTGTCTCCATTGTATGAAAATAGATCTCATACCTATTAATTGGGGAAATCCTGAAAACCTGACCAGGTGAGGACAGAGGTTGGACACCCCTGGTATAGATGAAACTTCAGTGAAATATGACCTGACATGGCAGTGTTTCAGCAAATGACTGTGTTAAGGGTCTGAGAGGGGCAAGAGAGTACACCTGCAAACGTCCAAGTAACAGAGCTGTGGTGGTTTAAGCACTGCGTTTTGCGGATGAGCTCTTCAAAGCATCAACGTTTTCCTCAGAGATGTGGGTGGGCCATCTTGCACCTGACACAGGCATTTGCCGAAACACGGCCATGTCAGGTAAATATTTCAATAAAGTTTCATCTATACTCTACGGCTCTTGTGATATTTCTTCCACTTCCTGATCATCTCCATCCTTTTCTGCTCTCCTACATCATCAACAGACAAGCCTGAACCTGTAAGAGAACCTTGCAAAGACTGTTAGTGGACTCTTGCTGTGTATTCCTAATATATGTGTTTTGGTAGTGCAGATAACTCACCAGCTCACATTTGAGGCTCTGTTAATGCTGTTAATGCTGAATTCAAAAAGGTCACTGATGATTTTGAGACCCCACACTTTTTGCAAAGATGATGTTCAAGTGCTGTGAGAAAAATCAGACAGGTGCAGACATCTTTAGTTTACTTCAGAAAGGCCTGCATTTTAGTGGACTTTTTCATATCTCCACTTTGCTGTCTTGACATTGATGTTTTACATATCTGATGGCCCTGTAGGTGCTTCAGACACTATCCTTTGCCAAATTCGTTTCTTGGCTGCCAGGGCTTTTCTTAATGGCACAAAATGCACAATGGAGCTTTCAAGTGTGAGGTCTACAGTCTTGTTTTTCTCTTGCTGAGGAAAGCAAAACATCTATTAGCATGGTCATGTCCTGTACTGTGTAGCACTTTCTGTTGCCTCTGATTCCAAATCCTTTGGCAGCTCTTCAACACTTTCTTCCTCCTCCAACGCACCTGAGACATCTGATATACCTTTGTTAGCGCTGTTTGTTCTTCGCTGTTCTTGTTTCAGATTCTTCTCTGGGTTCAGTTGCTCTCCTGTAAGCACTGAGAAACTATACCTTGTGCCAGTATTATTTTAACACATAAAGGAAGGAAACAGAGCCAAGAGGAAAAGAGAAGTAAGCACCTTTTTTTTTTTTTTACAGATTTAACGGCTTGTCTTTTTGCAAATCTGAGCCCAGTATAAATTATAATTCAGTTACTCTAGTCAATGCCTTGCCTAAGAGTGTTTACAATCTAACCCAAGGAAATGAAGAGTGATATGACTTATTCAGGGTCACATGAAGTATTAGTGATAGACGTAGGATTTGATCCCTGGTTTCCCTGGTTCTCCACTTACTGCTCTGTCAAGTAAGCTCCTCTTCTATTCTGTTAGGATGTATCTACATACACTAATGTAGCATTCACACACTTTCTGATGCACACATCAAAGGATGTTCGGTTACTACGCATGCCAATAGGCTATTGAGACTAAGAGGGGCATAATAAAAAGGGATGCCCAAGTTTTGTTGAGGATGGCCTCGCAAAACGTCCTGATGGAGGGGTGGGGAAACCCATATTATTGAAACAAGATGGACGTCCATCTTTCGTTTCGATAATATGGTCGGGGACGCCTAAATCTTGAAATTTTAGTCGTCCTTAGAGATGGTCTGTTGGATTATTTGCAGTAAATAATTAGCAGATTTTAGTACACACAGCTTCAGCTTTAGAAATGTTAATTTCTTTCTTCATCTCTCTCTCATTCACCCCTGAATAATTCACTGCTGAGTCACTTTAAAGTTGAAGTAACAAAACATCTGTTTACTCACAGTTTGTAGTTAGATTATAATCAGACAGGCTTATATATACATATTACTATACATTTGTATTATCAGCTCCTTCCATGTGCTTAGATGGTAATGGATGCTCACACCACCATAGATCCTCTCAGGTTAGGAGAGATCATGAGCTCCATGTGCTCCATGTGCTGCATGTGCTGCATCTAACCCCCACAGGAAGTTGCATAGCTGTGTGACCTCTCTAAGTAATTCACATCAGAGGTCACAGAGTAATCACAGAGAAATAATAGGTGACAGGCAATGCATGTAAAATACAATTACATTCCAACAAACCCCTTCTCATGCATAACTGTCATGCAATTATTTATTCATACAAAGTCCAAGCTTTATACGCAGATTCACAAAATGTTCTCTGGGTAACGGTTTGGTCATGATGTCAGCTGTCATCTCACTGGTGTGACAATAGTGTAGACTGATGACCCCTTCTTTCGCCAACTCTCGCACGTTGTGGTATTTCGTTGCGATGTGCTTGGTGCGTGACTGAACCTTGTCATTCTGTGACAGTCGGATGCAGCTCTGATTATCTTCCATTATCTGGATTGGTCTCTGTTCAGCTATTCCAAAATCCAGCATAAGTTTTTCAATCCACATCAGTTCTCTGCACGCTTCCGATACTGCCACATATTCAGCTTCTGTAGAAGACAAACTCACAATACTTTGTTTATGACTGGCCCATGAAATTTGTACATTTCCATACATAAACACATATCCACTTGTGGATTTATAATCAGAATGATCCCCTGCCCAATCTGAATCACAGTAACATATTAGTTTTGGATTACTATTGGCTGAAATCTTTAATTTACAATCAATGGTACCCTTTAAATACCTTACCATCCTTTTAACTGCAGTCCAATCTGATTTGGTAGGTGAGCTGACCCTTCTGCTCAAAATTCCTACTGCATTTGCTATATCAGCCCTGTATGTGGTAGCTAGATATAAAAGCTTACCTATGGCTGATCTATATTGGATGTTATCTGGTAAAGGTTCTCTTACTGTTTCATCCTTCAGAAAATCAGTGATCATGGGAGTGCTTACAACTTGGGCATCTTGCATACCTAAACTTTCAATAAGCTCATTTATTTTCTGCTTCTGGCTTAGAAGATAAGAACCATCATTTTGTTTCTCAATTTCTATACCAAGATAGTATGACACATTACCAAGTTCTTTTATCTCAACATTGAGGTTTAAACACTTTACAATGTCCTTGTACTCTTGCTCACTTTTGCTTGCAATGAGCAGATCATCAACAAAAGCTAAAATGTATGCATATTGTCCATTTGTGCACCTAGTGTACAAGCATTTATCTGCTTCACCTTGCTTAAATCCTAAATTTGTCAATATTTCATGCAATTTTTCATTCCAACATTTTGCACTTTGCTTTAATCCATAAAGACCTTTGTTTAATTTACACACTAGCTGTCTTTGTTTTGTATTTATGAAACCTGTTGGTTGTTCCATGTACAAGTCTTCAGTTATATCTCCATGAAGAAACGCTGTTTTCACATCAATGTGGTTGACTTGCATGCCTTTTGAGACTGCAATGCTCAGAAGTGTTCTAATTGTCGTGTGTTTCACTACAGGTGCAAACACTTCATCAAAATCTTCTCCATATTTTTGAAGATATCCCTTTGCCACTAATCTGGCTTTATACCTTTCCACTTTTCCTTGTGCATTCCTTTTTAACTTGAATACCCATTTGCATCCTATAGCTTTCTTGCCAGGAGGTAATTTTGTAAGAATCCAAGTATTATTTTTATCCAATGCATCAATTTCTTCCTGTGCAGCTTTATGCCATTCAGCAGCTTCTTCTGCTGGCATTTTCTCAATCTCATCCCATGTTAAGGGCTCTTGAGCTTCTGCTGACTTTGTTAGGTAAGACAGTCTTGGGGGTGGAACACCTTTGTTTTCCCTGGATGAGCGTCTGACAACAGGTTGGTCTGACCTTTCCGCATCCTCTAAATCTGAGAGTCCTTCTCCAATTGATTCCCCTTCTCCAACTGTACTGTCTTCTTCAATGATCCTTTCTGTGTCTGTTTCCTCTGCCTGTTCCTCGTTAGATACAGATGAGTTGCTTTCAGACATCTGCCTTGGTATGGCATTTATATACACTGGCATGTCTATTATGGTTCTAGTTTCATATTCTGGATGATAAGGCTCATCTGGGATAATCCAGCCTTTATCAACCCTTTTGTTTTCATCAAAATATGTAACATGTCTTATGCCAACAATGCCAGTTTTCAGATTTAAAATTCTATATCCTTTGTGTCCTGGAGTATAGCCAACTAAAATGCCCCTTTCTGTTGTGGAATCCAGCTTATGCCTTCTTTGCTTTGGTTCATGAGCATATGCTGTACTTCCAAATGTTCTTATGTGTGACAGGTTTGGCTTCCTACCATGCCATGTCTCATGTGGTGTGCGCTCAGCGCCTTTAGTTGGCATTCTGTTTTGTAGGTACACTGCTGTGAGAATGGCTTCCCCCCATAGTCTTTTAGGGAGATTGCTATCTGACAGCATACATCTGGTCATTTCCACAAGTGACCTAAATTTTCTCTCTGCAACAGAATTTTGCTCTGGTGTATAAGCTACTGTTGTGATATGCTGAATGCCTTCTTGTTCTAGAAATGTGCACATGCTTTGTGAAGTGAACTCACCACCATTGTCGGTCTGAAGAACCTTTGGTTTTCTTTCAAATTTATTGCTCACCATGGCTACGTATTTCTTCAGCATGTCTGTGACTTGACTTTTCTCTTTCAGCAAATAGGCCACACAATATCTAGAGAAATCATCCAAGAATATTAGCACAAATCTGTTATTTCCCAATGATGGGATATTAAACGGTCCACATAAGTCACTGTGTATTAAGTCCAGCACTTTATTACTCCTATTTCCTGTGTATGCAGGAAATGAGGGTCTCACACCTTTTTGAGTAACACAGTCTATGCATTTCTCCATATTACCAGCATCTGCACTTATCTGAATGCCGGTGGCCAGTTGCTTACTGTAAAGATCCTGGATCACCTTAAAATCACGATGTCCCAGGCGGTGGTGCCAGATTTCCAGACTACATTTACCATCATTCTTCCCCACTTGCGCCAGATGTGAGGCTTCACCTGAAATGCTCAGTTTATAAACATCATTATGCATAAAAGCTTCAGCATACACTTCATCATTTTTAGAGATTGTGCACTTACTGTTTTCAAAATGAATCACAAATCCCTTCTTATCTAATGTAGATACACTAAGCATATTGCAAACTGCTTGGGGAATATACAAGACATCACTTACAGGAATTTCTTTAACTTCATTAGACACTTTGCATTTTAAGAATCCAATACCTTTTGCTTGGATCTTAGCAGTCCCTGCGTTTGCAGTTTTAAGAATACCTTCCTCTGGACACATTTCCTGAAAGAAATCTTTACAATTGGTTAAATGGCATGTGCTCCCTGAATCCAAAATCCAAGTACTTTCATTTGAATTATTATTTACCATAGTCAAAGATTTTTCTGCCATTAGAAAACCCTTGTGTTTATCTTTGTCCTTCATACATTTCCTGGTTTGAAAATTCTTTAGTTCCATTGGCTTAGGTGAGCTAGAGGGAGTGTTTTGTGTTTCCTTACACCATTTAGATACATGTCCCTCCTTTCCACATGAGTAGCAAATCAGCTTGCCCTTGGGTGGAGTTTTCCCATAGCTCCGCCTTCCTCTGTTCTTTGCCAAGAAATTTGTTTCATTTCTCTCTGACTTGCTTTGAGAACACATCTCCTCAGAATCATTTATTATGCATTCCTGCCTTAGTTTTGATGTTGCCTGTTCAAAAGATTGCCCTTCAATGGCCTCATTTACAGACCTAAAAACATCAAACTTCTTTGATAGTGAGGTAAAAAGAAATGCTCTTTTCAATGCATCACACATGGGAATTCCTGAAAGTTCTAACTTTTGAAATGAAGACATAAGATGCATAATGTGATCATTACATTTACTTTTATCCCTTAATTTGGTTTCATTCAACTCTGCTAACCAAATTGGTTGCTGCTTTGCATATGTAGTTGCATACATAGTTCTCAGTTTATATAAAATGTCCTTTGGTGTATCTTTTCCCTCCACTAATATGGCTTGTTTCTCTGAGAGAGCTTCCAAAAGCATGCACTTCACATAATAGTTTGCATTGTCCCATTCAGCCATATTTTCAGCTGTTCTGTCTTGGTCTAAGCATATATTTAATCCTTTTGCTCGAAGGAGACATATGAATCTTAGTTCCCACTGCTGATAATTAAACTCAGTTAATTTAGGCACCTTGAGAGAATAGAAAAATGGTGAATTTCTTCCCTCAGCCATTTTCTTAGCCTTCTGTCTGCTGTGTGGGGGGAGAGAGAGACAGACTGAATCTTTCCTTTAAAACTTAAGAGAAAAATGTGGCCTTTTTTACTGCCTGGTAATATTTCTCTTCTTTTTCAATTCCTGGGCCCTGGGCCCATAACCCTTTTGTTGGATTATTTGCAGTAAATAATTAGCAGATTTTAGTACACACAGCTTCAGCTTTAGAAATGTTAATTTCTTTCTTCATCTCTCTCTCATTCACCCCTGAATAATTCACTGCTGAGTCACTTTAAAGTTGAAGTAACAAAACATCTGTTTACTCACAGTTTGTAGTTAGATTATAATCAGACAGGCTTATATATACATATTACTATACATTTGTATTATCAGCTCCTTCCATGTGCTTAGATGGTAATGGATGCTCACACCACCATAGATCCTCTCAGGTTAGGAGAGATCATGAGCTCCATGTGCTCCATGTGCTGCATGTGCTGCATCTAACCCCCACAGGAAGTTGCATAGCTGTGTGACCTCTCTAAGTAATTCACATCAGAGGTCACAGAGTAATCACAGAGAAATAATAGGTGACAGGCAATGCATGTAAAATACAATTACATTCCAACATGGTCGTCCCTAGACTTGGTCGTTTCTGATTTTCGGTGATAATGGAAACCAAGGACGCCCATCTCAGAAATGACCAAATGCAAGCCCTTTGGTCATGGGAGGAGCCAGCATTTGTAGTGCACTGGTCCCCCTGACATGCTAGGACACCAACTGGGCACCCTAAGGGGCACTGCAGTGGACTTCATAAAAGCTCCCAGGAACATAGCTCCCTTACCTTGTCTGCTGAGCCCCCCAAACCCCCTCTAAAACCCACTACTCACAACTGTGCACCACTACCATAGCCCTTATAGGTGAAGGGGGCACCTAGATGTGGGTACAGTGGGTTTGTGGTGGGTTTTGGAGGGAGATGGGCCTGGGTCCGCCTGCCTGAAGTGCACTGTACCCACTAAAATTGCTCCAGGTACCTGTATACTGCTGTGATGGACCTGAGAATGACATCTGAGGCTGGCAAAAAATATTTTGAAAGATATTTTTTGAGGGTGGGAGGGGGTTAGTGACCACTGGGGGAGTAAGGGGAGGTCATCCACGATTCTCTCCGGTGGTCATCTGGTCATTTCAGCCACCTTTTTGGGCCTTGGTCGTAAGAAAAATATGACCAGGTAAAGTCGTCCAAGTGCTCATCAGGGACGCCCTTTTTTTTCATTATGGGTTGAGGACGTCCATGTGTTAGGCACACCCAAGTCCCGCCTTCACTACGCCTCCACTACACCCCCTTGAACTTTGGCCGTCCCTGCGATGGAAAGTAGTTGGGGACGTCCAAAATCAGCTTTCGATTATACCGATTTGGACAGCCCTGGGAGAAGGACGCCTATCTTCCGATTTGTGTCGAAAGATGGGCGTTCTTCTCTTTCGAAAATGAACCCATAAGGGGCATGTTTATAAATAGTTAAAGTCTCTCATATCAGACCATTGGACCATCCCTTCACTTACTGAAGCTATCCCTGTTAGTCTAGTTTAGGGTGCAAAAGTGGTTTCCCACCCCACTCCACCCCACCAGCTACTACCCTTTCAGACACCAGAGTTCAAAATGATGGGTGTGACGTCTAGCGGTAGTCTTGTGGTGCTACATTTGGGCAGGTGATTATCAGACCAGACATTCTTCCTAAAGGGGCCCTTTAATTAAGCAGCATTTTAAGCAGCTAGTGTGGGTTTTTTCTACTCAGTAGACATTAGTGTGGACTTGCCCAAATGCCTACCGCAGATTAAAGTTTGATGATAGGGGGGAAAAAGTCTCATACTGTCACAGGGAAATGATTATCTTAATCAACACCCAATATATGGGTGGAACCCTCTTGTGACCAATATAATCATCGACAAAACCCCCCACCTACCAAATGTATATCTCTGGGAACATTTGGTTAAATTTATTGTTTTTGAAATATATAAATTTTATGTTTTTTGTATGTTTTTTAAATATTTAAATTAAAAATCAATCAAACATTGATATTTATGTTTGTCTGTTGAAATGACAGGCAATAAGTTGTTGGCATTAAACAAAGAAAATAGGGTCACTTGTCTGCATAATCTGCAAGCTCATCGGACCCTGACAGGCTCCCGCTTCACTAATGTTTTATCAAGGGATGTGAGCTGAAGCAGACAAATTGATGACCCATCAAATTTGAAGTGAGCTATTGTCTACTCCTTTAGTGTTAAAGTTGATTGCTTATTTGTGAGCAGACTTAAGTCGTGTTAAATTTTGATTTACCGGACATTAAAACCAGACAGTGTGGCAAAAATCCCATGCTAGTTGCTTGACAAGGGAATGGGCAGTACATGGGTGTGACTGAGATGCAGCAAAGGAGTGGCCATCGTTGACAGACAGTGTGCAGTGCATTACCATGCATTAACTATCACAGCTGCTGGTAGTGCAGTTGCCATTACCGCCACCTCAAGAGGAAGCAGGAAGTGCAGCCATGCCATCAACAGTCTGATAGCTCAGCTGCTAACGTAATATATCATGGTGGTACAGGAACGGCTCAAGTCAATCTGTTGCCTGTGGTGAGGGATGAGATGATGCCCCCCCCCCCCAGCCCATTGGAGTCCCTCCCCCTCCCTCCTAAGAGCTACAATCAGGGAGTAAAGTGGTTTGGGCTTTTTTTGAGGGGGTACTTGGGGGTACTGAGTACCGGCACCTTTTCCATTGGCTGCTAAAATTGACCCATGGGCCCCAAGTTTTAATGAAAGAGCTCAGGCTCTACACACCAATTCTGCCTTGTCATAGGTTCTGTGGCTGGTTGTAGGGGGCCTGGCTATTGTGGGGAGGGTCCCTCAGTGATTACCCCCACCCCTGAAGGGTGGCCTAGCATTTGAGTACCGGCACCTTTTTCACTAGAAAAAGTGCACTGGCGAGTGATAGAGAACAAAAACTGACAGGAGCCAAACAATTACGTTTATTATAAAGTCATGAACATATATAAACCACATATGGAATCAAGTCACACACAAATGAAAAATGTCCAGTTTATTCCACCAGGGTTGAGCCCTCTGATACTGTTGGCCAGTAGGACCTAGTTGCACAACTCCAAGCCTGGAGTGAGGAGCACAAGTACCCACAGAGAAGTCAATGGTACGTAATTATTTATTCACATGGGTATTATTATTCATTCATATGGGTATTCCCAGATCAACCAATAAAACTCTCCCAACAAGAGGTACAAAGCAGAAGCAGAATGTTTCAATTTACAGTTCAACATACAAACTCTGGTTTCAAATCAGTGATAGCAACACAAACTCCCTTCACTATCAAACATTATGTGATATAAGACAAAACCTTGCAAATAGACCTTCAGAAGCTTACCATACCATACCAGCACCAAGTTAAGAACTCAAACTGCACCTACTCTACCTGGAAATTTTAGCATTGCAAAGGTTCTAGAGCACCAGCACACCTCTAGGGATCAGGGGTTTGGGTCTTTTATTATGCACAGGGGGTGAAGAGCTCTGTTCCAGCTGGAAAAAATGGACTGTTACAGATTTCTATACATAACCTACATATCAATTGAATCCCTCATCCCTATTACACAAGGAAAATACAGGCCATCACTTAGCAAAAAAAAAAAAAAAAAGAGAAAGATTACCAACTAGAATCATAATGTAGAAAAAAAAGACATATATACAAGTAAAATAGAATAAGTGGAACTTCTACAGATCTCAACACAGAAACTGTATGCAAACAAATATCACATCTCAGTCACATGCAAAACACAGACAGACCCTCACAAAATACAGAACAAGGGATCGCAAATTAGAGATTGAAATGTAAAGGCAAAAATTGAACTGGGAACCCCAAGAAGTTAAGCTCAGCACATACTGCAACACTGGAGAAACAAAAATAAAGAACATCTAATATAATAAAACGCACCGTGAACGTTCTAATGAGGACAACGTTCTGTGAAGCCCTGAAGCCCTGAAGCCATCTGACGTCACTGAAGCTGTAGGGTTCGTGGATTCGTGGTGTGAAGCCTTCAAGCCAGCCAGCCGTCTCTGCCCCGCCCTCGCGAAAAAAACAAACAAATCGGGAAGCGAAACGTCAGGGAAGGAGGCGGCGCTCCCGACGTCTAGCCTTCCCTTCGCTGTGTTCCGCCTTCAAAATAAGGCGGAACACAGCGAAGGGAAAGCTAGACGTCGGGAGCGCCGCCTCCTTCCCTGACGCTTCGCTGCACGAACCGCCACGGAGGTAAAGTTAAAAAGAATAATAAAAAAAAAAAGGGATGCATGGATGCGAGGCATGGATGCGAAGGGGGGGGGGGAGAAGAGGGCGGGCCAGGCTGGGACATGGGAGAGAGAGTAGCATGGATGCGAGGGGGGGGGGGTCATGGAAGGGCGAGAGGGGACTTGCTGGAAAAGGATGAATGGAGGCGGCAGGGGACAGAGGAGCATGGATGGGTATGGATTAGGAGGACAGGGCACAGGGAGAGAGGGGAATTACTGGAAATGGATGAATGGAGGGGGCAGGGGACAGAGGAGCATGGATGGGCATGGATTGGGAGGGCAGGACTCAGGGAGAGAGGGAAATTGCTGGATAGGGAAAAATGGAGGGGCCAGGTGACAGATGAGCATGGATTGGAAGGGCAGGACTCAGGGAGAGGGGAATTGCTGGATAGGGATGAATGGAGGGGACAGATGGGCATGGATGGATATGGATTGCAGAGCAGGCCTCAGGCAGAGAGGGGAAATGCTGGATAGGGAAAATGGAGGGGCCAGGTGACAGAGGAGCATGGATGGGCATGGATTGGAAGGGCAGGACTCAGGGAGAGGGGAATTGCTGCATAGGGATGAATGGAGGGGACAGATGGGCATGGATGGATATGGATTGCAGAGCAGGCCTCAGGCAGAGAGGGGAAATGCTAGATAGGGAAAAATGGAGGGCCCAGGTGACAGATGAGCATGGATGGGCATGGATTGGAAGGGCAGGAGTCAGGGAGAGGGGAATTGCTGGATAGGGATGAATGGAGGGGACAGATGGGCATGGATGGATATGGATTGCAGAGCAGGCCTCAGGCAGAGAGGGGAAATGCTGGATAGGGAAAAATGGAGGGGCCAGGTGACAGAGGAGCATGGATGGGCATGGATTGGAAGGGCAGGACTCAGGGAGAGGGGAATTGCTGCATAGGGATGAATGGAGGGGACAGATGGGCATGGATGGATATGGATTGCAGGGCAGGCCTCAGGCAGAGAGGGGAAATGCTGGATAGGGATGAATGGAGGGGGCAGGTGACAGAGAAACATGGATGGCCATGGATTGGGAGGGCAGGGCTCAGGGACAGAGGGGAATTGCTGGAAAAGGATGAATGGAGGGGGCAGGGGACAGATGGCCATGGATTGGGAGGGCACGGCTCACACTCTCTCTCTCATATACAATGTCTTTCTGACTCTCACTCTCACACACTCTGTCTCACACTGTATCACATTCACTCTCTATGTGCCACACAGTCACTCACACACTCGCTTGGTGTCATACACTCACTCTCACAGAGAATCTGTGTCTCACACACACTCTCTCTCTTGCCCACACACACACACTCTCTCTCACACTGTGTCTCACATACACACTTGCACACACTCTCATTCTCACACACACTCTCTCACAAACACACTCACACCCAGACTCACTCTCTCTCTCACACACTCACACTTTCACTCTGACTCTCAAACAGTCACTCTCACATACACTCTCCCAAACATACACACTCCAAGGAAAACCTTGCTAGCGCCCGTTTCATTTGTGTCAGAAACGGGCCTTTTTTACTAGTAATATATAAACATCTGTGATACACATTTCCCAAAGCTAACATATTCCAGTTAATAAATGAAAAATAAAACACTTTTTTCTACCTTTGTGCATCTGGGTCTTTAACTTTTCCATCACGTAGGTCTCAGTTTCTCTTTTCTGCTTTCCTGTCTTCTGCTATCTGTTTCCATTGGCCGTTGTCCATTTGTTATTTCTCCTCTCTCCTCCTGTTTTGTTATATTCCCTCACTACACCTGTCTCTGACATATCGATCTTTCTCTTTAAGCTCTCTCCTCCATTTGTTTTCTTTTTTTGCCTTTGTCTACTCAAATTTCACCCTCTATTCCTTTTCACTTTTCATTTATTTATCATCTTTCTATCTTCTACCCTCTATATTCACTATCCTCCTCTCACTCATCTCCTTGACAACCTTCCCATGGCCTTTCCCACATGGACCCATCAATCCTAGCATCTCCTCCCTCCCAAAGAGATTTGATGAACAGGAGACAAAGTGACTTCACAAAACTGAAACTGGTCCACCCAAGGAGGTTTTCATTCTTCCCAATGCAGCCACCACCATCTTGGTATATCCAAAACAATGTAATTGATAGGGCAACAAGTTCTGCCTACTGGTTTCAGGCCAGATAATGGGCCAAGGATGCTCCTGCTGTCTCCTGTTCATTAAACCTGCTTTTTCCCTCTCTCCCACCTCTCTTTATCGCCCTTCTACCCCTTTCTCCTGAGTCTGACATCTCTCCCTCCCTCCCTCCCTCCTTTCTACCCTGCTGACATCTCTCCTTCCCTCCCTTCTGCCCCTGAATCTGATATCTCTACTTCTCTCCATTCCACCCCATGACATCTCTTTCAATCCCTTCTGCCCCATCTAACATCTCTCTCTCACCCTCCCCCTTCTTCCATCCATCTCTCCTCTGCCTTCCCCTGTCCATCTCTTTTCCCCTCTTCTGCCCTCCCTGAGTCCATCTCCCCATTTCCCCCTGCCTTGAGTCTGTCTCTCCCTCCCCATTTTGCCCCTGCTCTGAGTCTGTCTCTCCCTCTCCCCATTTTGCCCCTGCCCCAAGTCTGCTTCTCTCTCCCCCCCACCATATTCCCCCTGCCCTGAGTCCATTTCTCTCTCCCCCCCCCATTTTGTCCCCTCTACCCTCCTCGGGTCCATTTCTCCCTCTCCCCAATGGCCCCTCTAGGCTCCCCGAGTACCTCTTTTTCTCTCCATCTTCATCCATCCTCTCCATCTCTCCCTGTCCCCCTCCAACCCCCCTCTGCCCTGCACATTTTCATCTTTCCCTCTCTTGCCCTACCCTCCCTATCCATCTTGCCTTCTTCCACCCTTCCCACAAATCTGACATCTCTCCCTCCCTCCCTTCCATTACTCCATCTATGAGTCTTTCATCTCTCCCTCCCCCCTTCAGTCCATCTCTCTCTCTCTTTCCCTGAGTCCTATATCTCTCTCTCTTTCCCTGAGTCCTATATCTCTCCCTTCCCCCACTCTGTCCCCCGAGTCCATACTCTATTCCTTTCACCCCAGCATCACTCACACTCTCTCTCCCCACCCAGCAGGCTGACATCTCCCCCCTTGGTTCCTCAGCCTCCTTTCCCCGAGTGTACCTTTAATTTGTTCCAAAGGTTGCCAGGCGGCAGCAGCGATTCACACATGCTGCTCTGCCACTAGTCTGACATCTTCTTTCTACTGCAGCCTGCCCCAGTGGAAGCAAGAAGTTACATCAGAGAGAGCAGGCCACAGTAGAGAGAAGATGTCGGGCCAGTGGAGTAAATGTTTGCGCCCCTACAGCACGGTTTAGTAAACAGAGCCCACTGTTAGATCAATCTCATTATTCAAATCAGCCGGGCTTACAGTATTTAATTCAAAAATCAGATGCTGCTCCTACTGGATGTTAATCATAAATTATCAGCACTAATTGGCATTAATTAGAATTTACATGCACTACTTGATAAGCGTATTCTGTAACATGGTGCGTGTAAATTCTAAGTCACATATTTGAAAAGGGGGAATTGCCATGGGTGTGGAATGGGCAGGTCATACAGGCACAACATTACTCTTGCCTTGGAGCAGGTGCAGCTTCGTCCAGGAGCTTTCAGTGGGATATTTTATAAAGGCACATAAGTGCATATGTCCCTTTTATAAAATACATGCAGCATATAAACTTATGTGTATTTCCTTCATAGGAACCCTGTTATAAAATTACATTTGTAATGGTGTCTTTTTATGAAGAACTTTGCACTCAGAAAAGGGCTTTTAAATAATTGTGTAACCATATACGTACACGAAACTTATATAATCAGATAATGTGCACCCACTTTTAGTGATCTGTGCTTAGATTGTGCCAGGAGTGCAGTTTGGGTGGAGTGGAGGTATAGCTGTTAACGTACATGTCAATCGTCTCTTTGTTTCTCCCTCCCCTCTCCCTCCCTCCATCCTCTACCACCCGTCTGCCAACCATCCAGCCACACCTATCCCCCCACCCCTTCAGAGCGGCTTTAGACACTCCCTCTTCCATCTTGCCACAGCTGCCTTACTGTAACATGGGGTTAGGGAAAGAAAAAAAAAAACAAAGTTGTAAAATAGGGATTTACTTGTGCTGGCGAACATTCCGCCAGTCAGCAATGTAGCTTGGAAGTTTGAGAAGGGTTTGGAACCCCAAGCTAAAGCCAGTTTCCTAGGTCACCGAGTGAGTGGGCAGTTAGCAGAGTTGGTTAGGCAGCTGGAGTGACTGGATGTGTTGTGGAGGGTGTGTGCAAGAAAAGAGGGCTAAAATGAAAGAAATAGGTATAAAGAAGGGTTTTTGAGTGACAGTGTCTGACTGAAGTGAAGATGATAGTGAATGTATGAGTGAGAGGAGGTTTATTTAAAATTTAATTGAGTTTGGGGTTCCATTATATGTGTAGTGGGGTGGAAAAGGGAAGCAGGTTTAGAAATTTGTATGAATGAATAGTGGTGAGCTTGGGAACAGTAAGGGGGTGATTTTGGGAAATAAGATATTAGTTTAGGGGAAAAGGAGCTGAGTGATTTGAGTGCATTTAAAGTAAAGAGTGAGTTTGGTGGTCTAGGTGAGAGGTGGTGTTGTGAGTGGTGGGAGTGTGAGAGTGGTTTAAGGGATAAAAGTTGAACTAGTTAAAGGGATTTAGGGATACAGTATTGAAGGGTAATGCAAGTAGGTTGGTGTGTGAGGCATTGTGGTGATATTTGGTTGGTATCCATATAAGTATACTGAGGGTGTGTTCTGTGTAGGGAGATTGGGTTAGTGCAATAGTGAGGAGGGATGGAATTTTGGAATAGGGGCAGCGTCTGGTTTGAGGTGTGAATGTGGCTGCGAGTGTAGGACTGCCAATCTCTCTCCATAGTTTAGGAATAAAAAAAGTTTAGTTGAAGAATAGGATAAGTCTGATAGATAAGGGAATCTTTAATTATTTTTATTTCATTAGATTATCTTGGCCACAGTATTTGTTAAATATATTCCCCTAGTAGAACTGGTTCCAGCTAATAGGGAGCAAGGGCTTTGCCTACTTTTGATTTCATTAAGGATAGGTTTAGGAGGAAGATCAACAGCACGCCGTGGATGACAAGGGCCCCACCGCAAGAAAGGCTGCATAATGTCTTGGAGAGAGAAAGAAAATCCACCATAGATAAGTGACTGGTGGGGAACACTGGGGTTTTGGGGAACTCTACTACTACTATTTAGCATTTCTATAGCGCTACAAGGAAAGGAAGGGGAATAGTGAAAAGGGAAAAATAACACATATTTACCTGAGTTTTCCTGAAAGGTTGATGTGAAAGGGGGAGACCTGCAAGACAAAAAAAAACGACACAAAGAATCAAATTCTTGTAATATAAGAAGTAAAGAAAGTAAATAAGCATTTCCTGTTGTGTAATGAAATTTGGATTTGAAAACGTAATACTTATCTGATTGTTCATCCAATTGAGGGAAAAGGTATCTACAGAGGAGAGAGAATTCTGTTATATATTTCATTATAAGTTTTATTTTAAGAAAACAATATTGAGCAATAATTTGAGTTATTTGTTGCATTTAAAGGGTTATCTGTTATATCAAAAATGTAATTGTTCTTTATAACCTATAATCGGAAAGGGGTTTCAGACAATATTATTACAATAAAATTGTTATCATTTTTAAAGAAATTCTGAAGTGTTGCATTTCTCTACAAGGTAAATTTGGGAAAGAATTCCAAAATTAGTTTATTTTTTCCTCTTCCATTCTTTGAGAGTGGGAGACATGGTTAGTGTCTCTGCATCACTCCCGGTGTTTTGCAGTAAAATTTCAGAACCTGGCCCGACTACAACCATTCGGTTCTGGGAGATGCACAGATTTCATCAGGAACACCGGGGGTGCATGTTAGATTACAAGTACTGTGCAGGACTTGCAGGCCATCTGCATATCTCCTCCACAACCCCCGGCCTTCTCTTGCTCCCTTCTGCCCTCCTCACTTCCACCGTCTGCATTTTGTGGTCCGAATGCTGCAGCTTAAACCCTCCGCATCCCTTCTTAACAATGATCCTCTCAATTTCACTCCTCCGTCTTCCTCTCCAGAATGTGTAAACCTCCTGTCCCCATATGCCCTGCCTTCACTGCACATCCTCCAACCCCACCGCTGTCATGAGATCTTCCAATAGGATCCCATTGTACCTGATCTCCTGTGCTCCCACCCCGCTGTCCCCTTCCCTGCTGATGAGGTTAAAATCCCCCGCCCAGACCAACTGTCTACCCATATACAGGAATGGTTTAGGGAATGGGACTTGATGTACCACTTTTCTATGATTACAATCACATTCAGGATGGTTTACGTATTGCATACAGTTCCTTATTTTGTACTTGGGGCAGTGGAGGGTTGGGTGGCTTGCCCAGGGTCACGGGGAGCTGCGGTGGGAGTCGAGCCCAGTTCCCCAGGATCGAGGTCCGCTGCGCAGACCACTAGGCCACTCCTTCACTCCTAATGTCCTGTTATAGCCTCTTTCTTTTCTTTTCATCTGAGGATTATGCTGCACCATATGCCTGGAATAGACTTCCTGAGCCAGTACATCAAGCTCCATCTCCGGTCGTCTTCAAATCTAGGCTAAAAGCCCACCTTTTTTATGCTGCTTTTAATTCCTAACCCTTACTCACTTGTTCAGTACTCATGTTTTATCATTCCCACCTTATTTGTCCTGTTTGTCTGTCCTAATTAGATTCTAAGTTCTGTTGAGCAGGGATTGTCTCTTCATTTTCAGTGTACAGCGCTGCATATGACTAGTAGCACTACAGAAATAAGTAGTAGTAGTAGTAGCAAATGTAAATTTTTGTGTTGGCATTTGTGTGCTGTTGGGACTGGATCTGGGAGCCTATCCAGCTCATTTTCGAAAGAGAAGGGTGCCCATCCTTCGACACAAATCGGGAGATGGGCGCCCTTCTCTCAGGGGCGCCAGAATCAGCATAATCGAAAGCCAATTTTGGGTGTCCCTAACTGCTTTCCATCGACGGGACAGCCGAGGTTCCCAGGGGCGTGTCGGAAGGGTAGCGAAGGCGTGCCAGGGCGTGGTTAACAATAATGGAAAAAATGAGCGTCCCTGGCGAGAATTTGGTCCGCTTTTTTTGGTCCCTTTTTTTTTAGGTCCAAGTCACAAAAAAGTGCCCGAACTGCCCAGATGACCACCGGAGGGAATCGGGGATCACCTCCCCTTACTCCCCCAGTGGTCACTAACCCCCTCCCACCCTAAAAAAAAACCACTTTAAAAACTTTTTTGCCAGCCTCTTTGCCAGCCTCAAATGTCATACTCAGGTCCATCGCAGCAGTGTGCAGGTACCTGGAGCAGTTTTAGTGGGTGCAGTGGACTTCAGGTAGGCGGACCCAGGCCCATCTCCCCCTACCTGTTACACTTGTGGTGGAAAATGGGAGCCCTTCAAAACCCACCCAAAACCCACTGTACCCACATGTAGGCGCCCCCCTTCACCCCTTAGGGCTATGGTAGTGGTGTATAGTTGTGGGTAGTACGTTCTGGGAGGGGTTTGGGGGGCTCAGCACCCAAGGTGAGGGAGCTATGCACCTGGGACCAATTTGCCAAGTCCACTGCAGTGCCCCCTAGGGTGCCCGGTTGGTGCCCTGGCATGTGAGGGGGGCCAGTGCACTACGAATCCTGGCCCCTCTCATGACCAAATACCTTGGATTGGTTCGTTTTTGAGATGGCACCATCGGTTTCCATTATGGGGGAAAACCAAGGGCACCCCTCTCTAAATCTGGCGATCTCAGCATTTAGGTCGAGATTTGGCCGGCCCCAACCGTATTTTCAAAACGAAAGATGGACGCCCATCTCATTCGAAAATACGGTTGGTCCCGCTCCTTCGCCACACCGTCCTCGGAGATGGGCGTCCCCGTTCGAAAATGCCCCTCAACATTGTGTTTTTCTTCTCCTTATATAGGCTTCTTATTATAAAATTATTTCCATAGTATGGAAATATGTTTCATGCACGTTCATTGAAGTGACTTTTCATTAAGGCCCATAGCAGCAAAATTTCAGTCACAACCTAATCAGCTGAGTTGGGTATTGAAATGTTCTTAAATCTAATTGACTATAATCTAACCAGCCAGATTCAGGTCTGAAATTCCTGTCCCACCATTAGCTGTCTAGTACTGAAAATTTCTGCTAGCTAGCTAAGGAGCTCTTTTACAAAGGTGTGAGAGGACCTATACGTGTACAGTGTTCTGCCCGGTTAGTGCGTGAGCTGGGCGGTAATTCTGAATTTGGTGCACGCTGAATCCTGCGGTAGAAAATCATTTTCTACCATGGGCCACTTACCAGTAATAAACGGCAGTTGGCGTGTGCTGCATGCTTACTGCACAAGTAACGTGTGAGACCTTACCGCTAGGTCAATGGGTGGTGGTAAGGTCTCAGGCTGAAAATGGGCGTGCGCTGGTTCCAATTTTAGCACACATCCATTTTCTGGCCCCAGAAGAAAGGCCCTTTTTCTTGGACACAGTAAAAAATGGGCAGCGTGCATCCAAAAGACGTGCTTGCACTACCACAGGCCACTTTTTACCGCAGCTTAGTAAACAGGTCCCTAAGTTTCGCCAACACAAGCACATCTCTGGGAACCACTCACATTTTCAGCGATAAAATATAGTTTCTTATTACACATGGGAAGCTATATTTGAGCGGTGCATTTTCAAAACGAGGTTCTACCTAGGTAACTTCTGAAGTTAACCAGGTGGACCCTCATGAAAATCTATCCTACTTTTGGATGAACATATTCCAAAAACCAGACTTCAAGGGCAAATATTAGAAAACAGTAACCAAGAATAATGGCCTGAGAACTAAGAAACCGAAGTCCAGATCCTGCTTCTGCCATGTGCCATGACCTTAGGCAAGTTGCTTTTTTTCTCATTGCTTTAGTTACTCAGACTGTAAGGTCCCTGGAGCAGGGAATTCAACCGGTATTTGTTTGTGGTAAACACTCCTGGTTTAAGGTGGCGTATAAATGCCAAAATCATAACCACACTGCCTGCTTTGTCACTGCCCAAGTTCTCCTCATGTTTGGTTGGAGACCAGAATGAAAAGCATTCCTTCCTTGTTAGGAAATATATGTTGTAATATGTTCTGGTCCTGTTCTTCCCCGAAACTTGATGTGCCCAATGTCATGGTGCCACTTAACATTGCATAGCCCTTCTTAAGCACCTGCTATCAAATGCATCAAATCTTTTCTTGTCAGCTTACGTTATACACTGGGTCTTCTCAGCATCAAGCAAAACTGATACCACACAGCTGTTGTATGGTCTTATTTTTTGTTTTGTAAACATGTTCCTATATAACACTTTTGTCCTTGAATTTTGTTGACATGTACTGGTGATTATATTAATTTAACCCTTGACATAGGTCTGCAAGGAATAACCTTCATATCAGACATAGAAATAGACTTGAATGCACAATTATTTAAATATGCTAACCTTAGAAATGAGTACACGATATGAGCACGTGATGTTAGGAACAAAGATGTAAGGGCCAGTTGTAAGATGCTTACACTGATTGGTAAGACCAGAAAGCAATGCAGAGGGATGGTTTCTTTTGCCAATATAGTCCAAAATAGCAGGCAGAATCAGGCTCATGTTTAGCCCAGGTATCTAATGACTTTGAAATGTGATGCCCTAGGTAGATGCCCATATGTCATCTACGTTTAAATCTCAGAAGTCCTAAAAAGGTGTTCATTTCTAAAATAAAAGTATCAAGGTCAATTTTCAAATGCATGTCATCTGTTTAACTTTATGCAGATTTTTAACAATGCTTTTTAATCAAACTTGCTCAAAATTTGCAGGCAAGCATCTTCCACTGAGGCGACAGCAGTCCAAAACATCAAGAATGTCATAAACACACCGAAACAGGGGCAAAGGGCACTAAGAGTGGCATGAAAACCCAAAGCCATCATGAGAGGGCAAAGCGGTACAAATAATTGCAGGAAGACCTTAAGGTAGTGGAAGAGGGGTAAAGCAATACCAATATTGATATGAAGACCTGAAAGCACCAGATTAGAAACATTGAAACAGAAAATGATGGCAGATAGTTGTGACCTGCTGAGTGAAAATGTACCAAAAGTGGTGAACATGACGTATATATGCCACAAATCAACAGCATAATCCTGCAAAATTTCAGCCTCAGATATAGACTAATTATGTCTTTAAAAATTAGAAATATTTATCAATAAAAAAGTAATTATCCCCAGAAATCACATACCTCACTTTAAGTACCTGCACTTTTTAGGCTGCAGAACATGAAAAACATCAAAGTCTGATATACCATTGTTTTGAGTGATGCATTTAGAGCAATAAAGAAATTCAGTTTTTCATATAATGGGACCTATGCTATGGAACAACTTACCACCATCATTGAGAATGATTAGATCTGTGAATGAATTTTAAAGAATGCCAGAACACATCTTTTTCAGTGTGCCTTTTCTGATAGTTAAGATGCTGAGTAGGAATGAACATTGTGGTTGGCTATCATGAAACTTGAAGGTTTATGAACAGGAGTTGATATGCCTATTATGTGATAATGTGTTTTTATGTAAACAATGTGCATGTTGTTTTGTACACCATTAAGAGTGGCAGATTTTGTAGCAATGAAACCTGTAAAAGAAAGAAAGAAAGAAAGAAAGTTGTGAAAAAATTGCATAGTCCCATTCTACTGACCCTATAGTACACAAAACTTTCAAAAATTAAAGTTGTCCCTCCAAGCTTTTATAGCCTTTATCTCTGTTATTTGTAACCCTTTAGGTACATTTTCACTCAGTGGGTCACATTTTATTGTTCTTAGTTGTATGATAGTGATTGGATTCAATAAAGATGAATAAACAAAGAAAATAAAACCATACGACCTTTCCAGTCCACTCATCCATACCATCTACTATTCCTTCCTTTTTCTTAGAGATCTTATATGTATGTGCTTGTCCCACACTTTCTTGAATTCAGATACTGTCTTCATCTCCACCAGGAGGCCATTTCATTCATCCACCACCCTTTCTGTGAAGAAGTATTTCATTAAATTACTCCTGAGTCTGTCCTCTTTCACCTTCATCCTAGGCCCCCTCATTCTGGAGCTTCATTTCAGTTGATAGTACCAACATTGGCAGGAATACCAAAACACTCTATGAAATGAGCAATAGGGTTAGTTTGGATTTGAGTTTTGTGGGAAATGAGCCCATTAGAGGGTTGTTCACAAGAATTTGACAGTGAGAGCCTATTTTCTATTATATTACTAGAAAGATCACATTAAAAGGCTTAGGACTCCAACTCTGAAAGTAAATTGGAATGGAACCTAATTATTCCTCAGTACAGAAAGGAGCTACTACTGACCAGCCCAAAGTACATTTTCTGGGACTGTATCATGTTAAATCAATAATTTTAAAAAAAGGAAGAATTATATCTGTATTTTGGGGGGTTTTAGATAGGAATCTGGATTCATTAAATTTATTTTTTCTGTATATTATCAATAAAGGGGCATAATCGAATGGGGCACCCAAGTTTTCATGAGGGCGTCCTCGCACGACGGCCCCATAAAGGGGCGGGGCAACCCGTATTATCAAAACAAGATGGGCGTCCATCTTTTGTTTCGATAATATGGTCAGGGATGCCCAAATCATGAAATTTAGGTCGACCTTAGAGATAGTCGTCCTTAGGTTGTTTTTGAGATGGTCGGCCCCGGTTTTTGGTGATAATGGAAACCGAGGACGCCCATCTCAAAAATGACCAAATCCAAGCCATTTGGTCATGGGAGGACCCAGCATTCGTAGTGCACTGGTCCCCCTCACATGCCAGGACACCAACCGGGCACCCTAGGGGGCACTGCAGTGGACTTCAGAAAAAGGTCCCAGGCGCATAGCTCCCTTACCTTGGGTGCTGAGCCCCCCAACCCCCCCCAAAACCCAAAACCTACAACAGTACACCACTACCATAGCCCTTAGGGATGAAGGGGGGCACCTACATGTGGGTACAGTGGGTTTCTGGTGGGTTTTGGAGGACTCACATTTACCACACAAGTGTAACACGTAGGGGGGGATGGGCCTGGGTCCGTCTGCCTGAAGTACACTGCACCCACTACAACTGCTCCAGGTACCTGCATACTGCTGCAATGGACCTGAGTATGGCATTTGAGGCTGGCATAGAGGCTGGCAAAAAAGTATTTTTAAAGATTTTTTTGAGGGTGGGAGGGGGTTAGTGACCACTGGGGGAGTAAGGGGAGGTCATCCCCAATTCCCTCCGGTGGTCATCTGGTCAGTTCAGGCACCTTTTTGATGCTTGGTCGTGAAACAAAATGGACCAAGTAAAGTCGCCCAAGTGTTCGTCAGGGACACCCTTCTTTTTTCCATTATCGGCCGAGGACACCCATCTCCTAAGTATGCCCCAGTCACGCCTTCAGTATACTGCCGACACGCCCCCGTGAACTTTGGTCATCCCCGCGACAGAAAGCAGTTGAGGGCGCCCAAAATCGACTTTTGATTATGCTAATTTGGGCGACATTGTGAGAAGGACGCCCATCTCCCGATTTGTGTTGGAAGATGGGCGCCCTTCTCTTTCGAAAATTCACCTGATAGTGTGCACTATGGTTCAATAATGCACAAGGTACAAGGTTCAAGGTTCAACGTTATTCAATATGCCACCAATTGAAGATACATCTAAGCTATTTACAAGAAAAATAAAACACAATGTAGGGGATGATAGCATAAAACATCACTATACAAGAGACCTGTGCTAAAAGAACCTGACTTAACAGTAGCCCGCATTGATAACGTCCCCCTTCAGTGTTGGTTTATGAATGTATCAGAGCTTGTAAAATGAGAGCCAATGTATGTCCACATTGCAGGAGGGATATCTACACCTGTTCTGGAGTAGATGTAAATGTCAAACAAAAAAGCAGAATTAGGTCAAAAGGTTTATTGGAACAATACCCGACGTGGCCACGTTTTGCCCTCAGGCTGCGTCAGGGGTAAAACTATAAACACAAATATAAAACCATATATAACCATACATATGCATCATATCACAACTAAGAAAATTATTATAAACGTGTGTAAAACACAAACAATTATATGTAACCATATGTCTGAATGTGCATCATTTAACAGCCAAAAAAGAGAATAAAAACATATACAAATCACATATACAATTAAAAAATCACATATATATTATAACATTTTAAAATTTAAAAAAATTTAGATCAATAAAACCAACATATAAAAACAATAATATACTAAAATGACCCTGCACAAAACATATCAATGAAGAGGGGAAGATAAGGAAGTGTATTCATTATACATACCTATCAAGAGTGCATATATACACACTTGTAGTAGGATCAAAATATGTCCAGAAAT
This sequence comes from Microcaecilia unicolor, assembly GCF_901765095.1. Classification (NCBI taxonomy): domain Eukaryota; kingdom Metazoa; phylum Chordata; class Amphibia; order Gymnophiona; family Siphonopidae; genus Microcaecilia; species Microcaecilia unicolor. The sequence goes on along the minus strand of NC_044032.1, from coordinate 480,076,200 downwards.
CAAGTTCTAAAATAATAACCAAGAATAGAAACAAAAACAATCAATCAAAATGATACTTGCATGCATTGTCTACACTCTGCCCATACTCCACTCTTTTGTACACCTACTAGTGAAGTACACACCATCATATCACGATGGTCGGTATTTTGTAAAAGGTCATTATTGTGTGTATGTGGCCACATACACGTGGGAATGACTTCATAAAATTTCCTCTGAAACGACAACATTGGGTTATTTACAGTATATATTGGATAGCCACACTTTTCTGTACAAGTTTTTTACTTGGTTGATTAAATATAAAATGATGCGGGGAAAAAGCATTTGCATTGGTACCTATGTATTCACGCATGATTTTGAAAATGCTTTCCTTGATTTTCTTGATACTTCATGGTTTAGCCCCAAATTACATTTACATCTTTTTTTATTGAAACAACAGCATAATAAGGCAATCAATTACAACTAGGTATCCAATACATCCACTCAACAAATGATGACTCCCCAATTGATCACAAATCAAATCATTATCATTAACAATTTATTAAATAACTACGTGCTCTCGAAGACAAGGTTATCCAAAAAGGTTCCCAGGTCTCTTGCAAACATCTACCCGGGCCACTGTCCATGGAATGAACCCCTTGTTGCTCCATCCTCAATTGCCACAAAAGATGAGAACGCCACCTCTGCAGCGTTGGACTCATAAGTACATAAGTATTGCCATACTGGGAAAGACCAAAGGTCCATCAAGCCCAGCATCCTGTTTCCAACAGTGGCCGATCCAGGTCACAAATACCTGGCAAGATCCCAAAAAAGTACAAAACATTTTATACTGCTTATCCCAGAAATAGAGGATTTTCCCCAAGTCCATTTAATAATGGTCTATGGACTTTTTCTTTAGGAAGCCGTCCAAACCTTTTTTAAACTCCACTAAGCTAATCGCCTTTACCACATTCTCTGGCAACGAATTCCAGAGTTTAATAACACATTGAGTGAAGAAAACTTTTCTTCAATTTGTTTTAAATTTACTACATTGTAGCTTCATCGCATTCCTGAAAAACCTGGTGAACTTGTAACACTTTCCAGTGCTTATGAATAATCTTTTTAATAAGCAGTGCTTCAGGGAATTATGGTAGCACAAACCCTCCCAATCTGCATAACTTGCCCTCTTATAAGCTTTGATTGGGGATATCCCTTTTTGAAAATCCAAATTTTCAACTGTTCAGCCTGATCCAAAAACAATTCTTTTGTTGAGGAGCAAATATGTTTTAATTGCAAAAACTGCCCAACAGGAATATTATTATATAAGGATTCAGGATGCAAAACTCTGATAATTCAACAAACTATTTTTATCTGTGGGTTTCCTAAACAATGTGGTGTGTTCCTTCCTTTTTACAAATATACAAATCCAAAAATGAACGATATTTGTGGAGTGAATTGTAAATGCCTGTCCTGATCATTCAACCAGAAATAGTTTGTTAAATTAACAGAGGTTTTTTATCCTGAATCCATACGTAATAATATTCCTGTACTCCATAAAGGACCCTGGGCTTATTGGGCAAATACCTCATAGGCATTTACCCAATAAGCCCATAGGAAAAATGTTATAAGCATTGAAGTGTCTAATGAATCAATTCAAGCTCAACTTATCTGTGCTTAAAGTGCGGCACCACTTCAGAAACAAGGTATGCTCCCTACGACTATGCCCAGAATTTCACTGTACTGCTGCATCAGGGATTTATAAGACAAAAGAATACAGTGCTATGTGATAAATGATTGGGGACATTAGATGTGGTGGGGGAAGGAAGATCATATATGGGGGGGCCTTTGGGGGAATTGTATGTGGGGAGAGTCAGGGTTATTAGATGTGTGAGAGGCAGTTATGGGGAATGGTATGTGAAGGGGGAAATTGATGTGGGAGGGATCAGACCTTCAGAAGGGTATCAGGCAAGTGGGGCTGAGGGGGTATACCACTGCAGATACCAGATATTTATTTATTTATGCCCTTCCTCCCACTTTACAGGCACCCTAAATAAAAATTCTTCAAGAAAAAAAAATCAGCAAAATGTTTATTTAATGTGGTTGATCTTCCTTTTGATTTGTATCTACAGAAATGCAGTATGTTAATTTGTACTCTGCAGAGTTAACATATACTTTACTTAAGCTGTTTTAGACTCTAAGACAAATTGCTGTTTGAGTTCTGATGAAGTAAGATCGGTTCCAAAGCCCACCGCAGTAACTAGACTACTCTGAGAGCTTGAAATGAGGTCTGGAATCCATGCTTCTCTAGCTACGACATCACAAGTGGGTGCTTATTGACTTTTGTTCCTGCCAAAACCGTGTCATGCACACAAAAGATTCTTCCTTGACAATGAACACAGGCATGTCTGTGATCACTCCTTCCATGTAACAATTTCTACAAGAGCCTCTATTAGTAGAGCTGTCTGACATCTGTCAAGGAATAAGTACAGTATATCTTTCTTAGCAGTACCATAAGTACTGATGTGAGGGGAGATCTTGGCCTCTAGTATTTGGGCTTGAATTACACATAGGACATTTTTGTCTTTTATAAATTAAATGGATTGTTGTTAGAGCGTCTGGTGTCTTTTAAAGCCAAGAATTGTGCATGAATGGCTTGAATCAGAATTATTGAAAATGGCAGTGCAGTACAGTAGGACTTAAAAGGAATATCTGTTCAAGGAATATACCTGGTAAAATGAATCAGGATTTTTTGTTTGTCTCCCAGACTAAAGCACATGGAAGCTTTTACCTTAAGGTGCACAAATACATGGATGTATGTTAAAATCTAAAAGAAAACTCAAGTGCACCCAATCATTTTCAGTACCTGTCAAAAGAATAATATGGTGGTTATTTTAGAAGCCTTATTTGCGATTTGCATGTGTATCTCAGAAACACATAGAAAATATGATTTTAGAAAGCCAAGATTTCTGGGCTCGATATTCAGCCAGCGGCAGGCAACGCTTTTGCTGTCCGCCGGCAGCGTTAAACCCGAATATTCAATGCCGGGCCATTTCTAGTGACTGGCATTGAATAACTAAAAGGTTAACCGTTTATGTCAAAATTCAGCTCTAACCGATTAACATTTTAGCGGTTAAAAATAGGACAGCTGTTTATGTGGTCCTATTTGACTGCTAAACTTATTCAGTTAGGTGCTAAATATTGGTGCCTAACTGGATAAGTCAAGCGATATAGCCGGTTATGCATTAGCCCCCAGATTCTAAATAGCATGCCTAGAGATCTGCGCTGATAACAATGCACACAATTGAACAAGCTTAACACTAATTAATGCTGATAATAGCACTTAACAAGCAATAATGAGCACTAATTGGTACTGATTAGAATTTACACACATAGCTCACTAAGGGCCAGATGCACTAAACTTAACGAGCAAGTAGTAAACCCTGGCATGCACTAAAGGCTTCTCTGAGCCATTTTCCGATCACGGTAGCAGCTAACGAAAACGGAATGCAGATGATCCAAAGGCTATTGCAAGGCTAGTATAAGAGATGCACTACGGTTTTCCAATCCCCTACCCGTGAAAAACCTAACGGGAGGTCTACACCTCTCATTGTGGCAAATCGGAAGAAAAAAATGTCATCATGGACGTCCTTTTTGGATGTCCTTCACCTGACCCCCCCCCCCCCCCCCCCCCACTCCAAACCTGTTCTTTTTGGACGTCCTTCACTTAATAAAAACCTGTGCTGCCCGAAAGGAAGACGCCGCACCGCTCACCCCCTCCACGGCCTGCTGCAGGAAGGCTCTGATGTGGCTCGATTGTGCAGTTGAGGACGTCCATCCAAAAAGATGTCCTTTTTGGACGTCCTCCCCCCCACCAATATTAAAAACGTCCTTTTTGGGCGTCCTTCACTCAACTGAGAGACCTGGAAGTCTCTGAGCCAATCACAGTGCATTTAGCTCAGCTAAACGCATTGTGATTGGCTCAGAGACTTCAAGGTCTCTCAGCTGAGTGAAGCACATCCAAAAAGGACGTTTTTATTACTGGGGGGGGGGGGCGTCCAAAAAGGACGTCTTTTTGGATAGACGTCGTCAACTGCATTCTCCTGCTACAATCGAGCCGCATCGGAGCCTTCCTGCAGCAGGCCATGGAGGGGGTGAGTGGCGCAGCGTCTTCCTTTCAGGCAGCACAGAGGTGTATTTGGCATGCGCAGAGCAGCCAACATAATGCTTGGCTGCTCTGCGCATGCTCGACTGGCCGACTGGCCAACTGTTTACCGATGGAATAGAGAATGCAAGTGAGCTACAACGAGCAGCTCATTTGTATTCCTTTTCCTTGATGCATGCCCGCTCCTTACCGATTCGCTAAGGGAATCGGTCAGGGAAGGGCTTTAATGATTTTTTAGTGCATCTTGGCCTAAGTGTATTCTGTAACAAAGTGCGCCAAACTTCTAACGTGCACAATCAAAAAGGGGCACGGTTATGGAAGGAGAAATGGGCTTTTTGTGGGGCGTTCTGAAATTTACATGCATAGTTATAGAGTATGACCCTGTGTGCATAATTATATGCGCCAGGATTTATGCCACATTTTCATTGGTGTAATTGGATGTGCATAGTTTTAGGCGCTGAGATATCAACTAATCTTATTCTATAATTGGCGCCTAAATCTAGGTGCTGATTATAGAATATGCTTAGTTGGCATGGATTTCAGCGCCAATTTTTCAGGTGCCATATATAGAATCTAGCCCTAGGCCCTAACTGACAATATTCAGCAGCAATAACTGGACATCTCCCACTGAATATTAGTGGTTAGTGCAGGGCCGCCGAGAGGGGGGGCAGTGGGGGCAAAATTCGCCGGGCCTCCAAGGGGGGCCCAGCGCCGGGGTCAGGCTGCCGGCGCTGCAGTCCGCGGTCTCACCTGCCTGCCTGCCTCCATGGCTCCGGGCCCCCTTCATTCAAAGTGGCAGTCGCAGATCGCCTCTCTTCTGGCCTACCCTCCCTGTGCCCCGCCCTCGCGGAAACCGGAAGTTACATCAGAAGAGGGCGGGACACAGGGAGGGAAGGCCAGAAGAGACGCAATCTGCGACTGCTGCTTTGAATGAAGGGGGCCCAGAGCCATGGAGGCAGGCAGGCAGGTGAGACCGCGGACTGCAGCGGCGGGGGGAGCGATGGGGGGCGGCAGCAGCGGGGGGAGCGGGGCAGCAGAAGCGGGGCGGCCTTGCCCTGGGCCTGGCCTAGTCTCTTGGTGGCCCTGGTTAGGTGTTGATATTCTATTTAACCAGTTAGCAGCCATGTCTGGCCAGTTAAAAAGCTTTGAATATTGGGGGTGGGTGGGTATATGTGTAAATCTGCACTACTTACAGATAATAAGGAGGCAGGGTCTGGGTGGGGCTCGGATAGGGCCAAAACCTACATGTGTATTCCCCATAATTCCGTTGTATCAGTTCATTGTGAGACCCCATCTTGAGTACTGTGCACAATTCTGGTCACCGCATTTCAAAAAAAAAGATGCAGTGGAACTGGAAATGGTACAAAGAAAGGTGAGCAAAATGATTAAGGGAATGGAACGACTCATATGAGGAAAGGCTAAAGAGGTTAGGGCTCTTGAACTTAGAGAAAAGGCAGCTGAGGGGAGATATGATAGTGGTCTATAAAATCTTGAATGGAGTAGAATAGGTAGAAGTGAATTGACGGATGGATGGGTTCTGAACACAGTCCTCAGGACACATCCGGTCAGTCAGGTTTTCCGTTGATCCCCAGTGAGTATACATAAGATAGACTTCTATATAACAAAGGCAGTGCATGTAAATCAAGCTCATGCATATCTCATTAGGGATATTCTGAAAACCTAACTGTTTCCTGAGAACTGAGTTGAGAACCCCCGCACTATGGTCTAAGAAAAGCAATATGTAATGCAGACTTTGTACTGGCAGAGCCTTATTTGAAAAAGATCTGCTACATGAACATCAGTTCTAGAGAAAGACACTACAAGCCTCATTTACAAGCCTTGTATATTTCAGTTAGAAATAAAGGGCCCAATATTTAATAGCAGCTGTCAGTGGGTACGAAAACCACAGGCTGCCATGCTTAAAATAAAACCAAATATTTAGCATTAATACCCAGATACCGGCTAAAGCTAAAAATCTCATTTCAGCGCTGAACTGGATGACAAACCGGATAAAGTTAGGACAGCCTGCTGTCTAATTTAATCTGATTGATTTTCCGGTTAGCAGTCTGAATAAGGCCCCTAACCAGATAAAATCTGGCTCTGCCCACGGACCAACCTGGAAATGTCCGGATAGTGCTGAGAAAATCAGAGGGAATATTGAGCAGCACCATCTGGTTGTTACTGCTGAACATCCCACTCACCAGCACTTATCTGGTTAATGGCACCTGCTAACCAGATAGGTGCCCAACTGTGATAATAACAGCAGAAATGTTAACCTGTTTTTTGCTCAAATTTTTATTTTCACCCTAGATTTCTAAAACAGTTTTGGAACATTGAGCAAAAATGGATTGAGCTATAGTGGAGTTATAGAATATCCCTTTATTTATTATTTATTGGGATTTATTAACTGCCTTTATGAAGAGATTCACCCAAGGAGGTGTACAATAGGTACAGTTTAACATCAAACGTACAATTTTGTTAACAGCGTAACAATAGTAAAATGAACATCCAAATGCAGCTTTATGCCAATTTTTAGACGTTTTTCTCTTTTGAAAATGAGCCCCTGTGTGTTTTATTCAGGGGAGAAATCAGTCAGTAAATAAATGTTCTGTGGGGTGTCAGAGTCCATCAATGGACCACCCACAACCAGGACACTCCCTTTATTTATGTTCTTTTAAACTTTATAGATTTACTTTTATACATTTAGGGACCTGGCACATGCAACCAGCTGAAACACAGCTGTACTGGGTAGTTTGAAATAAATGTTCATATAATACACTTTGCTCAAGATTATCCTTCTTCAGGCCATATCCTCTGTGCTTTCTTAGTAACTGAGCAAGTAACAAAAGGGTATTTTAGCCAGTAAATTGAAGTCTAACGCCTCAATGGTCTCAATTATGCATTGTAACTGTTATCACCCAGTCTCTGGTATTCTCCAGATTTGATTATTGCAATGTCATATATGCAGGTATTTTAAAATCTCACTCCTTAAAAAATTGCAAACAGCACAAAGTACCGCTGCCCGCCTTGTATGCAGTGCTCCTCGCTTTGAGAAGGCTTTCCCTCTCTTGGTAAATCTTCACTGGCTTCCCATAAACGCCAGGACCACCTTTAAAAAATGTGTGACTGTTTACCAAATCATATACGGTTTATCACCCTCCTACATGCAACAACTAATTGATTTACCTTCACGTAATACAGTAAAAACAGCAAGAGAATACCTCACACTCCATTATCCAAGCTGCAAAGGTCTTTCTTACAAATCAATCCGTGTCGCAGACTTCACATGTCAGAGTACCAAACTTTGCAATTCTCTACCTAAGCAATTAAGATACTAAGATTATCTGAGATTCTGTAAATTACTAAAGGCTTTTCTATTAAGGACATATCTTATCAAAAGACAATAAACTAATATTGCCGTCTCTCTTATATATTTCAACATAACCAATACTACTACTACTACTACTTAACATTTCTAGAGCGCTACTAGGGTTATGCAGCGCTGTACAATTTAACAAAGAGAGACAGTCCCTGCTCAAAGAGCTTACAATCTAATAGACAAGTGAACGGTCGGTCCGATAGGGGCAGTCAAATTGGGGCAGTCTGGATTCACTAAACGGTAAGGGTTAGGTGCTGAACGCAGCATTGAAGAGGTGGGCTTTAAGCAAAGACTTGAAGACGGGCAGGGAGGGGGCTTGGCGTAAGGGCTCAGGAAGGTTGTTCCAAGCATAGGGTGAGGCGAGGCAGAATGAGCGGAGCCTGGAGTTGGCGGTGGTGGAGAAGGGTACTGAGAGGAGGGATTTATCCTTTGAACGGAGGTTACGGGCAGGAACGTAAGGGGAGATGAGGGTAGAAAGATAGTGAGGGGCAGCAGACTAAGTGCATTTGTAGGTAAGAAGGAGAAGCTTGAATTGAATGCGGTATCTGATCGGAAGCCAGTGAAGTGACTTGAGGAGAGGGGTGATATGAGTATATCGGTTCTGGCGGAATATGAGACGTGCAGCAGAGTTCTGAACAGATTGAAGGGGGGATAGATGGCTAAGTGGGAGGCCGGTGAGGAGTAAGTTGCAGTAGTCCAGGCAAGAGGTAATGAGAGCATGGACGAGAGTTCGGGTGGTGTGTTCAGAGAGGAAAGGGCGAATTTTGCTGATGTTAAAGAGGAAGAAGCGACAGGTCTTGGCTATCTGCTGGATATGCGCAGAGAAGGAGAGAGAGGAGTCAAAGATGACTCCGAGGTTGCGGGCAGATGAGACGGGGAGGATGAGGGTGTTATCAACTGAGATAGAAAGTGGAGGACGAGGAGAAGTGGGTTTTGGTGGAAAGATGATAAGCTCGGTCTTGGACATGTTCAGTTTCAGGTGGCGGTTGGACATCCAGGCAGCAATGTCGGATAAGCAGGCCGATACCTTTGCCTGGGTCTCCGCGGTGATGTCTGGTGTGGAGACATCTAGCCTAGCTTCATGACAAACACACAATTTTCCTAATATATTAAAATGTTATAATTATCTGACTGAACTATATTTTTGATGTTTTTTTTCTTGAATGTAAGCCACATTGAACGTGAGCTTGGGGTACAAATGTCAATGATGATAACAACATTATACGCGATCTATACAAGACCGAACTTTTATCACATGACTGCCTAACCTCTTTGCTACTAATGATCAAGCACTACCACTTTAAACCTTATGTCGAATAGCGTCTCTCTATAGTCGATGACCTAACGTATGTTACAATCCAATTTATTACTCAGAAACCTTCTTGCAATACCATAATGTATTCTTCCTTATCATGTATGTCTACACATACATATATATTATGTTCCATGTAAGTTACCATGTATGTATGCACCTTAATGCAACACCATTTGTAATTCTGTTACCCGGAAATGGCAACCGCCATTACGGCAAATGTAAGCCACATTGAGCCTGCAAATTGGTGGGAAAATGTGGGATACAAATGCTATAAATAAATAAATAATAATAAATTATTATTATTATTATTATCATTGGAGGAACACTAAAAGGGGGGCATTATTAACATGTGATAAAATAACTCATCTTAATAGTAGCCAAGTTCTACTATTTTAGCCCAGGGTCATATTGCACAAAATGAGACCCTGTGCTAAACTATCCTGACTTGTGGTAAAATAACCCATCTTAATGATAGCCCACGTTGATAACTTCCCCCCTTAAAGGCAAAAGTAGTGACTGGCAACCAGAACCGAATTTCACATAGTAAGACACAAGCATACGCCTGCAAACCCATCTGCTGCATTGCAAAAGCAAATGGCTAATATCCAGACAGATAGCTAGGAAAACATTTCCATGGACTTTGGGTTTACTCATCCAAAACTGATTCACCGGTTACCACTTTTGCTGAATTACTGTATCTGATGCTTACAGGTGAGTGAAAGATAAAGTGGTTCCCAAGTGCTGATAAAACAAAGAGCTCAGAGTAGTATGCGAGACAAGCTGGTGATAAAGGGAAATATCAGACTTTCTGTAAGTAATCAGTACTGATAAGATACGCATTACAGCACATGGCGTGCAAGCTCACATGGAAGTGATACTGTTATAAAGTTCACCACCTGTTCGAGGTTTGAACTGAGAGCCAAAATTATTCCATTTTGTTGACAAGAAACTTTCTATACTGGTTATTTATAATTTTAAGAGGGGGAGGTCTTTAAAAATATTTCATATAGCTTCTATGGTTCAAAACTATAACTCATGGGCCTTACCCCTAAGATATTTTCAATATTCTTTTATATAGTGATGTGTTGGTCATCTACTAAATTATTTCAACAAAGGGGAAGCGGTAAAAGTATCACTAAATACTGATTATAAAATCAAATTTTACCTGCATATGTATTGTCAGTGAAGCATGAATAAGGCTACACTACAATTTAAATTAAAACCTAAAACCTCGACCACCCAGAGGGGTTGCTCAATTGCTCCTTAACCACCAACATAGGCTACTATCACTGGATTTCCAACAACCAGAAAAAAGAAGTAAGAAACAACTCCAATTGTGGAGAAAAACTACTACTTCAAAAAACCCGGTATTATACTAAAGTCAGTGGCGTACCTAGGGTAGTTGACACCCGGGGCCGGTCATTTTTTAACACCCCCCCCCCCCCCAAATCCAGTACTAGGCATGCCGAGAATACAAAACACTCAGGACCTATAGAGCAATTCTACCATACCATAAGCAGTCATTTCTACGAGTCACACAAGGAAAAGGAAAGCATCTTAAACACTACAGTGAGCACTAGAACATCAATTCACCTATTGTAAAATGAAACCAGACAGAATAATACAGATCGTAGATCCTGCACAGTCAATGCCAACTGAAAGCCATGTCTTTTTCACAAACACAGATACACCCTAATCCACTATAGAATAAGTAATAATAAACTTTCTATTTAGACAAAAATTAAACTGAATCCCCCGATGTCAGACTCTGCATACAATGCAACATCACAGAAACAGAAAATGTCCCCTAATACTGTGCAAAATATAAAGACAGCAGATGTAAATTTGAAAAAACTAACAAATACCAATCACCTCTTTACAAATTAACAAATAGAAATAAAGCAAATACAGAAAATAAAATAATACCATTTTATTGGACTAATACATTTAGCTTCCAGAGGCCAAAATCTCCTTCCTCAGGTCAATACGGTATAGTGCTGTTACAGTATCCTATCCTGACATGAGGAAGGGGGTTTTGTTCTCTGAAAGTTAGTCAAAATGTATTAAAATTAGTCCAATAAAAAGATTACCTTATTTACATGTTCTATTATAAACATTTAACATATCTACAATACTTTATCCTAAAGCAAAAAAAATAAAAAAATATATTTTATTTACAGTTTGTTTTCTCTGGTTTCTGCTTTCCTCATCTTCTTTTCACCGTCTTCCTTCCATCCAGCATCTGTCTTCACTTTCTCTCTCTCTGCCATCCAGTGTCAGCCCTCTCTGCCGTCCCTTCCATCCACTGCCTGCCCTTTCTCTCTGCCCCTTCAATCCACCATTTGCCCTCCCTCTCCCATCCATCCAGGGTCTGCCCTCCCTCTCGCTCCCCCTTCCATCTAGGATCTGTCCCCTCTCTCTCTCTGCCCCTTTTTTCAGCCCCCAGTTCCAGCCCCCTTCTCCCCTCTGAACACCCCCACCCCAGTCCCCTTCTCCCCTCCCCTTCTCCTGTCTGAGACCCCCACCACAGTCCCCTTCTCCCCTCCCCTGTCTGAGACCCCCACCCCAGTCCCCTTCTCTCCTCTGAACACCCCCACCCCAGTCCCCTTCTCCCCTCTGAGATCCCCACCCCAGTCCCCTTCTCCCCTCCCCTGTCTGAGATCCCCACCCCAGTCCCCTTCTCCCCTCCCCTTTTCCCCTCTGAACACCCCCACCCCAGTCCCCTTCTCCCCTGTCTGAGATCCCCACCCCAGTCCCCTTCTCCCCTCTGAGATCCCCACCCCAGTCTCCTTCTCCCCTCCCCTGTCTGAGATCCCCACCCCAGTCCCCTTCCCCACTCCCCTTTTCCCCTCTGAACACCCCCACCCCAGTCCCCTTCTCCCCTGTCTGAGATCCCCATCCCAGTCCCCTTCTCCTCTCCCCCTCCCCTGTCTGAGATCCCCACCCCAGTCCCCTTCTCCCCTCCCCTGTCTGAGATCCCCACCCCAGTACCCTTCTTCCCTCCCCTTTTCCCCTCTGAACACCCCCACCCCAGTCCCCTTCTCCCCTGTCTGAGATCCCCCACCCCAGTCCCCTTCTCCTCTCCCCCTCCCCTGTCTGAGATCCCCACCCCAGTCCCCTTCTCCCCTCCCCTTTTCCCCTCTGAACACCCCCACCCCAGTCCCCTTCTCCTCTCCCCCTCCCCTGTCTGAGATCCCCATCCCAGTCCCCTTCTCCCCTCCCCTTTCCCCGTCTGAGACCCCCACCCCAGTCCCCTTCTTCCCTCCCCTTTTCCCCTCTGAACACCCCCACCCCAGTTCCCTTCTCCCCTCCCCTTCTCCCCTCTGAGATCCCCACCCCAGTCCCCTTCTCCCCTCCCCTGTCTGAGACCCCCACCCCAGTCCCCTTCTCCCCTCTGAACACCCCCACCCGAGTCCCTTTCGCCCCTCTCCTTCCCCACCGGCTAAGCAGCGTCGCAGGCAGCGCCTCGTGCCCTGCTTGTAAAAAAAAAAAATCAAATCTCCTTCCTTCTCCTCGTCTTGACGTCGACTCGGGCCTTCCAATCAAATTGATTGGAAGGCCCGAGTCGACGTCAAGACGAGGAGGAGAAGGAAGGAGGAGATTTGATTTTTTTTTTTTACAAGCAGGGCACGAGGCGCTGCCTGCGACGCTGCTTCGCCGTTTTTTTTTTAATGTGCGGCGCCGCGGGAACGGCCACGGGAGGCGGTGGGAGCGGAGCACCCCCCACCCACTGGCACCCGGGGCGGACCGCCCCCACCGCCCCCCCCCCCCCTTGGTACGCCACTGACTAAAGTGCTAGGCCCATCACAACCCACTTAACCTAAGAGTATTTTTCAAATAACAAAAAGGCATTAACAAAGCAAAAAGTCGAATGCGAGTTCAAAATTACTGTGCACAGTTTAGAAACTAAGGGGTCCTTGTACTAAGGTTCACCGAAAACTGGCCTGCACTGGTGTAGGCGCATGTATTGGATGCACACAGGTCCATTTTTCAGCACACCTGCAAAAAAGGTGGAACCTTGTACATGTAATTGAAGCAATGTAATCTCTAACAACTGTTAAATGTAAGCCATATTGAACCGAAACTCATTTTTGGAAAATTATGGGATACAAGTATGAATGAATGAATAAATAAATAAATACAAATAAATAACCGCAATTCTTTTACAAAGTGAAAAGTAATCAAAAATACCAAGCCTGAAGTAACCTAACTTACCAGCTGCTGCACAAATTCTTGATGATCAGTTAACCACCCCCCCCCCCCCCCCACACACACACACACACACACAAAGCTTCTCCTTCTAGAACATTAACCCAGGGCCGCCGAGAGCCAGAGCCGGGCCCGGCCCCCACCCACCCCACCCGAGGTCATCGTTGCCGCCGGCCCCCCTCCACCCGCTACCGGGCCCTGAACTAACCTTAAATGCCTCCTTCCTATCCTTTCACCACCTTCGCGGCAAGCAGCAGCAGGGCAGACCTCTCCTTCCTTCCGTGCTCCGCCCTCGCGGACGTTACTTCAGGCGAGGGCGGGACACAGAATGAAGGAGTGGCCTGCCCTGCTGCTGCTTGCCGCGAAGGTGGTGAAAGGAAAGGAAGGAGGCGTTTAAGGTTAGTTAGTTCGGGAGCGACGGCGGGCGGGCCTGACTGCGGTGGTGCCGGGCCCCCTCCGGAGGCCCGGACCCGGGGACTTTTGTACCCCCTGTCCCCCTCTCTTGGCAGCCCTGCATTAACCCCACTGTTTACGACAATACCAAGACAGCCCATTCAAAGTGAATGGACTGTCGGCATTAGTGCACCAGCAGCTGCTAGCGTGACTTAGTAAACAGAGGGTTAAATCACTCAAACTTATTGCTAGCAAGCATATATGAGGTGTAATTAAAGGTCAAAAGGCTATTCATTAACTTTTGTCTGAATTATAATCAAATAAAACTAAGGACCCTGTTTATTAAGGTGTGCTAACTTTTTTAGCACACGCTAAAATTTATTTCGCGCTAATGTTAGAGACACTATATATGGGTGTCTCTATAATTAGCATGTGCTAATTTTTAGCACACGCTAAAAACGCTACAGCACAGCTTAGTAAAAAGGGCCCTAAAACGTCCAAAGCACCTATTGACATCAATTTATACATCATTAATTACTATCCACATAATTACAAAATTAAAAGGTTAAATAGTTACAATATATGGCATTCATATTGCTTACTTATACCAAACATATCAATCCGGGTGGGGGGAGGAGGGAAGGGGGAAGGATTTTAAAACCTCAAAATAATCAATGAACCATACCCCTTAATCTCTCTCCACAACTCATTTATGAAAAGGCAGTCTTATGCTGGTATAAAATAGAAAATAATAAGGAAACATTTTTAAAAGAGGCACGAACCTACTAGGGTCCCTATGGACACATACACATAGCAGTGTTTTATTTATTTATTTGCTGTATTTGTATCCCGCATTTTCCCACCTATTTGCAGGCTCAATGTGGCTTACATTATGCCGCAATGGCGATCACCATTAATGGAATGATAAGTACAGAGTGGTGTTACAATTAAGGTATATAAAAATATCAAGTAAATTAGAAGTAACTAAATAAAATATCAAGTGAATTGGAAGTAAATAAATAATAGTTGATAACAGGTATGTGGGAAAGCGCAGGGTACAAATGTAATAATAATAATAAAAGGACAAGGTATAACGTTCAATAATATCAATGTGATTAAAGTAACTAGATTAAAGGGATCAATGTTGGTTTCTTCTGGTGCATTTATGATGTCAAGTCTTTTATGAAGGATTCTTGTTACAAGTCTCTTTGAATAGGTTTGTCTTCAGTAACTTCCAGAAGGTTATCAGATCGTGCGTTGTCTTTATGGCATTCGGTAGTGCGTTAGCATCTAGCAGCACTGAATTGCTCTCTAAAAAAACCAAAAAAGCACATAAAATTACTATCATAAGTAACCAAAATTCTCATCCAGAGTTCATAGTAATCAAGAATACCAAAACTGAAATAACCTAACTGACCATTCTTGAAAATCAGAGTTCCAAAAACAAAGCTTCTTCACCTTCTTGACAAGTTTGAGGGAGGGTCTTTTTCAAAGCAGCAGTATGCCCAATGCAAGCTTACCACTCGCTAATCCGGAAATACCGCAGGGCTACCTCAGCAGCCCAACAGTAGTTCCCACCCCCAGCGCATGCAATTTCCAGTGCTACATAAATATTTTAATTGTTGTAGTACTGGTGTTTATCTGGCGGCACTGCCTGGTTACTGCCAGGTTGGAACGGGAGCCCTTACCGCCATCTCAATGGGTAGCGGTAAGTGCTCCCACCTGAAATGGCCACACGGCCGCTGCGGTAAAGGGGGGCCTCAGCGTGCATCAAAAACACATGCTGACACCAGTACAGGTCACCTTTTACTGCAGCTTGGTAAACGGACCCCTGAGTGAGTTAATGTGCAAGAAGGAGAAGAAGCTTTATTTTTGGAACACTGATTATCAAGATTTTGTGCAGCAGCAGCTGGTAATTGGATTACTTCAATCTTGGTATTTTTGATTCCTATTCACTTTGGACAAGAATTGTGGTTAGTTATGATAGTATTTTTACGTGCTTTTTCTGTTTTTGAAGACTGATTCTAGATGTCAACCACTGCTAGGTGTATGTTCCCTTACAGACCCTAATAAGTATGTGTCCCTTTTAAAGCTGTCCATTTTTAGAAAAATTCTGTTTGTTTGAAAGTTGTTTTTAAGATTGATAATTATGTTCCACCTGTTCAAAAAGGCATACCACAATGATCCATCATAAATACCAGACAACGAAACCTATGCCAGAACTGGACAAAACCGAACTCTTTATACTCGACTGCTTCATATACTCTGCCACTAACAAACTTTAACGCTATACCACTTTATTTCTCATGCCGGAATGAACTCTCTATACTTGACTGCTTAATTTACGCTGTCATTTATGAACTTTAAAGAAATACCACTTTGTATTTCTCATTCCGAAAATGGCGATCGCCACTACGGCAGAATGTAAGCCAGATTGAGCCTGCAAATAGGTGGGGAAATGTGGAATACAAATGCAACAAATAAATAAATAAATGTTTATGAGTTATACTAATACCAGTATGTTTTATTATCTGAATTTTAAAATGACATATATTTTAAATACTAATAAATTTGTGATATAAATATGAGAGATCACTTTTTATTGTAATAGTTATTTTTGATTTTATGTATGTTTTTCAGTGTAAAGTAAATCTCCTGACGCAGCCTCTTGGGAGGCGAAACGTGGCCACGTTGGGTTATTTTTAATAAAGTTTTGTGTTTTCTGAACATTGACTGAGATCCGTTCTGTTCTTTGATTGCTGTGATCTACGGACCTCTATTGCCTCTCCTTTTCTATATTGGGGATAATTTTATAACAGGATGCCTATAACATTTTCCAAATACATGCCTTTCTTGTGCTTTTTATTTTTTTTTTATAGAAGCCTATGGGGCATAGTTATCAAAGTGGGCTACCATTAAGACATGTTATTTTACCACTAATGTGCTATTTTAGCGCAGGTCCCACTTTATACAATGAGACCTAGTTAGTAATAACTGGGGATAAAATAGCATGTCTTAACGTAGCCCATGTGGTTAACTTCCCAAGTGCCTTTATAAAATAAGTAACCAGAACCTTGCCCAGTAGCGCACAAAAGTTCTAGAACAAATTTACACCTGCTCCATGACAGTGAGAAAATGAGGTGAGGTTTATCTCTTATCTCCGTTAGTGCAATTAATAATTAATTACATGCACAATAAAATCCCAAAAAATATTTCTTAGAGACTGTTATTGTGCTATCTCTGTACTTATTCTATCAGTATATAAACTGGGTAAAGTGATTGAAATATAGTTGCAAAGATTACATGTATTTATCATCAAGCAACTATCACAATAACAAATAACTTTATTTAAATATTCAAACACTTCTTAAAAGCCCATAGTAACAAAAAATAAAAAAGCCCTTAGTAACATAAAGTCACAAAAAGTATTTCTTAGACTGTTATTGTAATATCTCTGCACTTATTCTAAGAAATGTTTTTGTAATGTGCTCATAAAACTTTCAATGGACTGACAGACCGATTTGATCTTAACCATGTCCATATAGTCTAATCATAGCACATTACTGCATGAACCTTTTTTTTAATGCTTTTCAATTTGCCTTATAGTGCCACAGTGCAGCCATATTCAAACAATGAATTTGTTAAAAAGCTAAGCTCATGATTTTTTACAAATGTATTGTTTGGATATGGTTGCATTGTGGCACTATAAGGCAAATTGAAAAGATGAAATTGGTCTGTCAGTCCATTGAAAGTTTTATGAGCACATTACATTACATTTCTTAGAATAAGCACAGAGATATCACAATAGCAGTCTAAGAAATACTTTTTGTGACTTTATTGTGCATATGTATATTGCATTTTTCTCAATATATATTTTTAAAAAATTAGTGTCCTCCTGCTGTGATGATTAACAATTAATTGGCATGGACATTCACCATTGCTATCAATACATGGCAGGTTACAGCAAAATAAGACAGAGGACTATCCTACTGAAGCTCTCTGGGGAAAAGTCCCATAGATTGTTAACTGCAAATCGTCAGATATCTGGCGTCAGTGTAAGCATTGATAGTGAGCTGTGAGGGATTCACACGGCCAGAGCTCATGAAATTGGGTTCCTTGAAACAGCACAGTGGCTGGCAAAACATGGTCAATGTCGGGACCCAAGAAGAATGGCACGTTAAGTACTTCAAAATTTTAAACCTTGTTTTCAGCACGGAAGAATTGTAGAAAACAAACAAAAAAGTGTGCAATGATTAAATTGAAGGACAGTTTATAGACCATCTGGTCTGTGAGAGTCCAAGAAAACGTATGAGCACACGATACAAAAATATTTTTTCCTATACAATATGGTTATGGTGATATTCACGATTTGCAATTAATACTCTATGGGACTTTTAGGGCCCTGTTTACTAAAGTGTGCTAGCGTTTTTAGCGTGCACTAATATTAGAGACACCCATAGGAATATATGAGTGTCTCTAGTGTTAGCACGTGTCAATTTTTAGCATGCGCTAAAAATGCTAGGGCACCTACAGTGCAGCATAGTAAACAGGGCCCTCAGTGTTGTATATCATTTAAATGGTGTTCTTCTCCTCCTTTGCTCTATATAAACCGCTTTGATTGGCATACCCTGCTAGGTGGTATATCAAGTGCTAATTAATCTTAATATTAATTATGTGAGTATCATCTATACATGTGCATGATTATTCAATAAAATACACTGATACATCACAAACAACTCTGTCCTGTTCCACCTAAATTACACCCTCAGGAACACCTATGCGCATGTTGTGGAAAAGTAGGCACTATCTTTTTATTAATAAATTTTATCTGCATATGTCCGTATGAAAGTTTACAAGAGCCATGTTCCATGTGTAAAACAAGAGTCACACGTGGAAAACGCTTTATAAAATTATCCCTGCTAAAAAAAATGGAAGCATAATATTAAAAATAATCTAAGTTGAATTTATGGAAACAATAGTTTGGGAAGAAAATATCTAAGTTATTATTTAATTCTTTTTATAAAACATAAATCAGTAGTGATGCGGCAACTGTCAACATTTATCTTAATATAAAAGAAAACAACATTACAGTGTGCTTACTTTTTATGTAGCATCCTAGGTATTTGTCTTTTTTTTATTTCTTGCAGGAACACTGCATCACTTAAATATAAACCATAGTATACTCAATGGCCCTTTTACAAAGTCATGTAAGGACCTATACGCATGCAGCGCATGTCAAATTGGCATTACCCCCTGGCTAGCGTGTGCAGCTGGCAGTAATTCCGAGTTTGGCATGCGTCAAAAACCCATGGTAGAAAATAGTTTTCTATTTTCTACTGTGGAAGCGTTCCCGGCAGTAATCGGCAGTTGGCGTGTGCTGGACGGTTACCACATGGGTAACATGTGAGCCCTTACTGCTAAGTCAATGGGTGGCATTAAGGGCTCAGGCCATAAGTAGACGAGTGCTGGTTTTCATTTTGCCACACATCCATTACCCGCCCCCCCCCCCCCCCCCCCCCCCCCCCCCCCCCCCACACCACACACACACAAAAAAACCCTTTTTTCCAGGTGCACTGGAGAAATGGTCCGGTGTGCATCCAATACATGCTCCCACACTACCGCAGGCCACTTTTTGGTGCACCTTCATAAAAGGGCCCCAAATTGAGGTAATGAGAACTGGCTTTTCCTTCTTAAATTATTCTTTTTAATTTTTTTAATTGTCTGAGAAACTGCCATCTGACTAGCAGTTCTTTTGGATGCTAAACTTTTTCTATATACAGATTTCTGATACACATGGCTTCCATGGACAATGTCTATTAAAAGAATTTATCATAAAATGCCAATGCCAAGTCCACCTGGCAAGTTATGGTCTAATGGAAAATAATGCAAACAACTTCCTTGCCACAGGCTGTAATACCAAAATACAGATCTTTAAGCAAGGAAAGTAAACAAAAGCAAGAAAAATAGGAAGCCTATATGGTTTTCCAAACAAGTGGCTAAAAAAATAAGGGCAAAAGAGGCTGCATTCAAGGAATACAGAAGAAGGCAACAAGAGAATCACAGAAAAGATCACTGGATTAAACTCAAAGAAGCAAAGAGGGAAGTACGGCTAGCAAAAGCACAGGTGGAAGAAAAAAATGGCTAAAAATGTAAAGCGAGTGACAAGACCTTTTTCAGATAAATTGAGGAAAGGAGAAAGCTAGGAATGGAATTGTAAGACTGAAAGATGCAGAGAATGGCTATGTGGAGAGTGATGAGGAGAAAGCGAACTTGCTAAACAAATATTTCTCTTCCATGGTTGGCTGCCAAGGGCATATCTGGGAATGGTGTGGCAATCAATCTGTATGTTGTTTGAAAATGGCATGAAAATAGCAACTTAGCTTTACTGGCTTAGCTTTACTGAGTCTATAGGGAGGTGGAGGTTTTTATGACAGGTGATGGGGATCACAGTTTTGCTTTTAATATTATATAGGCAACTGTTTTACTGAAGTCTTTTCCTCATTTCAATACAAATTTGTTTGACATAATATTGTGTCAGAAAACAATGGGAGGAGAAATAATCTCAAAATTTATCAGTAAAAAATTCTAATGAATTACAGAGACATTGTATGATAGTGTATACGGTTGAATAAGTCTATTAGCCAACAGTGTGAGAGCTATATAAAATACTAGCGTAACCTGGTATATGTGCATGTAAAATTTAGGCATGACCACATACATTAGCCATACAGCTGGCATAAATGCTCACACCTTAATGCTGGAGATATATACCTAACTTACTTAGCCGCGTAGGCACCTACTTGTGCCCAACTTGCGCCAATTTGTAGTTACCACCCGGCTACCTCATGGCGCTTGCAGTAATTTCATTTTGGAAGCACGTCTGCTACATGCGTCTGAAAAATTATTTTTATTTTCTGATGCGTGTCAGCTACACTCGTCAAGTGGCATTCTAGGCGTGTAGGTCCTTACCGCCTGGTTAACGTGTGAGACCTTGCCGCTAAGTCAATGGCTGGTGGTAAGGTCTCAGACCCAAAATAGACGTGCGCCAATTTTTATTTTGCCGCACATTCATTTTCAGCAAAAATTTTAAAAAGGCATTTTTTACAAGCGTGCTAAAAAAATGGATCTGCATGCTCCCAAAACACACGCCTACACTACTGCAGGCCATTTTCCAGCACACCTTAGAAAAAGGACCCCTTATAGTAGTCTGTAAGTTATATGCATTTGAGTCCTGCCCACATCTGTGTATGCCCACCACCATGCAAATATGCGCTCTGCAAGATATGTGTATATTTGTAGAATAGCAATCAGGCAGAATATCGGCACGTACACACATGTGCCTATATGCTAGTATTCTAAAAATTCTCACGCACATAAGTGGTAGCCACTATTTTGTAGAATTCTCATTTGCCCCATCTTTTCCTCTAGTGATTAATTCTTTTTGGTCTATCTGTTTTCACTAGGCTGTAAACTACACGGAGCAGGTATCATCTCTGCACAGTGCTGCACATATCTTGCAGTGTGAGATAAATGTTTAGTAGAAACAGAAGTAGTAGACTGAATTAGTGTGAAATGTTACAAACACAGGTACTTCAGTTTTTACAGGTACATTTGTTGCTAATTTATATGACGAGGAGCTTGACTTGCTTTTACACTATTTTTCCCTGAATTTCAGTATCTCAGACTTTACATCAAACATGTATTTCCCACAACTTGGAAGGAAATCTTCATATAATATTAAAGATGTTTTTCAATAGATACAAAATGGGGGGGGGGGGTCCCATTTGAAAAAGGCTTATAATTGGACATACCCAAAAACTAGAATTGACAAGTACATTTCTAACTTACTGAAAATGTAACCTTGCAAATGTATTATGTGTCCTAGCAAAAGGCCCACTGAAAAATAAACTGCCTTCATGGAAAGATAAATGAACTATCCAAATTATAGCAAGCAAGATCATTTCTAAGTTTAAACTCTTTTCATACAGTTTTCGTCCAAATTCAGCCGTAAGAAGACGTATGGGAAATATTAGACTAAAAAAGAAAATATTTGTCATGGCCTAATAAGAAATACCCTGAGAGCACAGGATGAATCACCATACACGCTCCATTAACCTCCTCTACTCTGCCCATAAACACGTCCACAAACACCCATTCACTTAAATACGTGTGCCTTTTATTCCACTCTTGACAGCCCACCGGCACCACAATATTTCATTCCACTTCAGGTGTAAAACTGGGCAAAAGCATTGCTGTGCAGGACTTAGAGCTTATTTGGGAATTTTAAAAACATTTTTGCTTGGGGAAAAATAGGAAAAATACTCTGAACAAATTCCCTTTTCAATCTCTACCAAACACCCCCATTATAAATGTCTCATCCATTTAAATCTGAAAAAGCTTTCCTGTGCAACAGAGATTATTTAAGAGTTGGTATCTCTACCCTACCCTCTCCTAATCCCCAGGGATCATGGAGTTTGCCATTTAAAAACTGCTTCAGTCTGGCCTGTCCCCTAAATTAGCCTGGACAGCACAACATTCACAGGGTCTCTGTTATTCTATTCTAAGCCTCTTAGAAACACAGAAACAGTGGCAATGACAGCAGATAGAGAGTGCAGGGCCCAGGCAGACTGCCCTCTCCTGATGCAATAGTGCAAAGGTTACCTGATCTCAGATTTTAACTTCATATTCTGCTGTATAAAGAACCTCTGCTCTTATCTAATAAAGACCAGCCAACAAATTATTGGTGACACTTTTGCACTGGTACAACATAGCACATTTTTTAAAAGTCTTTGTTTATTTAAAGAGGTTTTTTTTTTACAAAAATGTACAATAAAAAGAAACACTGAAAAAAGATCATAACAAAATAAAATGAGCTAGAACCTGTTAATAACATGTAATTTGAAGCATAGCATTGGGGTAGAAAATTAAGGGCCCTGTTTACTAAGCTGTGCTATAGGCACACTAGCGTTTTTAGCACACCTTAGTAAACAAGCCCTAAATAAGATAACAAATATTCACTGATACACATGAGTTGAAAAGAAGAACATGTATGCAGAAGCATAAAATACTAAAGAAGAGACAGTATGTTGTCAAGCTACGAATGATTTTTAAAGAGTAACATAGAGGGGCATTTTCATAAGGAACGTCCAAGTTGTGATTTGGATGTCCTTGCAAACCGATGAAATCCAGGAGCGGGGAAACCCGTATTTTCGAAACAAGATGGACGTCCATTTTTCATTTTGAAAATGCCATTAGAGATGTCCAAATCCTTAAATTTGGACATCCCTAGATTTGGACGTCCCTAGACATGGACGTTTCTGACTTTCAGCGATTTTCGAAACCAAAGACGTCCATGTCAAAAATGTCCTAATGCAAGCCATTTGGGTGTGGGAGGAGCCAGCATTTCTAGTGCCCTGGTCCCCCTGACATGCCAGGACACCAACTGGGCACCTTAGGGGGCACTGCAGTGGACTTCATAAAATGGTCTCAGGAACATAGCTCCCTTACCTTGTGTGCTGAGCCCCCCAACCCCCCCCAAAACCCACTACCCACAGCTGTACACCACTACCATAGCCCTTACGGGTGAAGGGGGCACCTATATGTGGGTACAGTGGGGGGTTTGGGAGAGCTCGCTGTTTCCTCCACAAATGTAACAGGTAGGGGGGATGGGCCTGGGTCCACCTGTCTGACGTACACTGCAAGGACGCCCTTCTTTTTTCCATTATCGGCCGAGGACGCCCATCTCCTAATCACGCCCCAGTCCCGCCTTGGCTGCCCTGTGAACTTTGGTTGTCCCCCCCCCGACAGAAAGCCGTCGAGGATGTCAAAAAA
This sequence comes from Microcaecilia unicolor, assembly GCF_901765095.1. Taxonomy (NCBI): domain Eukaryota; kingdom Metazoa; phylum Chordata; class Amphibia; order Gymnophiona; family Siphonopidae; genus Microcaecilia; species Microcaecilia unicolor. The sequence continues at coordinate 480,052,935 of NC_044032.1, read as the reverse complement.
TTGGCTTTCGATTATACCAATTTGGGCGGCCTAGCAAGAAGGACGCCCATCTCCCGATTTGTGTTGGAAGATGGGCGCCCTTCTCTTTCGAAAATAAGCGTGCAAGTCTCTCCATGTATGTCTTGCTACGTAAACCTCATGCCTTTTTCGTTGCTTTTCTTTGAACTGCTTCAAGTCTTTTTACATCCTTAGCAAGATAAGGCCTCCAAAACTGAAAACAATACTCCAATTGGGGCCTCACCAACGATTTGTACAGGGGCATCAACACCTCCTTTCTTCTGCTGGTTATACCCCTCTCTATGCAGCCTATCATCCTTCTGGCCCTGCCCTCCGCCTTGTCGCATTGTTTTTTTACTTTGAGATCCTCGGACACCAACACCCCAAGGTCTCTTTCCTGAGCTGAGCTTACCAATCTCTCTCCTCCTATCTGGTACATCTCTTTTGTATTTCTGCACCCGACGTGCATCACTCTGCACTTCTTTCCATTACATTTTAACTGCCAGACAAAAGGGGGTGCGCTGAGCACTTGCGCAGCTGGTGGCTCTGCTGGTCCCCCACCCTGGAACAGGAAGTCAGAAGGGGCAGGGGACTGGCAAAGCCGGCAGCCGCACGAGTGCTTAGCACACCCTCTTGCTCGGAGGAGGGGGTGCTCCATCCAGGGGGAGGGGTGCTCTGCTCTGGGTGGCAACTAGTGTAGGTATGCTACATCCCTATTTCCCTTCTTTCTCCTAACCTCCATTCCATAATTCTTATGCCTTTTAAACTTTCAGCCTTCACTTTTTAAGAGTACCTATGCTGTCTTCAACAACCAGACATTCAATTTACTTTCCTTATCTAAAACATTAATAACATTAATAGTTGCAATTTTTTTTACGTTATCCCCTTTCCTCTATTTCTGTACCTCATTTCATCCATTTCAATACTCTCTGCCTCTTCTCCTTACACTTGTTTACTACACACCTTTAGCTTTAAAACTACTGTAACTCTCTTCTCCTTCATGCAGTTCCATTAACTCCTCCTTTATCTAATCCATTTCATTTTTACTCTTAAAAATGCCCCACCCACCTTCACATCCCACAATAAGCCCTCACACCAACTTTACACCTATTTACATTTCTTTCAAATATTCTTTCACTTTCAATCAATATTCTTTCACTTTAACATTCAGAAACCAACATGCAGAACAGAATCTCATCTAATATTATTGTGACTGACAGAAGTTAAACATTACAGCATACAGCGAAGAGGGTCAAAGTACACAGCACGAACAATCCAAAAAACAGCACAAAGGGCTTTCAAGACTGATACAAGTGTGTTTTATTGAGGACCCAACATCGTCATAGTACTAAAGACTAACTTGTTCAAGAAGACATACCATAATGACCCATCATCAGTGACCTAACATCTAACTCTATCAGAACCAGATATAATTGAACTTTCTTCTTCTGATTGCTTCAATTAATCTGTCACCAATGAATATTAATGATTCACCCCCCTATCTCTTATACCGAAATGAACTGTTGATCTAACTTACTTTATATTGTACTTTAACATTTATGAACCTTAATGTAACACTACTTTGTATTTCTCATGCCGGAAATGGTGATCACCATTACGACATAAAGTAAGCCACATTGAGCCTGCAAAAAGATGGGAAAATGTGGGATACAAATGCAACAAATAAATAAATAGTACATAAATACATAAGTATTGCCATAGTGGGACAGACCAAAGGTCCATTAAGCCCAGCATCCTGTTTCCAACAGTGGCCAATCCAGGTCACAAATACCTGGCAAGATCCCAAAAAAGTACAATACATTTTATGCTGCTTATTTCAGAAATAAGCAGTGGATTTCCCCCCTGGTCCTGCATCAAGGGCCATTTCTAAAAATACAGACATAAAATATGCAATATTAGATATAATTACACATATATCACAGAAAAAATTATAAAATATTATATATATATATATATATATATATATATATATATATATATATATATATATATATATATATATATATAAACTGTACTATGACCTTAAAATAACAAGCTCAAAACCAGTAAACAAGTGATCCGTATGCACCATTACATGTGACATATATAATGGGATATGAGGGATAACTGGAATGTAGGAAAAAATGACTGATGTGGAAATTTGCACAGACTCAAACAAATGTGATACAAGTCTGGTGAAACTTAAAAAGAATAGTGACCAAAGCAGACATTGCACAGGAAAATAAAAATCAAAGCTTACCAAAGAATCAGTATTAATCACATAAGCTGATGCTCAAAGAATGCTTGGAAAGTCCTATCTTAATGATAAAAATGTTTTTGACAAAAGAGATACAGAGACACATCTCTTTATATAACAATGATGTAAATAAAACGCACAACAAGTGCCCCATCAGAGACCCTGGAAGCACTGAAGCACATCTGTCTAAACATCAGCAATGGCTCGGCTGTATAATGGATTATTTACTGTCGCTTGTGAACATATAGCCAAATTAATAAAATGAACAATGTAGGCATGACATGTCATGCTGGATGATATATAAAAGTGACAATAATGTCACACGGGCTACTGTACGAATAATATCAGCCATGGCCAGAAGAATGCTAGGCTGCAAAGAGAGGGGTATAACCAGCAGAAGAAAAGAGTAGAGGAGTAGCCTTGTGGTTAGTGCAGCGGACTTTGAACCTGAGAAGCTGAGTTTGATTCCCACTGTAGCTCCTTGTGACTCTGGGCAAGTCACTTAACCCTCCATTGCCCCAGGTACAAATAAGTACCTGTATCCACTTTGAATGTAGTTGCAAAAACCTCAGAAAGGCAGTACATCAAGTCCGCTTTCTCCTGTACAAGTTGTTGGTGAGGACCCACTTGGAGTATTGTGTTCAGTTTTTGGAGGCCTTGTCTTGCTAAAGATGTAAAAAGACTTGAAGCTGTTCAGTGAAAAGCGACTAAAAAGGTATGAAGTTTATGTTGCAAGACGTACATGGAAAGACTTGCTGACTTAAACATGTATACCCTGGAGGAAAGGAGAAACAGGAGTGATACAATACAGACAGTCAAATATTTGAAAGGTATTAATCTGCAAACAATCCTTTTCCAGAGACAGGAAGGTAGTAGAATCAGAGGGAATGAACTGAGGTTGAAAGGGGGTCGACTCAGGAATAATGTGAGGAATTTCTTTTTTGAATTTATAGAAGTCTTTATTAGATTTTTACTGAAAGACAATACAGCAGGAAATGATGCAATCGCAAAAACATCCGCTAATACAACGTCACTAAACAATCATGTGATGGCAAACACATAACAAGAGCAAGTAAACAAAATAATGATTTCTCAACTCCAGATAATTCGCTCACAATAAATTTCTAAAATGTATAACAAGATTTTTACTGTATAACACCCGCACCCAGACACTTGAATAGAAGAAAGGAGAAAAAAAAACCATCTACCCCACCCCTCCCCCCCAAAGACCCTTCCCTCCCCCCTTCCACCCCTCCTTCCAACCACCAAAGTTACCTCATGAACAATGCGACACAAAAGGTTCCCAGATTGCTTCCCACTTAGACAGAGTTTTGCAACTAATGACCCAAAGCCTTTCCATTTCACATATATACCACAACTTATTTAGCCATTTTACTAAAGATGGAACCGTAGGGGACTTCCCCTGAGTGGCCAAAGTGACCCTGGCAGCCAACATGGCATGACTATTATTTTTTTATTGGAATGCCCTCCTGCGGGAGGTGATAGAGATGAAAACACGAAGAAGGGTGCTGTGTTGAGGAGAAATGCCACATAGTAAAGACAAGAATTAATCCAAATATGCATCACATCAAACGCCACAAATCAAACCAAGGTGACACTTCTGTGGGTGAGCTTTTTCTGGGACCAGAGCACTGCATCAATGGAAATTTTAAAGCAATCTCAGAACTATGATATTTGAAATTAAGATGATAGAATACTTTGAAATCAACAGCGACGTCCTTAACAAAGATCTGGGTTACCTCTAAAATTCAACTGCTTTGTCACCTTCTGATTGCCCATACATCTCTCAGTATTTCTCAACCCCCACCCCACCCCTACCTTTCCTCTAGAGACTGTCATTGGAATACTTTTATGTTTCACTTATATATTCTGATATTGTCATCCTTTGCTGAGGAAGAAGATTCTGGCCTTCGAATGCTTCTCAAAAAGTGAGAACAGGCTACCGCAAAACACATTAAAATATTTTATTTTGCCTGTTAGCGTGCAGTAACCCTCATTTTACTTATTTTTCAAACATTTTTGGAGGTGGCAGAGAGTGGGTGGAGGGTGGGCATTCCTGAGTTATCAAGCTAGTGAATTATGATTAACATGCACTAACTGGATAAAGCAGAGTTAATGTGGCAGTGGTAAGTACTCCAGTATTAACTGTATGAAGGTGTCATATATTAATCACATTAGCACTTGATCTGCACCAAAATATTTTTCAAACTCCCCTCATAAATGCCACATTAAATCTGGGCTTAGCGTGCGGGAAAGTCCCACATTAAAATGCATTAAGCCCAGATTTCACCACACTTTACTAACAGGGTCCCATTATCATTTATTTATTCTTTTTATTTAAAAAGTACTTATATTCCACATGATCTTAGCAATTGTCAGCAGATTAAACTAAGATATTAACAATAAAATAGTTATAATATAAAGCACCATCAACATACATAGAGGGGCATAATCGAATGCGAACGCCCATCTCCATGGGCATTTATCTCCAAGGACGGGTCCGCAAAGGGGCGGGCCAGACCGTATTTTCGAAAAAGATGGGCGTCCATCTTTTGTTTCGATAATATGGTTTGTGCCGGGCAAATGCATTGCATTTGGGCAGATTTGAGCTGGGTGGTATCGGTTTTCAGCGATAATGGAAACCGAAGGCGCCCAGCTCAAAAACGAACAAATCCAAGGCATTTGGTCATGGGAGGGGCCAGGATTCGTAGTGCACTGGTCCCCCTGACATGCCAGGACACCAACCGGGCACCCTAGGGGGCACTTGTAACAATTACAAAAATAATTAATTTCTATCTGAGAAGGGAATGGAGGGCTGTGTGCCCTCAGAACCACCATGGAGTGAGGGGAGAGGAGCTGAGGGACAGAGTGAGATCCGGATGCAGTCTTCTGAAAGGTTCGAAATTCCTAAAGAGTTAGTAGTAAAACCAAAAGAAGTAACATTGGAAGCCTTATGGGACTTGGTTTCTAACCTGGGACAAACATTCTTAAAACAGATCAATGATGTTTCACAAAAAATAAAGCTGTTAGAAACGGACTTACAAAAAAAAGAAGAGATTAAGGTTATAAATGATAAACTTGAAAAAATGGATCAGAGAATTATGAAGATTGAAACGATACAACCTACTATGATAAAACATTTGACAAATCTCAGGTTGAAAATGGAAATGTTTGACAATTATACTAAAAATCATAACTTGAGATCTGTTAACTTTCCTAGAGTAAAACTGTTGCTCCTCTTGAAATGTTAAAACGCTATATGCGGGAAGTTTTGGCTATACCTGAACAGAATATACCACCATTTACCCAGGCATATTACATCCCAGGAAAGGAACTGAATCAGTTAAATGAAAATCCGATTGACACTGAACTTGCAATGGCCGGTACTTTGGTGGCGAATGTTGCATTATTGCCTGATAAAAATTGGATTTTTTGTATGTTCTTTCGAAGCAAGGATAAACCTTTTTTGGGTCTTAAAATACTGTTATTTCCTGATGTCTCGAAAGAGACACGGCGACGGAGGAAACAATTCTTGCTCCTTAAACCTGAAATATTGCACTTGGGGGGTACCTTCTTTTTAAGATACCCCTGCAAGTGCATAATAAGATATAAGGAAAAGAAATATGTATTTACAGAACCTGCACACGTATCGGCACTTATAACCTCAGCGAAAATGGAGAAGAAATATCAACTCCGCTTAGTAGAGTTTGTATTATCCTAATTTCTTTTTTTCTTCTTTCCGATTTCCCTGATTTCCTAAATCTTGGATTCGAATTTATGGACTTGAGTGTCACTTTACCTTACTGAAAATGTTAACTTTATTTTTAATATTCTGTTAAAGATCCTTTGCTACACAAGATTTGTTTCTTGTAACATATTGAGTAAATGAATAAATAAATAAAATTTAAAATACCTCCCAAGTCCATAGCTCCCTTACCTTGGGTGCTGAGCCCCACAAATCCCCCCCAAAACCCACTGCCCACAACTCTACACCATTACCATAGCCAGTGTGTATTTCCTAGTAAAAAAGGTGCCGGTACTCAAATGCTAGGCCATTCTTCAGGAGTGGGGTAATCACTGAGGGACCCACCCCACAATAGCCAGGTCCCCTGCAACCAGTCACAGAATGTATGACAAGGCAGAATTGGTATGTAGAGCCTCAGCTCTTTCATTAAAACTTGGGGTCCATGGGTCAATTTTAGCAGACAACGGAAAAGGTGCCGGTACTCAGTACCCCCGAGTACCCCCTCAAAAAAAGCCCTGACCATAGCACTTATGGCCGAAGGGGGGCACCTAGATGCGGGTACAGTGGGTTTTGGAGGCGGTTTGGAGAGCTCCCATTTAGCAGCACAAGTGTAACGTCAGACTCACAGAAACAGAACAAAGCCTTGCGCTGGAAGAAGAGGACCTCGGCTGGCAGGGGTTGGGGTCCCCCGCCAGCAAAGGTAGGCAACGGCGGCAGTGGGGGAGGGTTGGCGGCGGGAGGGAGGTCGAGAGGGTCATCGGTAGGGGGGGGGTCAAAGTTGTTGTTGGTGGTGGTGGTGGTGGTGACGGCGGTTGGCAATGGCGGGGGGGATCGGCGGCACCGGGGGGACTAAAATGTTCCCCCTCACCTCTGGCTCTGGACCCCCCTCCCGCCGAAGTCTGGCTACACCCCTGAAAACCATGCCAAACTTTAACCACAGCTTATAGAGTACCGCTTAAGAAGATTTTCCACACCAACATTTTAGGTGCCATGTATAGAACCTAGCCCCATATGTCTCGACAAGTACCCGTCCTCTGTTAACCCCAACAAAATGGGATTCTAGTTTCATAACATCAATATTAATCTCTACCATATGCTTGAATTAAGAAATCAGTCACTTTGCATAAAATGAGACCTGTAGTAAAATAAGCCACATTAACAGCATTGGATTGTGCGAACAGAGCAGTGCACATTAGTAAATCTAATCCTAAGGCAGTAACAGGAATCACTCTGCTAGAGTAGCTTAGGGGTTGGAACAACATGATGAAAATGTGCCTGAAAGTAACTTGCTTTGAGTTATAAATGAAAAGGCATGAGCTAAATCCAAATAAATAAACCAAATTCTTCTTCACCCACTGACGTTTCTTGTAACTACTGTCTCACAAACCAACCTAGATTGTAAACCCTCTCTGAGGATGAGATCTACGAACTGTAGCCTAATTGTAACTTGTCTTGAGCATGGGATTTACATGACGAGTAATCACAGTCAAACTCTAAAAAGTACTGAGAAAACAAACAAACAAACAAACAAAAAAGAATAAACTATATAATAAAGTTGTTCAACAGATATATTGAATTATTTTACAAACCTTACTCTCAATTTCCACATGGAAATGATATTCATGTATAAATGGCAATTTTAGCAGTGTTGTATAGAAACTGAGCAAATGTAACTAGTTATTGTATTTAAATAAAGGTTTTTGTCACTTTTACTTGTAAAGTAGTAAAGGAAACATTTGTTAGTTTTACTTTTACTGAAGTAATAATTTCACCAGATTTTACTACTTATACTTAGTTACATGTGATGCTTGCAGTTAAATGTAAAAAGTACAAGATGTAAGTGACGATTCCTCAGTAAAACAAATTAAACAGTAAAACCTGGAACAGGATTATGCTATTGCAAACCTCACCATGCAAACAGTGGATCATTTCATCTTAAATTTTGCTGTTTAGTGAATATATACATATTTTTTTTAAAAAGGAAAAAAATGTCCTGCAACACACAAATAACTATATGAAGCAACTTTGTTTATCATTAAAATCTTCACAAAAATCTACACATATATTGAAGTATACTGTATATAATAAATCCAACCTGTGTAAAAAAAACGGGCAACACTTTTCTGTTAAACCATAAACTAGCGCTGCCACTTGAATCAAACAAGTGACGCTAACTGCAAACAAGCGTTTTGGTTAAATAACCTGCTTTCGGGTTAGTTATATGGGTCCACAAACAAAAGCCTTCAAAACGGCTTGACGCCACTCCTGAAACTCAAGGCACACAATGGCATCAGGAAGCAGGTTCTTTAACCGAAATGCTTCTATGCTGTTAGCGGCCGGTGTTTGATTCATGTGCAGTGCTGCTGTATGGTTACCAGATAAGTGGTCCTCATTTTTATACAGATTGGATTTATTAAATATATTTATTTATTTATTTGAATCCCACATTTTCCCACATATTAGTAGGCTCAATGTGGCTTACAAAGTTCTGGAGAGGTGAGTACAGACTCCGGTGGACAAATACAGAGTAGAAGTACAATGAATCAGAACTGGTGTGGGTTGTCCCATGCAGTTTAATTAATATACTTTAATTAATGTATGTTTTAACAGCGATATTAGTCTTTGTTTTTTGGAGGAAGTTGGGTTTAGACAAGTGATGGAAATATTTAGCTAGGTCTCCGGATCTGAAACAACTGTATGTTGTACAAGATCCTATAACCTGTTTCAAATGATTACTGATGCCTTTCCCCTTCCATTCCTACTGTGCATATTGATAATTTTTATATGTAGATTTTTGTTAAGATTTTAATGATAAACAAACTTGTTTTATATAGTTATTTGTGTGCTGCAGGACAAAAAATGTTTTCTTTCTTTTCTTTTTTTGTATGATTGCTTCTGAGACAGGTTATAGTACCCCTGGTTATATCATTGTGTTCAGTGAATATAGCCTAGGAGAACAGTGGAGTTGCTTGTTTTTGTTGAATTTCTTACTGGTCTCAAGGTAAACAGAAAAGTGATTAGTTGGGTCACTTTAAAAGTGGATGTCCACAATATATAGAAATTGCAAGGAGGCATGTTAGAGGTGTTCCGTGGGCATCTCAAAAATCTCTGTGTGGGGACTCATTCTGGTGCCTTGAGATGTTCCCTGTAGGCAGAGGTGTGGGTGTCTAACCTGCTGGAGGTACCAGAGTGGGTCTTTTCCATCTATTTAAGCAAGTCCTTACCATGGGATGCGGCCGTGGGCATGTGGCCATGGTCTTGTGACCAAAGGGGCAAGTCCCGCCCCTTTGGAGTCCCTTCGGAGCAACTGAGGAGCGAGGAGCATGGGACTCTGCTCTGCTCTAAATGGGGAAGTGAAAGGGAGGTCAAAAGAAGGTTCTGGCCCTGCTCATTATTTACCTAGGAATGTTAGATCAGGTAACCAGGAAGGTGATTATGATGTGTTAAATTCTCCAGATAGTTTAGATTTAACAAAGTTTCTTAAATCATCTCAGGATAACTTTACTAATATATATAACAACCTTATTAGTGGTATTAGGTTCAATGGAGCAAAAATTAAAAATTCTTAAAGCATATTTCCCTAAGAAAAATGTACCCTTTTCTGGACAATCTGTACATATGTTTCCAGATGTTGCCAGGCCTACTCAGCTGAGGCACAAAACCTTCCTGAGGTTGAAACCTAGGGTTTTGGCCATAGGAGGGACTTTTTTTCCTTAAGTTTCTCTGCAAATACCTGGTAACATCTGGAAGTGACTCATATATTTTTTTGATCCACTGCACCAGGAACACTTCTTGTTTCTAAAGAGAGATTTAGTATCCCCTCCTACAAAGTTAGATACAGGTTCTATGTAGTCGGGTTATATGATTTAATTGTTTTCTTAATTGCTATTTTATTTCAATTTTTGAACTTAGCTAAGTTGGTTCATTCCCTGTGTTGTGGATTAGTATGCTTTAATGAGAATGTAAGCACTTTCTCTTATGTATTTTCCTGCATATTGTTTTAGGAATTCTTTATAATTATTGAAAATTCTTATAAATAATAATAATAATTTAAAAATCTCTATGTGTATTCTCCATTTCATAAAGGGGGCACACATGTAGGATCTAGTATTTCCATGTATAATACTCATTCTGATGTGGTTTCTGTCAGTGCAGCAGTAACAACTGTCAAATTTCAGCTGAGACAAGAATCACAGGTACACATATACAAAGTTCAAGGTCTCTGACCACTCACTATAGATGTAAAATTCCAAAAAGCAATGAAACTACAAAGAAGTTAATTTAAAATGAATCGGAGAAAATGTTTCTTCATTCAATGTGTAATTAAACTGTGGAATTCATTGCCAGAGAATGTAGTAAAAGCAGTTAGCTTAGCGGGGTTTAAAAAAAGGTTTGGATGGTTTCCAAAAGGAAAAGTCCATAGACCATTATTAAAATGGACTTGGCTAAAATCCACTGCTTATTTCTAGGATATGCAAATATCAAATTAATGGCTATGTTTTGTTCCTAAGAGACTTTGTATGAATACACAACAGATGTTGAACAAAACATATATGCAACAATAAGTAACTTATTGGCTATGGAGGTTATCTCATATCATTCTTAGCGACTGTGTATATCCATATGTCATGTGACTCACAAGTCTATAATTATAATCATCGAATCCCTCCAGCCAGCCAATAGTATCGTATATTCTTTAAATATTTAATACAAACGTACTATTGTTTCAAAAAATAAACATTGTTGCACATATAAGAGCAAATAATGCACCAATCGGACTTAACTTAACTTAAGGGCTCCAGGTTTTATATGTTGTCTTCTATAGTTGAAGCTCAACAAGTTGCGTCTCGAGTTAATGGAGCCCTTATTGGCATCTCCGATGTTGTGGTCAGCCCCCACAACATAGCTGACATAGCTGACCACAACATCGGAGATGCCAATAAGGGCTCCATTAACTCGAGACGCAACTTGTTGAGCTTCAACTATAGAAGACAACATATAAAACCTGGAGCCCTTAAGTTAAGTTAAGTCCGATTGGTGCATTATTTGCTCTTATATGTGCAACAATGTTTATTTTTTGAAACAATAGTACGTTTGAATTAAATATTTAAAGAATATACGATACTATTGGCTGGCTGGAGGGATTCGATGATTATAATTATAGACTTGTGAGTCACATGACATATGGATATACACAGTCGCTAAGAATGATATGAGATAACCTCCATAGCCAATAAGTTACTTATTGTTGCATATATGTTTTGTTCAACATCTATTTCTAGGATAAGCAGCACAAAATTTATTGTACTTTTTTGGGATTTGCCAGGTACTCGTGACCTGGATTGGACACTGTTGGAAACTAGGATGCTGGGCTTGATGGACCTTCAGTCTGTCCCGGTATGGCAATACTTATGTACTATGTAATTCTTGACATTCCTAAAGATGGCATTTGCATTAGATGTGTCGAACCTTAACAATCTGATTTGGAGAACCAAGTTTTACACCCAGAAAGCCCATTATGCAAGCTTTCCTTCTATACACAAATAGAAGTACATGTAGGGAGCAATCTCACATTTGGGTTTACAGTGGTGGAAATAAGTATTTGATCCCTTGCTGATTTTGTAAGTTTGCCCACTGACAAAGACATGAGCAGCCCATAATTGAAGGGTAGGTTATTGGTAACAGTGAGAGATAGCACATCACAAATTAAATCCGGAAAATCACATTGTGGAAAGTATATGAATTTATTTGCATTCTGCAGAGGGAAATAAGTATTTGATCCCCCACCAACCAGTAAGAGATCTGGCCCCTACAGACCAGGTAGATGCTCCAAATCAACTCGTTACCTGCATGACAGACAGCTGTCGGCAATGGTCACCTGTATGAAAGACACCTGTCCACAGACTCAGTGAATCAGTCAGACTCTAACCTCTACAAAATGGCCAAGAGCAAGGAGCTGTCTAAGGATGTCAGGGACAAGATCATACACCTGCACAAGGCTGGAATGGGCTACAAAACCATCAGTAAGACGCTGGGCGAGAAGGAGACAACGGTTGGTGCCATAGTAAGAAAATGGAAGAAGTACAAAATGACTGTCAATCGACAAAGATCTGGGGCTCCACGCAAAATCTCACCTCGTGGGGTATCCTTGATCATGAGGAAGGTTAGAAATCAGCCTACAACTACAAGGGGGGAACTTGTCAATGATCTCAAGGCAGCTGGGACCACTGTCACCACGAAAACCATTGGTAACACATTACGACATAACGGATTGCAATCCTGCAGTGCCCGCAAGGTCCCCCTGCTCCGGAAGGCACATGTGACGGCCCGTCTGAAGTTTGCCAGTGAACACCTGGATGATGCCGAGAGTGATTGGGAGAAGGTGCTGTGGTCAGATGAGACAAAAATTGAGCTCTTTGGCATGAACTCAACTCGCCGTGTTTGGAGGAAGAGAAATGCTGCCTATGACCCAAAGAACACCGTCCCCACTGTCAAGCATGGAGGTGGAAATGTTATGTTTTGGGGGTGTTTCTCTGCTAAGGGCACAGGACTACTTCACCGCATCAATGGGAGAATGGATGGGGCCATGTACCGTACAATTCTGAGTGACAACCTCCTTCCCTCCGCCAGGGCCTTAAAAATGGGTCGTGGCTGGGTCTTCCAGCACGACAATGACCCAAAACATACAGCCAAGGCAACAAAGGAGTGGCTCAGGAAGAAGCACATTAGGGTCATGGAGTGGCCTAGCCAGTCACCAGACCTTAATCCCATTGAAAACTTATGGAGGGAGCTGAAGCTGCGAGTTGCCAAGCGACAGCCCAGAACTCTTAATGATTTAGAGATGATCTGCAAAGAGGAGTGGACCAAAATTCCTCCTGACATGTGTGCAAACCTCATCATCAACTACAGAAGACGTCTGACCGCTGTGCTTGCCAACAAGGGTTTTGCCACCAAGTATTAGGTCTTGTTTGCCAGAGGGATCAAATACTTATTTCCCTCTGCAGAATGCAAATAAATTCATATACTTTCCACAATGTGATTTTCCGGATTTAATTTGTGATGTGCTATCTCTCACTGTTACCAATAACCTACCCTTCAATTATGGGCTGCTCATGTCTTTGTCAGTGGGCAAACTTACAAAATCAGCAAGGGATCAAATACTTATTTCCACCACTGTAAGTGTGGATAAAATAAGTGTTGCTAGGACAAAGCTGAGCAGAGTTTGGTATATAGATTTGTACTTTGAAAAATGCAAAGTATATATACATAACCCATAGACTTACATGTGTTTCTGCTGCTACTGGTTGAACAGATAAGTAGCAATTCTAGAAGGGAAAGTATATGTGAATATTCTCTACTAAAAAGTCTGCTTTTTAGACATAATTTTGGCTGTATTAACTTATGCGTCCAGTTCTAATATTGCCTTTCAAGTGCTCAAAGAGTTCAAAAACCTTAAGATAACATTAACTGTGAAGTTCCAGCAGAGGCCACTCTTATCTGGCATTGTAGGCAACGGAAAACTGATCAAGTATCCAGTGAGCTATGAAACAAAACGACTTCTTCTTTAGAAGTCAAATGGCAGAGGTTTTGTTTTGTTTTTCATTTTCTGTGACTTGGTACCAAGAACAAATTTAAGTTCTGATTTAGTAAGGCTTTTTAACTCATTATGGAAATAGAATAGGGGAAAAGTTAGTAACTTACGGTTCTTAATATTTTTTTTTTTAATAAAGGGCATATTAGAGTTACAGTGAAACACCGCTTGTATGCGCACCATAATTGTGTGAGTCTGGATTATGCACAATGGCAACATGCCTCCCGATGCTGCCTGGTTTGTACACAGGACTTGTTCGTATGCAGTACAATGTGGTAGTTCTTGATGCCAAGTTTTTTTTTTATCAGCAGCCTCCTGCCTGTCTCTGGAGTTGTCTTACAAAATTCACCAAAAAAGCATGCACACAGCCAAGTTTTTTGGTGGCCTCCCACCTGCCTCCAGAGTTCTCTTATAAAAGTCACCAAAAATCATGCACACAACCAGGTTTTTCAGTGGCCACAAAAGGCAAAGGTCAGCAAAATGTACAAAGTTGGACTTAGCAGGGGCGTAACCAGACAACTGATTTTGGGTGGGCCTTGACAAGAAGTGGATGGGCACCAAGTGTTCTCCCCTCCATCACCACCACCAAAAAAATATCTCAGCTGGCAGGAAAATGCTTCTTTCCATCTTGGCACTCTGCAGTAGGCATGCGCTGAAAACTGAGACTGCGTGGGTGCAGGTATCGTGGAGAGTCACATTTTTGTTACCATCAGGGGGAAGACTTCAGCTGGTGGAGCTTGGGATCCCCACTAGCTACCGCTAAACGTGTGTTACTGTTGGGTTGACCTGAGCCCTAGGTGGGTAGGCCCTGGCCCACCCAGGCCCACCTGTGGCTACGCCACTGGGACTTAGACATCATATCAAAAATGCCTCGCCATGTTGGAGATGTGAGTCAGGCCTTGAAAGTAGAGAAGAATAAGACTGAAATTTAAAGTTTCAATTTAACAGAATTTTTGTAGAGTTCTAGAGAAATTATCACCAAAGCTACTTTAATTGCCACTTTTGCCTTGGAACTGGAATGTGTCTGAGATTTACGTTTATATTTCCAAATTAGAGATCAGTTCTTGGGTCAAAAAATATATGTATTTTCTGACCTCTCTAGGCCAACACAAGTGAGGAGAAAAGCCTTTTTTACCTTCAGGCCTCAAGTGCTGGCATTGTGTGAGACTTTTTTTCTTCAATTTCCTAGTAAAATGAGGGGTAAGACTTATGCCTTTATTGACCCAGTTGATATGAATATTTGTGGAAACTAGGAAACCTCTAATACCAGCTGAAGCGTCTTCTTTCATTTTGGATGAATCACCTACTGAATAGTTAGTCTCATTTAAATAATGTTACCAGTAAAAAAAAAAAGCCTTTGGAAGAAATTCCTCTATTTTTGTTTAGTGGTGGAGTAGGTTCTTCTTCTTCCCCATTTTCCTTTGGCCCCACATTTTCATTTTTTTTTAAATTTCTTAATATTGAGGTTGTTTATGTTATTTATTCTAGTTGGCTATATAGTCTTTCCTGCGTATTATAGTGTAGTTATTTCTTTGAATGAATAGCATTTTCTGTGGTCAATACTTAGATTGTTTTTGAAATTCATATAAATAAAAATATGTATATTGCATCTAGCGCCCCCCTAAATCCACCTGTTTGGTCACCGATTAAAAGAAGTTAATCAGATTAGTCTGACAAAACCATGCTGCCTTGGATCCTGCAATCCATTAGATTCCAGAAACCTCTCTATCCTTTGTTTTAGAAACGTTACTCACCAACGAGGTAAGACTAACTGCCTTGTAGTTCCCAACCTCCTTATTACTTCCACTTTTGTGGAGATGAACCATATCTGCTCTTCTCCAGTCCTCTGGGACCACTCCCAACCCTAAGAGAAGTATTAAAAAGGTCAGCCAGCAGAGCTGCCAGATCTTCAGTACCCTCGGATGTATCCCTTCTGGCCCTAAGGTGACATGGAGGGGCATTTTTGATATGACGTCTAAGTCCGAATTTTGAACGCTTTGCAAAAAAATGTTCAAAATCTGAATAGGAAAGAAGGTCATTTTCAAAAAAAAAAAATGTCTCTCTTTTGTTTTCGAAAATACAAGGTTTTGTGATTTGGACATTTTGCTTTTTGGTCCATTTTCAAACAAAAAAAATGACCACGTGTAAAATGCACAAAATCAAGCCAGTGGGATGTAGGAGGAGCCAGCATTTTTAGTAGACTGGTCTCCATGACATCCCAGGAAAGCAATAGGGCACCCTAGGGGAGCACTGCAGTGGATTTCATAAAATATACCCAGGTACACATCTCACCATTGCTCCCTTATTTTGTCTGCTGAGCCCACCAAAACCCACTACCCCCAACTATACATCACTACATAGCCCTTACGGTTGAAGGGAGCACCTATATGTGGGTACAATGGGTTTCTGGTGAGTTTTGGAGGGCTCACAGTTTCCTCCACAAATGTAACAGGTAGGGAGAGGTATGGGCCTGGGTCCACCTGTCTGCAGTGCACTGCACCCACCACTAGACTATTCCAGGGACCTGCATGCTGTTCTAATGGACTTGAGTATATCATCTGAGGTTGGCATAGAGGCTGGCAAGTAATGTTTATTTTATAGCGCAGCGCTAACCCGTCAGTAATTGGGCATTACTGCGCATTGCCCAGTTACTGCTGGGTTACCTCAGGAGCCCTTACCACCACCTCAATGGTGGCAGTAAGTGATCCACCTCCACATGACCGTGCAGTAAGAGTAATCTTACCACGTGGCCATTTTTTTAGGGGCTTTTTACCCACTGCAGTAAAAAGTGCCCTGGCATGCAGGAAAAATGGCCCCCGCTGCTACTGCAGGGCCCTTTTTCCCACAGCTTAGTAAAAGGACCCCATAATAATTAGTTGCTTATTGGCATAACAATCAATTCTTGGCTCTAATTGGTGTTTATTGGTGCTAAATAACACTATCTAGCAGTTCCACACATAACTGCCATTAGTCGGTATTCTATAAATTGCACATGCAAAATCTATCGCACAAAATGCAAGGGGGTGTTGACTTGGGAGGAACATGGATGGGTCAGGGAAATGCCTAGCAGTTATGTGTGTGGGTTATAGAATACTGCCATTTGTGTTCCTAACTGCCTGCAGCTAGGCACAAGCATATACACCAGCCATTGAGCTGGCATACGTGCTTGTGTCTAAAGTTTGGCCCGCAAATGTGGACACACAAATATTTTATAATGGCGATTGTGCCTGTAATTGTTGATGTAGAATTCATGCTTACCACGTTCTGACTTGCATCATTTTGAGAATTGCCTCCTAAATGTAAATTTCAAAACATTGTGCATGTTACAGTCTGTTTTGACCATCTGAGCCATTTTGTATGCGGTAAAATTCTTTTCATTCCCTTCAGCATTTGAGTTCCGTTTGTAAATTTATTTTTTAATGGTTTGATAATTATTGGTTTGGAAGCAGCGTAAAGGTTATCCCTTATTTGTCCTGTCTGTCTGTCTTGATTCAGATTGTAAGCTCTTTTGAGCAGGGACTGTCTTTCTTCATATTAAATTGTGAAGCGCTGCGTACGACTGGTAGCGCAATACAAATGATTTATAATAGTAGTAGTAAAGGTTGCAAATCTTTGGCATCCACTTTCTTAAAAGTACCCCTCCAGGCCCAAATTTCTTCATAAGCTATATAGACAGCTACCTATGGTGTCACATTTTAAAGGCACCATTGGGTCCTGCAAATGGTCCAGAGCTCAAAGCACACTGGTGCAGATTCCCACAGTGATCTCCCCATTAAAAAATAAAATAAAAATTCAACATGGGGCCTGTGAACAAGTGTAGGCCCACACACCACCCCTCACAAGGGTTTCCTAGTAGCCTATGAAGGAGGAGGAAGCAGAATCTTCATGGGGCCCAAAAGCAAATCTATCTCACAGCAGTGTGCAGGTTTTCTTTTAGAGGTTCCATGGGGCTTGAGGAAAGGAGGTGAGGTGAGGCCATGAGGTAGAAATAGTATAGAAAAGAAAGGGGGAAGAGCCAGCAGGGGCATTGCAGCAAAAGCTCTCCTCTTAACAGTCCCTGTGAATGCTTCCTAGGGAATGCTTATGGGCGTAAAAGCCCTAAATCTAGTCACTTATAAATTAGCATAGGACAGCAGAAAGTTTTATAAAAATGCTTTGATGTGGGTTTATAGTTATTGTGTGAGAAAGCACTGTATACACCCTAAATTGAAAAACAAAACCTAGCTTTAAACTAAAATATAACATCCCCATCCCCCTGAGATGTCCTGGATAAGGTTCAATTCTGACTCTTGCTGATTGGTATTAGAAGCTATAGGGCACAGGATCCATCTAGGATTTAGGGAACCACTAAGGGAGGGAGAAAAAGTTCCTGGAGCACATTCCTGAAAACAGTGACACTATCAATGTTTTTAGACTGAAAGTGTATCTATATTTTCCAGTGGCTGTATAACTGTGCATAACGTAATGCTAAAAGCTCACAGCTGAGAATTTTAGCATTGCCAGCCCCTGGCTTAAAAGCCTGCTTAACCCTGGTATCCCACAAAGCATCAGGGTTATCGCTTTGAACAATATTTCACCTCACAGCTTGTTACATGTACATTTTAAGTTCTCCTCCAGCAGTCCATTTTTTCTATTAATGCCGGTGTCCTTCTAGTTCTGTGCCAAAAATCTACAAATATTTACTTCCAGAAAATTGAAAATTTTCCAATTTTTGTGGCACTGGTACGTTTTCTTTCCTTATTCAGGCACAATGGGGAAAAAGGAAACTTGTTTCAAGTAACTTTCTATAGCACAGAACACAAATCAGGAGAAACATCTGGCAGTTTAAGTTTGTGAGGAGGAGTGGCAAATCAGTGTCAGGGAAGAACAAAATCTCAGCACTGATGTACAGTTAAAAAGGCCTCCTAAGTCAGTTCCCAAAAAGTTCCGATTTTTCCTCCAGCACTTTTACTCTATCCCTAAAAGAATTCTCTGTAATATAATAAAAAGATGCTCTAGGGAACCGGCTGGAATCTGCATCATCTACCACAGTAAAGATGTCCACATTTTCACTGCTGCTTTTTAGCTCCCATTAATTCCCTCACCCTTAACTGTCTTGTCTGTCTGTATTATTTAGATTGTAAGCTCTTTTGAGCAGGGACTGTTTCTTTGTATCAGGTGTTCAGCGCTGCGTGCGTCTGGTAGCGCTATACAAATGCTAATAATAATAATATTATAAGGGAGAATAAACACAAGTTATTACTGAAACACATGAGTTATTTGAATGGAACTATTTCTTTCATTCAGTTCTTTTCCTCTGCATAATGGTTCGACTATCAGTGTACAAATACTCTTTTAATGTATCCCATCAAAGTAGACATATTATTCAAGTATCTATATCTGTATATATAACTTTGTCCAAGTAGTATGTTTACTTACATTTTGTTTACATTTCTAATATAGATTAATAGAGGACCATTTTGTCCTGATATCTGGTGAACGTCTCATGCAATGAATCTATTTGCATGAAACGTGTGTGTGCCATAACAATCCACCACTGTGCAACTATTTTGTTCTACCACGATACAAATATGTTCATAAAAACAAAATAACTCCTACATTTCACACACCAAATAAGAAATTGTCCTCATGCTTACAATTATACAAATGTTGTCCACAATGTCTGTATACTTTTAGAGCAGGGTAAGCTTTGAACACACACCAATCCATTAGAACAGAAGCTGGCTATCGAGCAAAAATTACCTGGATTGGTCTGAAAGGGTCTTCTAAATGCCTGGACTCTTCTCAGTCCCTCTGCAGAGGGAGAATAAACCAGGGCTTTAGATCTTTCAGCTGTCTTTGTCGGCAGTATTGTGGCATTTGACATGGACTGAACCATGCCCATCCTGGGACCATGTAAACCCTTTAACCCTTATCTGGCTGCGATTTAAAGTATCCATCAAAGCAAAGCGCTCAGTCCACTGCTGTTCTTTGTTTGATGGGAAGCAGCTGTAATTTCTAGCTTTATTTTAGTAAATGACACACAGAATGTTTTTTTTCTTATTGGGTACCCGGCTCACGCCTCTCTTTATCTGCAGGATGAGTGACTGATCACTAATACGTTTCTGTTTACCTTACCATTACCTTACCCACTAATGTGACCTTCTAAACTCCTTCAAGCATACTTTGAACATATGCACGTAGGATGATGTTACAATTCAATTTGATGCCTGTGGACAAGATAGGGCTTTTGTTTTACCGAGAAAAGAAAGCACACGGCTCTTTCTAATTACATTTCTTCCTGTTCTTTGCTACCAGCAAACAAATGGAACAAATGACCATGAGATGTAGCATAGTAGTATGCCATATTAAAAGCTGACATAGATTTGCTAGATATGCATATTAGATCTTGCGATAGACTTCACTTACCTAGGAACCAAATGGTGGAACTCTTTACCACCCAAAAAAAGAAATATTACAGGAATATTACTGTATTGTAATTTTTATTAATCCTATGTAAGCCACATTGTGCCTGCATGTGTGGGAAAATGTGGGGTAGAAATGTACTATAAATAAATAAATACATAAATAAATTTACTAGATTCCACAAAATCCTCAAATCGTTCCTATTCAAACAAACCCTCACAAAGAACAACCATATCTCAAACAACTAATTATTACCTGAATTAGTTATTACTCTAATTACCATTAACTTTCTCTTTGCTTCATGTATAATTTCTCATTCATAAACGATTTTCTAAATGTTAAACATCCATAGCTATCCCAGTATGTTTATGATACTGTATTGTAAAATTGGATTCTTAAAACAAATTACTTTCATATGCATTATTCGTTGTTATGTATCCTATGCTGTTTATTGTAAGCCACATTAAACTGAAATTTGTTTGGGATAATGTGGGATATACATGTCACAAATAAATAAAGCGATAGAGTATGAAGAAGAACACAAAGGGCAGTGCCAGCAAGGAATATTAAAGTAATTTCATAGAAACTAATGGATAAATATTCAGCTGGATACTACTATGTTACTATCCGGTGGTGGGAGGTGGGGCTGGTGGTTGGGAGGCGGGGATAGTGCTGGGCAGACTTAAACGGTCTGCGCCCTGAAGAGCACAGGTACAAATCAAAGTAGGGTATACACAAAAAGTAGCACACATGAGTTGTCTTGTTGGGCAGACTGGATGGACCGTGCAGGTCTTTTTTTCTGCCGTCATCTACTATGTTACTATGTTCATTTTCAGCTGGCATCAGTGAGGATGTTTTAAAATGCTGTCAACATCTAGGTTAGAACTAGATATTCAATGTTGAGCCACATCTGGCTAGGTTAGCGGTACCTGGAAGTGGCCGATATTCAGTGCCATATGTGCATAGCAGTGGCATAGCCAGCCCTCCATTTTGGGGGGGGGGGGGGGGCAATGCATTTCCTCTTCCCTCTTGCACATTAAAAATCTTACCTTTGCTGGTGGAGATTCTCTGGTGGAGATTCAGAAACCCTGTCAGCCAAAGAAATTGGCTGACTGAGCAGCTACTACTACTTATCATTTCTGTAGCGCTACTAGACATACGCAGTGCTGTACACTTGAACATGAAGAGACAGTCCCTGCTCGACAGAGCTTACAATCTACTTACAATCTACAGGACGAATAAGAGATAAGGGAATATTAAAAGTGAGGATGATAAAAAAGGGTATTGAACAAGTTAGTAAGGGTTAGGAGTTAAAAGCAGCATCAAAAAAGTGGGCTTTTAGCCTAGATTTGAAGACGGCCAGAGATGGAGCTTGACGTACTGGGTCAGGAAGTCTATTCCAGGCATATGGTGCAGCAAGATAAAAGAAATGGAGTCTGGACTTAGCGGTGGAGGAGAAGAGTGCAGATAAGAGAGATATACCCAGTGAATGGAGTTCCCAGGGAGGAGTGAAGGGAGAGATGAGAGTGGAGAGGTACTGAGGAGCTGCAGAGTGAATGCACTTATAAGTCAATAAAAGGAGTTTGAACTGTATGTGGAAACGGATAGGGAGCCAGTGAAGTGAAGTGTCTTGAGGAGAGGGCTAATATGAGCATAGCGACACTGGCAGAATATAAGCTCCCCTCACAAGAGAAAGTTGGCGGCATGCCTCCAGCCACCAACCCTGATGCCAGGATTCCTTGCATATGCTCAGTTCACAAACAAAACTGAGCATGCCCAAGAAGTCCCAGCATCAGTGACCGGAGGCACACCGCTGACTTTCTCTTTACTGCAGCAACACGAGGAGGCGGGGAGCGGCTCAGGCAGTGAATCTCTTTGGCTGGCAGGGTTTTGGCATCCCCACCAGCCCTTTAACAACTGCTGCAGGTTTTGAAGGGGCCTGAGCCCAAAATGGAGGTTGGCCCAGGCCCCCAAGCCCTACCTCCATGGATACGCCACTGCCTCATTGCTACCCGGGCAAAATTAGGATTGCTATTTAAACAGACCTGCTTAACTATGTGAGTACCAGTAACAAATATCGTTGAGGCGCGGATAACTTCTAGTCCACCCCAACTTTGCCCCTTGACCTTCCTAGCTCTGCCCAAATAGTGCTGCTGCGATCAGAGGGGCTATTCAGTGGTTCTTCAAGTTAAATGCCACTGAATATCCCATCACGAGCCTCTCCTGCCGATTTAAATCCTTTTGAATATTGGGCCCTAAGGAGCCAATTATCAAAACCTCGCACTGTTCCAAATAGCACTGTAAAATTAGTTCCAGAACAGCGTGGGGCAATAGCACCCCTATGATCAAATCTAATAGCATGCAAATTTATGTGCGCTATTAGTTTCAATCATCAGGCTACTTCTGCAAGAGGACTGTGCATGGGCATGTGCCCAAGGCACAATCCTCCTGCAGAAGTTGACAGGTCTGGGCTATCAAAAAAGGCCCAGACCTCTCAAACATACCGATGCGGGCTGGAGGTCCAGTGGACCTCTGGACCTCCCAACCCCCCCCCCCTCCCCCAGATGCTCTGGTGGTCTAGAACCCCTCCTGGCAGAGGACTCGACCCAACCCCTTGACCCTTGACCCCACCAACACAAGAGAACAGGACCCCCTACCTGGTGGTCCAGCAGCCCTGAACCCCTCCCCGTACCTCAAGATAAGAGAGAAAGAAGTAGCACTCCCTCCTTCCAGAGCTACATCCAAAATGTTAATGCCCTGGTTGGGGCTTCCCTACCATATAAGGGAGAAACTCCCTTATATGATAGGGATGCCCCACCCAGCACATCCCAGGATGCACTTGGCAGGGCACTGCCATTTTTAGGCAGTTTTTTTTCTCTTGCAGGATTTAGGGGGGGCTAGAGGTCCACCAGTATTCTCTGGTGCACTGGTTATTTGTCTTGCCAGGGCCCTCTCTACTACTACTACTACTACTACTTAACATTTCTAAAGTGCTACTAGGGTTACGCCGCACTGTACAGTTTAACAAAGAAGGACAGTCCCTGCTCAAAGGAGCTTACAATCTAAACGACGAAATGTCAAGCTGGGTAGTCTAGATTTCCTGAGTAGAGGTAAAAGGTTAGGTGCCGAAGGCGACATTGAAGAAGTGGGCTTTGAGCAAGGATTTGAAGATGGGCAGGGAGGGGGCTTGGCGTATGGGCTCAGGGAGTTTATTCCAAGCATAGGGTGAGGAGAGGCAGAAAGGGCGGAGCCTGAAGTTGGCGGTGGTGGAGAAGGGTGCTGAGAGGAGGGGTTTGTCCTGTGAACGGAGGTTTCGGGTAGGAATGTAAGGGGAGATGAGGGTAGAGAGATAATGAGGGGCTGCAGATCGAGTGCATTTGTAGGTTAGTAGGAGAAGCTTGAACTGTATGCGGTACCTGATCGGAAGCCAGTGAAGTGACTTGAGGAGAGGGGTGATATGAGCATATCTCATCATGCCACACTGGTAAATGCGGTGCTAGTGGCCTCTAGCGCTCGCATTTACCTTTGATCATTGGCCCCTAAGAGTCTTATAACACTTTAACTGCCTCTAAGATGTTTTGTACAGCTTCCTCTTTTATACCCTCTTCACAGCTTTATACCTTTCCTCTGACTCTTACTCCACCCCAACCCCTCCAGATCCCTAACAATTTCATACTAGTGCTTCCCAATTCTCCACTTTCTTGTACACCCTAGTCTATCTAACATATCCTTACACATATCTCCCATCCAATTTATTTTATTTTATTGGGATTTATTAACCGCCTTTATGAACAGATTCACCCAAGGTGGCATACAGCAGGTCCAGTTTAACATAAAACTTACAAATTTGTTAACAAGAAATGATGGTAATAGTGCTCCCTTTTGAGCGGACAGCAGGACTAGCAGTTTGACGTTGCTGTTGATTCTATGAGCAGGGTTCTCTATTAGGGCGTCCTTCCCCTGACAAAACCTGTGATTGGCGAAACGGATCGTTGGGGAGGCCCGTTTTTTGAAGCTGCCATAAGATAAGTCATGATGTCTGCTTTTTATGTCCTGAGAGAGTAGCACATTTTTGTATGAATTTGATTATAAAAACAAAAAACAAAAATTGTTCAATATCCAGGGAGGTGGTGGGTCGAGGACCAGTGATTAAAATATGGTGATGGTGCATATGTGCATATCTGCATTTTCGCACAAATAATCCCATTGATTTGGATGTACGTGGCCAGTCTGAGGTCTCTCATCCCCCCTTCCTTTATTTTTTCCATTGTCATGCATCGAGTTTGACTTTACCCGCTATTTGTTTGCTGTATTAACAAGAGATGACCCAGAAGTATCAGGCTGCAACTGGTTTTCCCAATGCTCCTGAGCCAATTGACTAATATATAGTAACCTAGTAAAAGACAGCAGATAAAGACCTGAACGGTCCATTCAGTCTGCTCAACAGTCACACTCATTATCAATTCATGATTAAACCATCAATGGATGTGATATAAAATAATTGATCATGGTCTGTCTTTAGCATTTCTGGGACATAGACCATAGAAGTCCACCTGGCACTGTCCTTATGTTCCAACTACTGTCATCGAAGCCCACTCCAGCCTATCCAAATCCATCTTGTCATTTGCAGGACACAGACCATAAAAGTCTGCCCGGCACTGTCCTCATGTCAGTTACTGAAATTGCTGTCGAAGCCCTCTCCAGCCCATCCTAAACTGGATTGCCATATATAGGACACAGAGCGTACAAGTCTGCCCAGCACCAGCCTTAGCTCTTCACAGCTGGAGTCACTATCTAAGCGCCACTTGACACAATACAAATGCAGCTATTTAAGTTTTGTTTTTTTTATACCATCCATTTTCTAATTAGAGATTGTGTGTGTTCATCCCACGCCTTTTTGAATTCCAACACCATTTTTGTTTCTACCACCTCCTTTGGGAGAGCATTCCAGGCACTGGCCACCCTTTCCATGAAAAAGTATTTCTTGGCATGACTCCTAGGTCTAGTATCCCGCAATCTCAACTCATGCCCTCTAGTTTTATATTTTCCCCTTCTCTGCAAAAGATTTGTTTCTATATTAATACCTTTCCAATATTTAAATGTCTGTATCATATCTACCCTGTCCCTTCTTTCCTCTAGGGTATACATATTCAGGTCTTCCAGTTTTTTCTCATATGTCTTTTGGCATAAGCCCCATACTATTTTTGTCACCTTCCTCTGGACTGCTTCAAATCATTTTACATCCTTAAAAAGAAACAGCCTCCAAAACTGAAGACAATTCTCCAAGTGGTGCCTTTTCACCTCCTTTCTTCTGCTGTCTGCTGGTTATGCCTCTCCCTATGCAGCCTAGCATCCTTCTGACTACAGCCACCACCTGGTCACACTGTTTCATTGCCTTCACATCCTCCAACACTGTCACTCCTACAGTGGTGGAAATAAGTATTTGATCCCTTGCTGATTTTGTAAGTTTGCCCACTGACAAAGACATGAGCAGCCCATAATTGAAGGGTAGGTTATTGGTAACAGTGAGAGATAGCACATCACAAATTAAATCCGGAAAATCACATTGTGGAAAGTATATGAATTTATTTGCATTCTGCAGAGGGAAATAAGTATTTAATCCCTCTGGCAAACAAGACCTAATACTTGGTGGCAAAACCCTTGTTGGCAAGCACAGCGGTCAGACGTCTTCTGTAGTTGATGATGAGGTTTGCACACATGTCAGGAGGAATTTTGGTCCACTCCTCTTTGCAGATCATCTCTAAATCATTAAGAGTTCTGGGCTGTCGCTTGGCAACTCGCAGCTTCAGCTCCCTCCATAAGTTTTCAATGGGATTAAGGTCTGGTGACTGGCTAGGCCACTCCATGACCCTAATGTGCTTCTTCCTGAGCCACTCCTTTGTTGCCTTGGCTGTATGTTTTGGGTCATTGTCGTGCTGGAAGACCCAGCCACGACCCATTTTTAAGGCCCTGGCGGAGGGAAGGAGGTTGTCACTCAGAATTGTACGGTACATGGCCCCATCCATTCTCCCATTGATGCGGTGAAGTAGTCCTGTGCCCTTAGCAGAGAAACACCCCCAAAACATAACATTTCCACCTCCATGCTTGACAGTGGGGACGGTGTTCTTTGGGTCATAGGCAGCATTTCTCTTCCTCCAAACATGGCAAGTTGAGTTCATGCCAAAGAGCTCAATTTTTGTCTCATCTGACCACAGCACCTTCTCCCAATCACTCTCGGCATCATCCAGGTGTTCACTGGCAAACTTCAGACGGGCCGTCACATGTGCCTTCCGGAGCAGGGGGACCTTGCGGGCACTGCAGGATTGCAATCCGTTATGTCGTAATGTGTTACCAATGGTTTTCGTGGTGACAGTGGTCCCAGCTGCCTTGAGATCATTGACAAGTTCCCCCCTTGTAGTTGTAGGCTGATTTCTAACCTTCCTCATGATCAAGGATACCCCACGAGGTGAGATTTTGCGTGGAGCCCCAGATCTTTGTCGATTGACAGTCATTTTGTACTTCTTCCATTTTCTTACTATGGCACCAACAGTTGTCTCCTTCTCGCCCAGCGTCTTACTGATGGTTTTGTAGCCCATTCCAGCCTTGTGCAGGTGTATGATCTTGTCCCTGACATCCTTAGACAGCTCCTTGCTCTTGGCCATTTTGTAGAGGTTAGAGTCTGACTGATTCACTGAGTCTGTAGACAGGTGTCTTTCATACAGGTGACCATTGCCGACAGCTGTCTGTCATGCAGGTAACGAGTTGATTTGGAGCATCTACCTGGTCTGTAGGGGCCAGATCTCTTACTGGTTGGTGGGGGATCAAATACTTATTTCCCTCTGCAGAATGCAAATAAATTCATATAATTTCCACAATGTGATTTTCCGGATTTAATTTGTGATGTGCTATCTCTCACTGTTACCAATAACCTACCCTTCAATTATGGGCTGCTCATGTCTTTGTCAGTGGGCAAACTTACAAAATCAGCAAGGGATCAAATACTTATTTCCACCACTGTAGGTCTCTCTCGCTGGTTGTGCATATCAGCCTGTCACCTCCTGTAATATATGTCTCTGTTTGATTTCTACTCCCCAAATGCATCACTTTGCACTTCTTTGTATTAAATTTTAACTACCAAATATTAAACCATTCTTCTAAATTTGCAGATCCTTTTTCATGTTTTCCACTCCCTCCAGAGTGTCCACTCTGTTACATATAGTATCATCCACAAAAAGGTAAACCTTAGCTTTTAACCTTTTAGCAATGTCACTCACAAATATAATGAACAGAATTTGCCCCAGCACTGATCTTTGAGGCACTTCACTACTCACCTTTCCTTCCTCTGAGTGAGTTCCATTAACCATCACCCTCTGGCATCTATATGGTAACCAGTTTCTATTCCAGTTCACCACTTTGGGTCCTAATATCAACCTGTGAACTTTATTCAAGAGCCTTCTATGAGGAATAGTGTTAAAGGCTTTGCTGAAATCTAAGTAGATTACATCTAGCGCATGTCCTCAATCCAATTCTCTGGTTGCCCAGTCAAAGAATTCTATCAGATTCATTTAGCATGATTTACCTTTGGTAAAACCATGTTGCCCCAGATCTTCTAACACATTGGATTCCAGGAAATTCATTATCCTTTTTTCAGCGATGCATTCACAATTTTTTTCAATAACTGAAGTGAGGCTTACCAGCCTGTAGTTTCCCGCTTCTTCTCTGTCACCACTTTTATGAAGAGGGACCACATCCGTTCTTTTCCAGTTCCACAGAACCTCTGCATATCCAAAGATTTACTAAACAAATCTTTAAGGGGACCCACCAGAACCTCTCTAAGTTCCCTCAGCATCATGGGATGGATTCCTTCCGGTTCCATGGTTTTGTTCACCTTCAATTTTTCAAGTTGTTTATAAACAGTTTCTTCCATGAGCTGTGCAATATCCATTCCAGTCTCATATGTACCTTTGACATTCAATTGTGGTCCTTCTCTCGGATTTTCTTCCATGAATCCAGAACAGAAGTATTTGTTTAGCATGTTCGCTTTTTCCTCATCACTCTCCACATAGCGGTCCACAGCATCTTTCTGGCTCACATTTCCAGCATTCCTCCTTTCACTAATATACCTGAAAAAATTCTTGTCCCCACATCATACATTTCTAGCCATTTGATCTTCCACTTGTGCTTCTACCAGACGTATATCTCTCTTGGCTTCTTTCAGTTTCATTCAGTATTCTTTTCTGTGTTCTTCTTCTTCTTGAGTTTTTCTGTTTTTCATGAACACCAACTCTTTTGCCTTTATTATCTGAGCCACTTCTTTGCAGAACCATATCAGTTTCCTTTTTCTCTTGCTTTTATTTACTCTCCTCATGTAAAGGTCTGTAGCCATTTTTATAGCTACTTTTAGCCTGGACCACTGTCTTTCCACTTCTCGTATATCCTCTGATCCTATCAGCCGTTCGTTCAGGTACTCCTCCATTTTACTAAAGTCAGCAAGTTTGAAATCCAGGACTTTGAGTTTTGTGTAGCTGCCCTCTGCTTTAAAAGTCTCTTCTTCACTGGTGTCCAATTACAGATCAGTTGCATCTATTCCTTTTTTGTCAAAGTTGATGGAAGGTTTGGTTGCTCTACAGTTAAGGGATCATCTGGAGAAATTTGATATTCTACATAGTTCGCAATTGGGATTTCAAAGTAATTTTAGCACTGAGACAGTAATTGGAGCACTGTTATTTGAAATAACAGAGTGAGTACCTATAAATGTACTCACTCTGCTGCTCCCCAGTATCTCTCCACACTCGTCTTTTCCTACACCCCTTCCCGTGCACTCCGCTCCATGGATAAATCCTTCTTATCTGTTCCCTTCTCCACTACTGCCAACTCCATACTTTGCGCCTTCTGTCTCACTGCACCCTACGCCTGGAATAAACTTCCTGACCCCTACGTCTTGCCCCATCCTTGGCCACCTTTAAATCTAGACTGAAAGCCCACCTCTTCAACATTGCTTTTGACTGGTAACAACTTGTATCCACTCGCCTCCACCTACCCTCCTCTCCTCCTTCCTGTACACATTAATTGATTTGATTTGCTTACCTTATTTTTTGTCTATTAGATTGTAAGCTCTTTGAGCAGGGACTGCCTTTCTTCTATGTTTGTGCAGCGCTGCATACGCCTTGTAGCGCTATAGAAATGCTAAATAGTAGTAGTAGTAGTAGTAGATTTTTGCTGGCTACAGGTCAACAGGCACTTGTTTTACAATTCGATCAATCAAGTGATTTTGGCTTGGTAGACCATGCTTTACTGTTCCATCTACTGAGTGATATTGGTCTGACCAACAGAGCATTTTCCTGGTTTCAGGGTTTTCTGATGTTGCAATCTTATAGAGTTAAAATGGATGGCTCCTTCTCTGGTAGTTGGTATGCAAGATGTGGTGTGCCGCAGGGATCTCCACTGTCGCCTATTTTATTTAATGTTCTGTTGGCCTCTCTAGAGAGGTTACTTGAATCTGAAGGTTTTAAAATATTTATATACACTGATGATATTACTATCATAATTCCAGTTCCTTCAGGCTTAGCAAATGTGGTTCAACACTGTATTTCATGAATTGCTAAATGACTGTCAGACAGTTTACTAAAACTAAAGAAGGATGTAAGGGCCCTGTTTACTAAGCAGCGTTATAGGTGCGTTAACATTTTTAATGCACGCTAATCATGTACACACATTAACCATCTATGTGCCTACAATATCTCTATAGAATCACATATTTATCAACTAATAAGGAATTGTTTCTGGACAATGAGAAAACTTAGACAAGTTAGAAAAGTTTGGCCCTGTTTAAAAAAACAAAACTGCAAACAATGCAGAGTGATGCAGTAAGACTGATTTACTCAAGTAGGAAATCTAATAGGGTGACCCCTTTGTATGTTCAGCTTCATTGGTTGCCTATAGAGGCCAGAGTATTGCTTAAATTATACTGCATGATTTTCAAGATTTGACAAGGAATAGCTCCTCCCTATATGATTCATTTGCTTGATTTTTCATGTGCCTTCCACAAACATTCTTTACAATCTTTGAACCAACTCGGTTTTTCAGATCCTAAATGGATAAGATCAAAGAGACTTTTTAATTCTCTCTTTCCAAGCTAAAGCTTGGAATGTACTATCAGAGAATTTAAGAACAGAGTATAATTTTATGCTGTTTAGGAATATGATAAAAATTACTCTTTTTGTAAATATAATATAATCTAGATTTTATTTGCAGAAGTTTTTTTAAATTATTTCTTGTGGTCCTAGATGTTTTACCTAGTTCTTCTTTGTTGTGATCTGCTTTGAACTCATTGGGTATTAGCAGAATACAAGAACAGATTGTAATGTAGTGTAAAGCTGTAATATCAAAACAAACTGTTTGATGATCATACTGCCCAGGTGGGCACCCACTTGAACATTAGACACATTTTCCCCATTTGTGAGTATCAGATCTAGTGTTGCTCACCTGACCAACCACACTCTATGCCTGACTTCAGACAAGCCCCAGCAAATAGATAGCCACAGGCATCTTCTGCTATGCACGAGAAACTTCAGAGAGAAAATCTAGCAACATACATGGCTCGCAAAAAGATGGTGAACATGGGGCTCACCCAGTTCAGTGACTGCCCCCAAAAATATAGAGGGTGTAAATCTAACTTTAAGGATGCCACAGCAATTATGAATTTCACTCCAATGTAAGAGATGAACCTGATGATAAAGAGGCTGGGAAATGAGTCAACAAATTGTATAAAGAGATTCCTAAGATGGAAACCAGAGACAAATCAGCAGTTTACAACATTCATGAAGAACATGCTGGATAATGGCCATGCAGAGCCAGCTCCACCATTAAAACACAACAAAGAATGTTGGTACTTACCTACTTTTTGTATGTATCACCCACAAAAACCAGGCCAGATCAGGATTGTGTTTAATTCCAGTACTCAGTTCCAAGGAATCTCATTCAACAATATGCTGCTTTCTGGGTTTGATATGATCAACAGCCTATTAGTTGTCTTGATTTGCTTCAGAAAGGAACCCATTGCTATAACAGTGGATACCCAGCAAATATTCTATTGCTTTGTTGTACACCCAGACTACAGAAACTACTTGAGATTCCTGTGGTACCATGACAATGACATCAATCAGGAAATTGTGGAATACAGAATGAGAGTTCATGTCTGTGTTAACAATCCATCACCTGCAGTAGCAACTTACGGGCTTACAAGGCCAGCCCAAGAAGGTGAGAGAGAATATGGCACAGATGCCAGATGCTTCACTGAAAGAGACATTTATGTTGACGATGGTTTGAAATCCTTACCTGCCATAGGAGAAGCCATTGACTTGTTAAGAGAAAACAAGCAATGCTAGCAGAGGCCAATCTGAGACTTTATAAAATCGCCTCCAACAATCCAGAGGTATTGAGAGCATTTCCTGCAGAGGACCATGGCAAAGATTTAAAGGATCTAGATCTAAGAGTAGATACTCCTCCAGAGAAGCTTTGGTTATATTGAGATCTGAAGAGAGATGTTTTTACCTTTCAAGTCTCTACCCAAAAGAAACTGTATACACGCAGAGGTGTCTTGTCTACAGTCAACAGTCTGTATGACCCACTGGGGTTTGTGGCTCCAGTCACATTTCAAGGAAGATCCCTACCAAGGGAACTTTCCCAAAGTTCTGATGAGTGGGATGTTCCACTACCATCAGAAATGTGACAAGAATGGGAGAAATAGAAAGATTCTCTAAAGACTCTTCAACAACTGCACATCCCATCGCACTTCATTCCTGCAGCACTCAGTACGGCCTGTGACAAAGAGATTGCATCTTCATCTCATCAACCAGTTGATGAAAGACCATACACCTACCACCAAAGTGCCATCAGAGATACAGAATTACAGATCATCAATGACAACTTGGCACCAACTAGAACTTCGACACAAGACTTTCCTGGAAGGCAAGGAACTTCTTCAGCAAAGCCATCACTGAGCCAATGATCCACACCACAAAGAGATGAGGACACCATGGACTGTTGTCCACTCCAGAGACTCAAACACTTTTCTCTCTCTTTTGTGTTGTTTGTTGTTTGTGTTTCATTGTGGTTGTGTCATTTCAGCTCCTGCGAGATGGCAAAAGAGAAGTCGCCAGAGTAACAGGAAACCAGAGACAAGGAAGAAGTTGCCAAGTTTTAGGATCCAGAAATAAATGGGCTTTTGTGTACTTATAATGTTTATAGTTTTGAGAAGATAAATAGTGGTATCTACTGATAGCAGGCAGGGAGTGTATCTGCCCCCATGTTCATGGAGGCAGGGTTCATTGTTATATATATTTAGAATGAGTATTTCTATTTAATTGCATTGCTGATAGCACTGTGTACTGGCCTCCCCCTATAGTTTGCAGTATCCTGTGATTGACTCCTTGTGAGCTCTCCCTATTGGCTCTTAGTTCTGAGCTAGGGCCAGCTCTCCCTCTCTGCTCCTGGAGGATGAGAGTCCCAGTCTTGGTAGCATGTCTTTGTGATCAGCAGCTATTCTAGAGGCTGATCCCTCCTGAATCTACTGTGATTCCACCAAAATTCTTCACCATTTTCCCAAGGCATTTTCCAAGGTCATTTTCCCCAAGGCATTTATTCCCAATTGATTCCCACACACTCACCTTTGAGTATTGCAGCTTTTCCTTTCAGCTGGGCTAAGGTTCTGGCCATCTCCTTGCCTCTGAGGTGGCTAAAGACTCTATTTGCAGAAGGCAACAGTTCTTCCACACAACTTAACTGTGATTTTCTTTGTTTGCTACAATAAAGAAGAGTTAGATTAAGAATTGAGAGCCTACTGGTAAAGTTTTTGCTTAAGAATGGTTTAGCTGGCTGTTGAAGCTTGTGACATTACCTAGCCTAGAACAGCACAAAAGGGAAATATTGCATGTCAACAAAATGGTTGCAAATTAAGGAGCATGAAGTAAAGTGAACTGTATTGTAATGCAGATTTTAAGATGGATTACAGTACCTTAAGGTTCACCTTTCTTCAAACATCTTAATTTGCAATGAATTACTATTTTAAGTGGTGGTTGTGACAAAAAATGAGTAATAATAGTCATCTCTTTCATGCAAATCCCCCACCCCTAAAAAGCAGACCTGCAGAGAGCAGTTTCAGGAGGGACTACAACATTCAGCAGTAGGGGAACAGTGGCAGTATTTGCACATTTACTGTTTTGTTCTTTCCAACCCCAGAGACAATGGAAATAAATTATATATAATTGGAAGAATGTCTGTCTGCCTGGAGACAAAATAACTATCTGGAAATGTAACAAAACAAGTTCAAAAATCAGTCAGATCAGAGTGTGGTTTCCAAAAAATAAGCTCCCTAATAAATGGGAGAAGGAGTTCCAAATGAAACACGGCAATTAAGGAACTACTCTTATCAAAGTTACTCTCCCCTCTTCTCTACTCTCCTAGTCATAAATACACACAGAGCTAACACAGATGAACATGAATACATGCACTCAAACACACATAGAGAAAGAATGGAAGTAATTCCTTGAGGCATGCTCTGCATACTTTCTCCAACCTGCACCCTATTGCTAGTGATTCAAATGTGTATTTAATTTTTTTTGTTGTAAATTCTACTGTGAAACCTAGTGATTGAACTGTATGGCTTTTTTAATGGTTGGTATGAGTACTGCCAACTAGTGGTAGAAAAGGATGGCAATACCTGTTACTAATGGCGGTGACACCCAGTGGTTAAACTGCAAAATCCATCCTAAACTTTATGTGCCAAAAATACAACATAATATGTATTTAACGGCTAGGCATACACTGAAGTCTGGGTGGATGATAGGTAGGATTCGCACTTACACATATAACTTAAAGAATACTATAAGTCATAGCACAAGCACTTACACCAGCTCTGTCATTGGCATTTCCTATATGTCATTTGAAACGAATGCATATCCCTAACAATTAGAAATGCCTGAAAATATTTCAGATGTTTAATAGCAGATAGCCAAGTGAAGTTGTTAGATGTCTTATGTAACCATTTGAAAATTTGGGCCATTAAGTCAATATGATATGACAGCTCCCTATTAAGTATAAATAAAGCTGTTACAGATATTGTCAGCAGTGGAAAATAAACATGGATTCAAAGTCTTTCATCAGGAAAGGTGACAGCATTTTATACTGACAAACGATCCAAGAGAAACACGATCTAAAGTGCAGAATGAATGGGAAAAAAATTGTAGAAAGCATTTCATGTTTGAAGACCTTCAGTGGAAAGACACATGTTCTAAGGCCATTATAGAAATGTTATGACAGAACTGCAGGTTTATAGTATAAGCATAAGTAGCTACTAAATCATAACTGCTTATTTTTATTATGATTTAATATTCTTTGAAAACTAAGCCTTCCATTCAAGACACAAAGGAGCGAAAAGCCTTAGAGAATTGGTTATTTCGAAGGCGAGATTGAAAGACATTTTTGCACATAAAGCAAGGTTTTATAAGTGGAACTAGGGATTTTGAAAATTGTTCATTACATGTAGGAACATTTATGCACATATGGGGCAATTTCATTAAGTCATTTTGCAGTTGTATGACAGCATATGCATGTAAAATGGTGCTTATGAAATTATCAGCCACATAAAAGTACACTTGAAGGACAGAACATATGTACTTTTTTTTCAAGCTTTCTTTATTGATAACACAGTTAACAGCTAGTACAATCATCTTCCAACAAACAAAAAATAGTAAAAAGGTTGACATTTTCTCCCCCACCCCATTATCCCACTCAACTGGCATCCCAACCTCTCCCCACCCCAAACTCCAGCCCAACAACCACAGTATATGAACTGGCATCAACCATAGAAGAAAGCCAAGAACAAGAATCTAAACATGTGTCAAACAACACCCCCCACTAAGTGTTCAAACGCTATAAGAATTCTTTTTAAACCAAGCAGTCAGATATCGAACATCATCAGTATTGCATTAAGCGTACCTTAATATCAGCACACATTCAAACAAAGAGTCCTGAAGAAGGCCTTTGCGGGCCGAAACACAACTCTTGTTGAGTCCTGGATGTCATAATAAAGGTGTTAGTTTGTACATCGTCTGCTGCCCTTTCTTTTGCCACCCTTGTTGTGACTGATTAATCTAGATTATATACAGTAGTATAGTTAACATTTCCATGAATTTAAAGTTTATTTATTTATGATTTTTTAAAATTTATTTACCGCTGTTTTGAAGGAATTCAGCCAAGGCGGTGTACAGCACGTCAGACATAAGCAATAGACAATTACTACTACTACTTATCATTTCTTTAGCGCTACAAGGCATAAGCAGGGCTGTACACCATACACATAAAGACAGTCCCTGCTCAAAGAGCTTACAATCTAAATAAGACAGGTAACAGACAAAACAACTAAGAGGTAAGGGGAATTAAAGAGGAGGGGATAAAAGGTACAGGCAAGTGAGCAGTGGTTAGGACTCAAAAGCAGTGTCAAAGAGGTGGGCTTTTAGCTTGGACTTGAAAACGGCCAAAGACGGGGCTAGACGTACATGCTCTGGAAGTCTATTCCAGGTGTGTGGTGAAGCAGTAAAAATATTAAAATAACTATTCAAAATATGACATAGTATGCTGCATCAGTGCTTCTCAACCCGGTCCTTGAGGCACGCCTACTCCCATCAGGTTTTCAGGTTATCCACAATGAATATGCATGAGATAGATTTACATATCAAGGAAGCAGTGCATGTAAATCTAACTCATGCATATTCATTGTGGTTATCCTGAAAACCTGATGGGACTAGGTGTGCCTCAAGGACTGGGTTGAGAAGCACTGTGCTATGTTACAATGTCAACACAATATGCAATAAAACATTTTAATAGACAGCATAGATAGAGTAACAGAAGTAAGAAAATAAGAGGACTAATGTAAAGAAAGTTACACATGAGATCAGAATGGTGCTTGAATATTATCTTAGCTAGGGTAGGACTGGATAAACATGTCCTGCGATAGTATGTGCAGCTGCTGCCACTCGTGTGTGTGTGACTAGCATGTTAGTTACTTCTTCCATTAAAGACCTGGTTGAAGAGCCAAGCTTTCACCTGCTTCTTGACGTACAGATAGTCTTATGTTAAGCAAAGCCTTTCAGGGATCTAGAGTGTGGGAGCTAATCCAGAGTAGGCTCACTGGCGGGTATCACATTGTGTGATGTCCTTTGGAGAGGGTGTGGTTAGGGATACTGCTTTTCTATGATGACGAAGGACAACCTTTGAAAGCTAATCAAGAAATGTATTAAGTTATGTCCAATAAAAAAGGTATCATCTTATTTTCTTTTCCATGTTTTAATTTTGTTTGATTTCTATTGATAACCTATACCTACACTAAAATGCTAGCTGTTTTCTTGAACATTTAGTTTTGTCATGTTTTGCTCTCCAGCAGCTGATGGCCACAAATTCTGTAAAGGTACCCATCTCTAAGTTGTGTATTCTCCCTCCCCACTAAGCATCTTCATGTACAATAGAACGCTGGTTATCCAAACGCCGATCATCCGGATTTCCAATTATCTGGACCCATTATCCACCAATACCTTCCCAGCCAATCTTCACGGACAGTGCAGAAAAAAGACCTGCCCTTTCCTTTTCCTGCCCTTTCCTGACTCATACGCAGCAGAAAAAAGCCCTTTCTGCCTTGCTCTTGCAGGGACGTGGCAGAGGAAACAGAATTACTTCCTTTTTTAGTGCACAGTAGTGTATATACAGTATGTATAAGAAATACAGCACTGTACTTTTAAAGACAGTACTTTTTTATTAGAACAACTTTTTTCTGCAAACATATTGATGAAAATAAAACTAATGCTTATTACGCAATGCTGTAATCTTGTTTTCTTTACAGAAATTTGATGTGTCCAATTATCAAGATTTATGGTTATCCGGACCACGTCTGCAGAGGATAGTCTGGATGATCGGCATTCTACTGTATATTTACCCACCTCCTGAACTACACTTCATGCATCTCGAGAGCTCAAACCTCAAATTGGTTAGTCTAAAAGGTGCACCTGCCTCAGTCATCTCCCTTAGGCAAGCTGTCATGCATGAGTACAGGAAATTGAGTGCAGAAATTATTGCCTGCACAGTTATAAAAGAAGTGACAGGGTTATAAGGCAAATCCTTTGACCACTATTTATTACATGTGTTGCAGTTTTGAAAGGTCACCTGTTAATATAGGCCTGATGGGCAATAATACATTTGTCTTTTTCCATAATGTGAAGGCTGGCAAGGATTTACTGTGAGGTAGTTATCTTAGTATTTCTACCAAATTATTTAGTTTTGTTACTTTAAAAAAATGTACTTCCTGTTAGATTAATAAGCTTTACATGGCCAAAAGTTATATACTCCCAAACCAAAGTAATCTTTTTTTCCTTTTTATCTTATTTGTTGATGTTTTGAATTTTTTTTTATATAGAGGGTGGAAGACCATCAGTTTTATCACATGTATTCAAAGTGAAAGAGTAAAAAAAATCAATTCAGTTTTACCCATTCTGTACCACTCATGATTTTGTAGACTTCAATCATATTTCCCCTCTCTAATAGTTATATCTTTTTGAAGGTGCCGTTTCCATAATTGCACACAGTACTCTAAATGAGGTCTCGTCAGCGACTTATAGAGGCACTATACATCTTTTTTCCTGCTGAACATTCCTCTCTTTATCCACCCAAGCATCCTTCTGGCTTTTGTCATCGTCTTTTCTACCTGTTTGGCCACCTTAAGATAATCACTTACGATCACATTCAAGTCCTGCTCCTCTTCCATGTACAAAAGTACTTCACCCTCTAACTGAACTGCTCCCTCAGATTTTTCTAAACCAAATGCATGACCCTGCATTTTTTATATTAAAAATTAGCTGCCAAATTCTGGACCATTCTTCAAGCTTCGCTAGATCTCTCCTCATGTGATTCAAACCATCAGGAGAATTTACCCTACTGCAGATTTTGGTATCATCCATAAAGAGGCAAATCTTACCAGATAACACTTCAGTAATATCACTTACAAAAATGTTAAAAGAACCAGCCCAAGAACCAAACCTTGCAGTACACCACTGGTAACATCCTTTTTCTCAGAGTGACCTCCATTTACCACTATCATCTGTTGCCTTCCACTCAACCAGTTCCAAACCGATTCAGTCACTGTAGGGTCCATACTGAGGGCACTCAGTTTATTTATTAGTCTTCTATGTAGAACCGTGTCAAGGCTTTGCTAAAATCTAAATACACCACATCTAGCTCTCTCCCTCAATCTAACTCTGCAGTCACCCAACCAAAGAAATAAATCAGATTTATCTGACAAGACCTGCCTCTAATGAAACAGGCTGCCTCCGGGCCTGAAATCCATTGAATTGAAGAAACCTCACTATTCTCTGTTTTAGAAGTGTTTCCATTAATTTACTTACCTCATAGGTCAGACTAACTGGCTTGTAGTTCCAAACCACCTCCTTACTTCTGCTTTTGTGGAAAGGAATCACATTCACCTTTCTCAAGTCCTCTGGGCCACTCCCAACTTTAGAGAAGCATTGAAATGGTCAGTCAGCGTCACTACCAGAACTTCCCTATACTCCTTCAGTACCCTTGGATATATGCCATCCAGCCCCATTGCTTTGTCCAATGTTAGTTTAGCTAGCTTCTTACAAACACATTGTTCAGGGTCTACCATATTTCCATTCCTATTTGTGTTTGTCTTCTGCGCTCCTTTATCTATGAACACAGAGCAGAAATATCTGTTAAGCAATTCTGTCTTATCCTTATCAGCTTCTACATATTCCTCCCCTTCACCCTTGAGTCTCACAATGCTGCCTTTGCACTTCCTGCTGTCACTAACATATGTGAAGCAGTGGTGTAGCTATGTGGGGCCAGGGGGGCCTGGGCCCCCATAGATTTGGCCCTGGACCCCCTGCCGATGACCCTCTTGACCCCCCTCCTGCCGTCGCCGTCACCTGTCTTTGCTGGTGGGGGACCCCAACCCCCGCCAGCCGAGGTCCTCTTCTTCCCACAAAAGGCTTCTCTCTGTTTCTGATGTCCTGTATGTACAATGTGCAGGATGTCAGAAACAGAAGGAAGCCTTTTGCGGGAAGGAGAGGACCTCAGTTGGCGGGGGTTGGGGTCTCCCGCCAGCAAAGGCAGGCGACGGCGGGTTGGCGGCAGGAGGGGGGGTCGAGAGGGTTGTCAGCAGGGGAGGCAAAGTTGGTGGCGACGGCAGCGGCAGGGTCGGCAATGGCGGGGGTGGGTGTCGGCAATGGTGGGGGGGGTCGGTGGCGCCGGGGGGGCTAAAATGTGCATCCTCAGGACCCCCTCCCGCCGAAGTCTGGCTACGCCCCTGATCTGAAGCACAAGAAAAGCAAACACTGGGCCTTCAGGATTGAGAAAAATGTTAACCTTTATTCTGAAAATGACCCGACACGGGCCGTGTTTCGGCGTGCAAACGCCTGCATCAGGGGTCAAAAAGATCCTATAGGTCTGCTCATGGACATATAAGACACAATATAACAATCAGGATATATTTCCCAAAGTGTGTTGAAAGTCCATTCAAGCTTGGAAACGCCGTCGGAATAAAGGTTAACATTTTTCTCAATCCTGAAGGCCCAGTGTTTGCTTTTCTTGTGCTTCTGTTTATATTTGTATGCTGTTACCCTCTCTTTTGTGACCCACTAACATATCTGAAAAATGTCTTCTCCCCCTGTTTTACCATATTAGCTGTTTATTCTTCCATTTGCATCTTTGCTTTCCTGACTACTTTACTAGCTTTTCTTAGCTTTTCCAGATATTGTTGCCTGTTGTCTCTTTCCACACTTTTCAAGTTTTGCAGGGATGGGAAACTGACACATCTCCAACGCGTCCCCTTTATCCAGGCTTCGAAGTGGCACAATTTACTTTGGCGGCAATTCTATAAATTGACACCTCATTTTTGGCACCAATTCTATAATGGCTTAAGGGCATGTCTGAGCCATATAGAAAATGAGTGCAAAGCCACATCGGTGCGCCAAATGTTAGACATACCTACTTATGATAGGCCAACAGTGCGCAACTGGTAGTATTCTGTATGTTGCGTGGGTCACTTGATGACATGCCAATAACACACTCATATTCTGCCCATGTGTCTCCCCTCCCCCACCCCTGGACAGTTGCACTATGCAATGTAGGTGCACTGGGATCAATATTTAAAAGATTTTAACTGGGCAGTGCATGAGACTGCCCACATGTAAGATTTTAGAGAGAAAGCATAGAGTTCAACACAGGCAAATAAGCAGCTGCAGAGGTCTGATAAAGAAAGGCTGCAAGTCAAGTGATATAGGTGTAGATCTGAAAGAGAACAAAGAGGCTTCAAGGCCTGTCTTTTTTTTTTTAAAGCTATTTTAAATGTATTGTTTGCTATTTTACTTTGGTAGTATATTGATGTATTTTGTTTGTGTTGTAACTTGTTATTGTTTGATATATATTTATTTTTATTTTATAATTATTATGGAGCTTTTTTAATAAGTTGTATTAAGCAGCTGGCAGATCTGCGCTAACATCTACCATGTGTTAAAGCCAGCAGTGCGGGAGTACACCTGTGCTAGCTGTTTAACATGGGAAGGGTTGGGGAGCCAGACATATCAGTGGTGGGTCAAAGGTTTGGCTGACCCCATATGTTAGCTGCGCTTACCACCACCTCAAAAACAGGCAATAAGTGCAACTGTACTACCGGCAATCTGGTACTCCAACCATTGGCCAAACCTGACCAGCTCTCCCTCCCAATCCTCCAGTCCTCACCCTGGCTCCAGTCCCCTGCTCTCTGACCCCATCTCCTGATCTGGTGCCTTGCTCCAACCCCCTATCAGATCTCCCATCTGATCCCCCAAACCCTCAGTTACAGCTCCTCAGTTAAGCCCCTCCCCTGAATCCCAGCCTCACCCACATCATGTCAGTTATAAACTTCTGGACCCCCAGAGCCCACCACCACCCCAAGGTGCTTCCAGGTAGTCTAGTGGGCCAGGGCAAAAGCAGTCCCTCTCTGCTCCCAACCTGTATGTCTCTGGGCTCAACATGGTGTCACTGACCTCTATCGGTAGTATTGTGATACTACCATTAGGGGTCAGTCTTCTGTATAAGGGCAATAGGATGATTCCTAGCGGTAGTACTGAGACTACTGCTAGGAGTCAGCGATACCATTTTGAATTCAGAGTCAAACAGAGAAAGAGTAGAGGGAAACTGCTCGCACCCCTGCCCACTGGACTGTCAGGAATCACTTCCAAATAAGTCCTGGAGATGTTGGGAGATCCAGGATGGGTACTGGGGTGAAGGGGATTACTGGCTGACAGTGGGCAGGGCTTGGATTCAGGGGAGGGGCTTAACTATGGGGTTCCGATCTAGGAGGAGTTAGAGGATTGGAGGGGGTCTTTTAAGGGGGTCAGAGTAAGGGATCAGATCAGGGGAGGGATTAGAGCAGGTGACTGGATTTGGGGGGGGGTTAGGAGATCAAAGGGAAGATCTTATAAGAGGGTCAGGAGATCCGATCAGGTGCAATCAAAGACAGGTAGCACTGCTGTGTGTGTCTGTCATGGAATGCTGCTTTGACAGTGCCTGGGCCATGTTACATGCCTAAGCTGATAGTGCAGAGGGTCCATGTTATTGGCCCAGTATGTAAAACAGTGCACATGCAGTAGGCATCTGCCCTATGCAGGGCCGATGGTGAACTATCTGTGGGAAGTGCAGTCACAGAGGGCACAAGGAAGGAGGGGGTGCCCAAATTTGGCTCTATCCAATGCCTCCCTGCTTGGCTGCGTTGCAGTGGGTAGGGCAGGAACGCTAGGGAGCATGCTGTCTATGGCGTATTTTTGGCTCAGAGCACTCCTTGTGGTAAAATCAGAGCACACCTCCTGCATTTAACCTACAGGCTTTGCACTTGCTACACATTAGTTTTTGCTGTTGATACAAGGTAAATGCAAATCCCTAGAGCACATTAGTAAAAGACTTCCTAAAATTATATTGTAATCCACTTTAGAATATTGGTTTTAGCTGGAATCTAAGAAGATATTGAAGCTCTAGAGTTTCACCACACTGGTGCCTTGACTCTCAAAGTACAAGGGTATGGAACTGAGACAAAGGGTGCGTTCACCTAGGAATGTGACCAGAACCAGTCACCTCAAATCACAATGGATTGTAGCCCACCACAAGCTAGGGAGTGTGTTTCAATGAGTCATCTGAATCCTCAGTTTCAGAGGAGCTTCTAGTGAATTAGGGATGATTGTGTCAGTACTGTCCCCACTAGAAAGTGTTGTCATTGGTGGAGCAGACCCTGAACAGAGGGCAGATTCCCAACTCCAGAATGAGGAGCTTGAACGGCTGCAAACTCTAACAAGTTAAAAAAAAAAAAAAAAAAACATGCCCCATTGGATCTGAATGTTCTCTTTAGTTGTCTGCTGCCTGCCATCCAGCAGGAGAAGCAGATAGAGCTGTTGAAGCAACTGTTTCTTTGACAGGATGTTGGCAGGACCACACCATTTGCCTGGCTAGGGAATGAAAGGATTTGAAGGTTGCCAAGAGTCTGGGGTTGGATAATGAAAAAAATGACTAGGGAGTGAGGGAAATGGTTGAAAGAACACAGGGATCTCTTCTTCCATGACACAGATGTCTTCAGTGACATCACACCCTGATGGAGCAGCGTCATCTGGGTCACTAATTTGGAAATTAGTATTATCTGCAAAATATCAATTCTAGGTAGACGTGACTTAACGTTTCTGAAAATAAGAGATAATGTACAAGAGTCTTCTATTAAGTATAATGTGTCTCTTTACAATTATAATATTAGCTTTAATCTAGTATGCTTTCATTGAGCTTCATCTGTATCTCATAATGTAGGCTTTATCACCAGAACTCATGCAGGGCATCCTCCTATGATTAGTCTGGGTCATTTGGGAAAGGAAGTCTTAGTCTAAGTCTTGTGTTTACTCTTGTGATGTGCATGCCTCCATAAAACAGGGCAAAGTAAGATGTATTAGATCATAACTATATCTATGTACAGTATACACAGAGATATATAGATATATATATAATTATTTATTTGAATCTATAAATGCCTATTTTCAAAGGAACTCTAAGTGATATACAAGTAGAAAAAACTATTTGCATACAATTGTGAGCTGTGTATTTGTAATGTGATTATGTTTATTTTAGTGACATTGCTATGGTTCATCTTGGGCAATTCTATTGAAAGGATGAAATATACAAGTAATAAATGAAATGGAACAAATCATAACAATTAAATGATAAAGCTAAAATAACAAGACAAGTTTAAACTGTATATTAGAGGCATTGCATTTAGGCATGATTTACTGTGTGTGCATGTGAATGTAGGGTTGCTCAATAATTGGGTGAGTGTGTATGTGTGTGATTGGGGTACATGGATGCGAGTGAGTTGCAATTATGTGTAAGAGGGTGGGATGATTATGTTTCTAGTATATGTGTATATGTCATGCATAAGTGTGGTTGAGTGGGAGGGGTACATGTTGTGGGTGAAGCAGGGATCATTTGAGATATGGATGTGGGTGGTACACACTTTCATACCTGCACTGTCCACTTAGAATGGTCACTGGTTCTCCTTTTCCCAGTCTCTTCCTAATACCTTTCCTTCCTCTACTCCTTCTCTAGTCAATCACCTCTTCTCTTTTGTTTCCTTCCTACCTACCTACCTCTTTATTTCACATCAATAATTGCCCACATGTACAGTACCTCTTCTTCTTTGGATTGGGAAGATTGGGACTCCTCATCTCTGATGCTCTGCTGACATCTTGACCACCTTGTTCTTTTAGCAGGTGAGGCTCAAGTTCCACATCTGCAACTCCAAAATCCTGGACCTTGCCTTCCACTGGCAGGCAAGGCCCAGGATCCCTACCTATCACAATCCTTCAGTGCAGTCTTGGACCACATCTTCTCTCTATAGACACTGGCCAAGTTTCTTGCCTGCCACATTTCTAACTGAATTGGTGCAACTATTAGCACTGAAAGTCTCATATGTGCACCCCGGCCCTGGGACTCCCAAAGTATAGACGGACAGACAGACAGATGAACATACCCTTGACAATGGGCACCTTTACTTGTGTGCAACAATCCTAATGTCACGGTTGTGGCTGTATCCCATGCCTACACTCACCTTGCCTCCTGGTGACCAGGCCCTGTGGCTGCTGTAGACTGTCTTTTTCCTGTTTCCCAAACATGTTCCAGAAATCATTCCAGTCCTATTCTGATGTTCCAGCATTCCAGACTTGCTTTGGGGTTCCTGCAGCCAAGCCTCACTTTGGTGCTTTTGCATCCAAGCCTTGCCCTGGTGTTCCTAC
Source organism: Microcaecilia unicolor (assembly GCF_901765095.1). Lineage (NCBI taxonomy): Eukaryota > Metazoa > Chordata > Amphibia > Gymnophiona > Siphonopidae > Microcaecilia > Microcaecilia unicolor. Next base: position 480,008,554 of record NC_044032.1, on the reverse strand, counting down.
TGCCAAGCCTCACTCTCACTTGTGACATTATCTGTTAATCTTTTATTAAGCACCCGGGAACTTTCAGGCTTTGCCTTTGCAACAGAGGTCTTCAGGTGAGTTTTTGTCTGTGTGCATTTGTTGCAGTTCCAGCCCTGCTAGTTCTTGTCCTGCCAGTCTTCAACTTCTACTCCAACCCTGCTTGTTCCAGCCCTGCAAGTCTTCAGCTTCAGTTCTAACCCTGCTTGTTCCTGTCCTGTCTGTCTTCAGCTTCAGTTCTTCCACTACTTGTTCCAACCCTGTCTGCCTTGAGCTTCTCTTCTAGCCCTGCCAATCTACAGCTTCAGCTCCAGTCCTTTTGTTCCAGTCCTGATTTTCAGGCGCCATATATAGAATCCAGGGGAAAGCATTAGTCTACAAAGGGAGTGTGCCCTTCATAGAAATGTGTACAGCATGGATCCGGTGCCTAACTTTTGAACGCCCCACTTACGCCTGCTAAAGCAGGAGTAAATGCCTGAGCCCAATTTAGGCGTGCTTCGGGCAAATTCTGTAAATCCACATTTCACTTTTTGGAATGCTCTGGCCACCCCTTCTTTTCAGATACATGCGATTGACGTTAGACACCGTGCTTTTTTTATTTTTATTTTATATTATATTATACAACTCTTTGAGTGATAATACAAGAGATTGGAAAATAACCTTCAGGAAATTTTCAAAACAAGATGACTGAAATTATTCATTAATTATTGTCCACTATACTTTTAAGTAATTTAGATCCAAGAAAGGAAAAAAAAACAATTAACTAAATTAAGTTAATGCTACCCAGGTTGCTTACCCCAAGCTATCATACAGTGTATCATCTATGACTAGACAGTTACATTAACCTCTTCTTTGCTTAACAAAAATTCCTTTAATTGGGATCAAAAAATTGAAATTGCTTAGATTGAAATAATATACGCAGAGCCGTAGCGAGGGGAGCTGACACCCGGGGCGGGTCGCCTGGGTGCAGCACGGCGCACCCTCCTCCCGCTGGAGCGCACCCCCTCCCCCCCGGAGCACATACCTCCCCCCCGGAGCGCATACCTCCCCCCCCGGAGCGCATACCTGCGGCGAGGGATGGGCAGGAGGGCTGATCCGCCCTGACTGCACGTTGCTGGGGTGTGTCGGCTCCGCGCTGGTTCACTGCTCTCTCTGTCCCGGAACAGGAAGTAACCTGTTTCGGGGCAGAGAGAGCAGTGCACCAGTGGGGAGCCAACACCCCCCAGCGGCGTGCACCCGGGGCGGACCGCCCCCCCGCCCCCCCCCCTTCCTACGTCACTGAATATACGACAGATAGAGGGAAATTTAAGTACAAAATTTACACCTAACACCAAAGTCCTCGGGTGTAAAGCTAAAAAAGCTTTACGCCTTTTCTGTGTTTCTCTGGACAGATCAGGATAAATTCTTATTTTAGATCCCAAAAATAAAGAGTCCAAATGACAAAAGAAAAGTTTTAATACTGCATGTCGATCCATTTCCAGAGCAAAGGAAGCCAACATAGTTGTTCTCTGAGTTATGACCTCTAATAAGGATTCCAAAAAAGATGTAAGGTTCTTTACTTCTCCTCCTTGGGGTTGTAAAGTTCCTGGTAACATCTTAACATTACTTTGTAAATTCTGCGCCCAGGTTATGGGTGGTAATGAATCCTCTGAAATACCTAAAATTTCAACCAGGTATTTTTTAATCATTTGTGTCGGTGTAATTAACGGTGATCTAGGAAAGTCAGTCAGCCTCAAATTGAGCCTCCTAGATTGATTTTCTAAATATTTCAAGCGTCTAGAAGTAAAAATTTTCTCCCTTAATGAGACTTGTCCCACAAGTTCCAACTTCTGAATTCTTTCATCTAATAATTTCACTTCAGAAACTTGTTGAGCAGTAACCTGTGCCTGGACTGCCAATTAACATTAATCATTCGTTGTTAGCACCCAATTATTGATGTTTCTGAGTTTATTATTTTAGTTATTTGTGTGCGTATCTCCAATGCACACACAAAGTTGGGCGTGATATATAGAATCCAGGGAACTGTGCCCTGGGATTAAGCTTTAAGTTTTAGCTCAAACCCCTTTCAGTCTCCTCACTCCTTTCATGGGGAAACCCAGCCTCACTCCTGGATGCTCTCATTCTCCTCCTTTTCTTTGGCCTCTGAGGATCATGGTAAGGGGATAGGATTTGATATAATGCCCTTCTGTGGTTATAATCAAAGCAGTTTACATATTATATACAGGTGCTTATTTTGTGCCTGGGGCAATGGAGGGTTAAGTGAGTTTGCCCAGAGTCACAAGGAAATCGAACCAAGGGCCCTTGGGCGGGTGGGTGGCCCACTGCTACATCGTTACTGGACTCCCTTTGGGGAAAGAAGACACTAGGTGTGTATTCTACACTGGATTATATACATGCCTCCAAGTGGTCATAAATAGATGTATATTTTACAGAGTAGATATTTTGGCAGACAAATTAGCCTTCCTCATTTCCAAGTCACAGAGTTTTTGGAATGGCAGAGAATGTATCTGGCACCTCAAGGAGAAAGGACATTCAGAGGAAAACAAACATTCACATTTGCAAAGAAGGCAACCCAGATTCCAGGGTTTTGCAGCTTTTCATTCATTTCAAGCTTGTTAATGGTCTGTGACTTATCACAGAAATGTGATAGAACAGAAGAAAATTTGTATTGGGCTCAAAGATATGCTAAAGACTTCCAATTGAGAAAAGGGTATAAAATCGTAATGTAGTTGATATTTCATACATCCTATGAAATATCTTTTTCATTTAAAGCAATAATAATAGATATTTCATAACAGCAACTTCCCTGTTTCTTTATTCTCTTTCCCTCCCTAGAACAGAAGCCCCCTGAGCAAGGTATAACAGAATTCAAATAATAATAATTAATACATCAAAATCACCAACACATTTAAAAACCCCAGCAAAATCATAAAATGCATATCAGATAAATGAAACTCACAAGATATGGAAGAAAAAAAAAGCTGTCATGGCCCTGATTGCAAGCTTATTCCATAAAAATGAACCAAAGCTTGACTATAGCAACTCCTGTAAAGAATGAAGAGGCTGTTTTACAAAACCGCAGTGGAACCTGGCCTTAAGCATGTTTTAATGCAGGACTTTCTCACATGCTAAAGCCAGATTCAGCATAGCATAATTGCAGGCTTTATTAATATATTTTTTCTAGTCGCACGCTAATGTTTGCATTAGCACACAGTACCAGTAAAAAGTTATCACGGGAACCTTACCGCCTCCTATTTAGAAGGTAGTAAGTGCTCCCCCGTTAACTCTGTGTTTCCCAGTTAGCATGCACTAATGTGAATGCGCTAGCTGGTTAATGCTTCCACCCCTAGCCCATGCTTCCATAACATATTTTTCTAAAATAGGCAATGTACATGTTTGTGCTCACTAATAGATAAAATATAGTAAAATGCTTTTAATTCTTTTTACGGTATGCCTTTATTTTTTTGCTGTGCTAACTGTGCATTAGGGCTTAACGCTCTTTTGCAAAAGGGCCCTGAAGTGATTGATCTGACACCAAGACAGTCAGCTGATCTTTTAATTGCTCAATACCATAATTGCAGGCAGAGAATTTTAAAGTGCAGTTCATATTCTGTAGGAAGCTAGTGCAGCATTGGTCATAAAACACCACCCTGACATAATTTGCACTGTTTATTTATGCATCAAAGTGCCTGCAGGGAAAGAAAGGTCCTCTGACAAGTACCAGGCCTTGCAATTTGCAGGACTGCAGTTTTAGTCAAATTTAAGTTCATGAGAATCAATCCAACACCTTTTTGCACAGATATAAGAGGATGAATTTTCCAAAACCTCAGCCCAGTTCTCTGCTAAGAAGATACGTGAACTGAAAATCATCAACGTAAGAATCACATCACAGTTATTTATATATTTATTAAGATTTATTAATCACCTTTATCAAGAGATTCACTCTAGGTGGTGTATAGCAGGTTGAGTTGGTGATTGGCAACAGTAATTACAGTCCAGTAAGTATTCAGTCAGCGACGGTGAGTGTGGTAAATGCTAATGTGTGCATCTATTGCTGTTGAAAAATACAGAATACACAGATATAATGAAATACCTCCCAACTCATGCCCAGAACATGTCCCCTTAAAAGTTTACATATTACCACTTTCTTGTATAAGCAACTCCCTTTCCAAAGTAACTACTTACACATGTGTATGCTGATGTACAAGTGTAATGCACCTCCTAAAGCAGCAAGTGGAACATTCAAATAACAGAAAAATGATATTCACAGTGTCAACACAACACAAATGATTACATTCACACTTAAATCTAAACAAGGTTCTAAAAAAATTACGTATGCACACTCTATTTTATATGAGAAGGAGGAAAAAGCCTCGAGCAAACTCCTGGACTCAATTGATAGTTTTCAAGGAGTTGGACTTCCTCATCATCAGCAAAAAACCTCCTGGGGCTCTTAAATAATTCATTTCTATATTTCCAACTCTCAAAATAGTGATAAATTCAAACTTAGCTTTGTAGTCTTGGTCTTAGTACATTTTTCCAAAAGTTGACCGTGATCAACAGCAGCCAGCGTTTTGAATTGCCCTTTTTGCATCAGGATCACAGGCCAATTAATCTCCGCTCAATCTAGCCAGCGGAAGCTACTAAGACCAATACAAATGAGACATCTCAGTAGGCAGCAGAAGAAACCTGTGAGCTGGATCATACAGACAAGATGGGTAAAACAAAGATGTTGGAAGAAATGTAGATGGCTAGACTACATGCTATTTCTTCCTATACTTCCTTTCGGAAGGATCTTAAAACATATCTATTTAGAAAATTTTATGTTTAACTTTTTCAATTTGTTAAGGTTTTAATTTTGTTTACCTTGGTTTTGATTTCTCTTCATCGATCTGTTATATTTGTTAAAGTTTTAATTTTTGTTAACCGCTTTGAACCACCATTTGGTGGGAGTTAGCAGTATATAAGTTCCATATCACATCACATCACTATAAATAAATTTAATGTATAGTTGAATAAGGATTGTGCAGTTAGAGAGTGTGCAGCAAGCTAACCTTAATGTGGTGTGAGTGACTAGCTACTCAGTTGCCATAGTCATGAAGTGGTGAATTCTTTAAATCGCACCTAAAAAAATCGGCATGGAAAAATAGCATGTGCTATTCTATAAGCAATGCCTAAAGTTAGGTGCAGTGTATAGACTAGCACTTAAAAACAGGGGTCATACATAAAGATAGGTGGGTCCATTTGCACTAACAAAAGCGTAATGCAAATGCCCCTCCTAAATTTATACACAGAACCTCATTCTACAATTGCGCATATAACTGGAATCCGTACCCACACTCCACCCTGAAACACACATGACCCTCCCATTTCCGCACCCCCTTTCCCAAGATGCATGTAAAATTTAGATACTGATCACTCAACTAAATGAACGTGGTGCAGGTTAATTGATTTCAATTGCTTGTTAAAAAAACAATTATTACATAAGTACATAAGTACATAAGTAATGTCACACTGGGAAAAGACCAAGGGTCCATCGAGCCCAGCATCCTGTCCATGACAGCGGCCAATCCAGGCCAAGGGCACCTGGCAAGCTTCCCAAACGTACAAACATTCTATATATGTTATTCCCGGAATTGTGGATTTTTTCCCAAGTCCATTTAGAAGCAGTTTATGGACTTATCCTTTAGGAAACCATCTAACCCCCTTTTAAACTCTGCCAAGCTAACCACCTTCACCACGTTCTCCAGCAACAAATTCCAGAGTTTAATTGCACGATGGGTGAAGAAAACTTTTCTCCGATTTGTTTTAAATTTACTAAACTGTAGTTTCATCGCATGCCCCCTAGTCCTAGTATTTTTGGAAAGCGTGAACAGACGCTTCACATCCACCTGTCCCACTCCACTCATTATTTTATATAGCTCTATCATGTCTCCCCTTAGCCGTCTCTTCTCCAAGCTGAAAAGCCCTAGCCTCCTTAGTCTTTCTTCATAGGGAAGTCGTCCCATCCCCGCTATCATTTTAGTCGCCCTTCGCTGCACCTTTTCCAATTCCATTATATCTTTCTTGAGATGCGGCGACCAGAATTGAACACAATACTCAAGGTGCGATATAACGGCATTATAACATCCTCACACCTCACACCACAACATTCTATTCGCTTTCCGAGCCGCAGCAGCACACTGAGCAGAAAGTTTCAGTGTATTATCGATGACAACACCCAGATCCCTTTCTTGGTCCGTAACTCCTAACGTCGAACCTTGCATGATGTAGCTATAATTTGGGTTCTTTTTTCTTTATTGGCACTAATTGGCTTGTTATTCAATTAAATTGGGCATGCAATGTTGGGCAACGTTTATAGAATTAGGGGGTAAAGGCTTGGGAGAAGAGCCAAGCTTTCACCAGCTTCCTGAAGTAGAGATTTCCAAGTTAGGCATAGTCCTTCTGAGATAGAGCTCCAGAATGAGCGGGTGCTCCTGAAAAGGCTCACTGGCAGGTATCACATTGTGTCATTTCTTTTGGGAAGTGGTCAGCTAAGGATACTCCTACAAGGACTTTAGAGGTCTAAAAGGTGTGCAGAAGAATGACATGTTTAAGTACTCTAGCCCCTTTCTTCTCAGAGCCTTAAAAATCAGTGACAGGGTTTTAGATTTGTCCCTGTAGGACAGGGGCGTAGCTACGGGTGGGCCTGGATGGGCCCAGGCCCACCCAGTTTCGTCTCAGGCCCATCCTCACCTTCTCCCACCCCCGCCGTAGCGCTGCCTTCTCTCCTGCACTTCGCGGTGTCTGTCTCCCACCCTCACGGCAGCACTTTCAATTTGCTATCAGCGCTGCCTGCCTGACAGCTGACAGACGCGACGCGACGTCCTCCTGCTCCGGGGCCTTCCCTCGGCCGCGTTGATTCAACTTCCTGTTTACACAGGGTGGATTGCACGCTGCAGAGGGAAGGTCCCGGAGCAGGACGTCATCGCGCCGCGTCTGTCAGCTGTCAGGCAGGCAGCGCCAATAGAGCGCTGCCGCGGCAGTGGGAGACGGAGACCATGAAGTGCAGGAGACAAGTCAGCGCCACAGTGGGAGAAGGTGAGTGGAGGCAGCATCGATAACTTTAAAGGTGCTGTGCGCTGCGTGCGTGCGTGTGGGGGGGGTTGGGGTTGTAGTGCCCACCCATCCAACCCGCTGGCCCACCCAAAAATTGTCTTCTGGCTACGCCACTGCTGTAGGATATTGGTAACCAGCGATAATAAATCTCTGCATTAGTTTTCTCAAGAGGGCTACAAAAATGTTACATAAAACAGGCAAAATAATGGATCTTTGTAAGACACCATATTTCAGAGGCTGGATGCAAGATCTAAATAAGCTTAATTGCGCAAATTGAAATCTGTTCTCAAGAAAGAAGAAAACCATTTGAACACTTTCCCCCAGATCCCTATCTCCCTAAGCCGATCCTGCAAAAGTACAGTAATCCACAATATCAAAAGCAGTGCTGAAGTCAAGAAAGATCAGCATAACAGCATTAATCTTATCAATCTCCATTAGAATATCATCAGACAATTCCACCAAGGCCGTTTCAGCATTAAAGCCACTTTGAAAAAGATCCAGGAAATTTAGCATTGCCAGATGTTTTACAAAAGAAGAGTGTTTTAGATAGGTTGATAAAGGATCTAATGTGCTACTTTTCAAGAACAGATGGACGGCAACAGTTTTCATTGAAGGACACAAATATCCATCTTGCAAAGACGCAGTCAGGACTTCCATAAAACCAGCACAGGTGGCTTTGATTAGTCATACAGGAGATGGATTCCCCTAACTGATGGGTAGATTTAATCCCTTAAGAATCTTTTATACTGCCGCAATTATCACCCATTTAAACTCAGACAACACACAATCAATGGTATCATTTATTTTGGACAAAGCATCCGACACAAACACTAAAAGCAATTTCCGTCCATATTTATCTTGAGTAAGTGTTGCATCAACATCCTTAGGAGCCTTAGTATCCATTTCTACCGCCTGAATTCTAAGGGAATAATCTTTAGCTGTGTTCTCCTGATTCTTCATTAACAATTACATTACATTACACATTGGTCTTATATTCTGCAAAAGCCTATGCAGTTCCATCTGGATTACAAAAAACAAAGAGACCAAAACATAATTCAGACATCACAAACTTAACATCAATTAACTTAAAAAAATCAACCTTGGGCTGGCTCTCATCTCAGTTTCCAATACCATCTTTATGATGACGACACCCAGCTCTACCTCTCCACACCTGACATTACTGCTGAAACCCAAGCCAAAGTTTCAGCCTGCTTGACCGACATAGCTGCCTGGATGTCACACCGCCACCTGAAACTGAACATGGCCAAAACTGAGCTTATTCTCTTTCCCCCAAAACCCACCTCGCCTCTCCCCCCATTCTCTATTTCAGTAGATGGCACCCTCATCCTCCCTGTCTCATCTGCTCGCAACCTAGGAGTCATTTTTGATTCCTCCCTCTCCTTCTCCGCTCATAGCCAGCACACGGCCAAAACCTGTTGCTTCTTTCTCTTTAACATCAACAAAATTCGCCCTTTCCTCTCTGAGCACACCACACGCAACCTCATCCACACTCTTATTACCTCTCGCCTAGATTACTGCAACCTGCTCCTCACTGGCCTCCCACTTAGCCATTTATCCCCCTTCAATCTGTTCAGAATTCCGCGGCACGTCTCATTTTCTGCCAGAGCCAATATGCTCACATCAGCCCTCTCCTGAAGTCACTTCACTGGCTTCCGATCCGTTACTGCATACAATTCAAGCTTCTCCTACTAACCTACAAATGCTCTCACTCTGCTGCCCCTCCTTACCTCTCCACCCTCATCTCCCCCTACATTCCTACCTGGAACCTCCGCTCACTGGACAAATCCCTCCTTTCTGCTCCCTTCTCCACCTCCAGACTCCGCCCTTTCTGCCTTGCTTCACCCTTTGCCTAGAATAGACTTCCTGAACTGATACGTCAGGCCCCATCCCTACCCATCTTCAAATCCTTGCTCAAAGCCCATCTTTTCAACTCTGCTTTTGGCACTTAACCTAACCTCTACTCCTCTATTCAATACCACTACCAATCTGTCTGTATTATGCATTTGCATACCTTAATTGTCTTTAGCTGTTTAGATCTATTAGTCTGTCCCTATGAACTATTGTGTAATCAGATGTACTATGCTGTCCTAATTTGATTGTCTCTGTTGTTATGTCCTTTAGATTGTATTCTCTTTTGAGCAGGGACTGTCTCTCTTCATGTTTGACTATACAGCGCTGCGTAAGTCTGGTAGCGCTTTTGAAATGTTGAGTAGTAGTAGTAGTAGTTTTTCTGAGTGATATTGCAGAAAGACAGTCTGGTAAGGTAAGGACTCTGTTTACTAACATGTGTTAGTGTTTTTAGCGCGCCTACACTTAGCATGTGCGCTAACCATGTAGGCACCTATAGGGATATTGTAGACACGTACGTGGTTAATGAGCATACATGGTTAACTAGCGTTAAATACGTTAATGCGCCTATAACGCTGCTTAGTAAACAGGGCCCTTTGTCTCTTTGCAGACGATACCAAATTTTGTAATAAGGTAGTCACCCCGGAGGGTATGGATAATATGCGGAGGGATCTGGTGAAATTTGAAGAATGGTCCAGCAATTGGCAATTCAGATTTAATGCTAAAAAAATGCAGGGTCACACATTTAGTTTGCAAAAATCCAAAGGAAAAGTATAGTATATAGGGTGAAGTACTTCTGTGTACAAGAATGAGACTTACGGATGATTGTGATCTCAAGGTGGCCAAACAGGCAGAAAATGCAATGGTCAAAGCAAGAAAGATGCTCAGGTGCAAAGGGAGAGGAATGGCCAGCAGGAAAAAAAGAAAGAGATGATAGTGCCCTTGTATAAGTCTCTGATGTAGTGGCGTAGCTACATGGGGCCATGGGGACCTGGGCCCCTGGTTTTGCTAGTGGGGGTCCCCAACCCCTACCAGCTGAAACGTTGTCCAGCGCCAGTCTCCGGCGCCGCATTGCCTGCCCTGCTCTGTCTTCCCCTCATGTCCAGCACGCTCCTTATAGTGAAACTGGGCGTGCTCAATTTTACTAAAAGGAACATGCTGGACATGAGGGGAAGACAGAGCAGGACAGACAATGCTGTGGCACTGGAGACCGGCGCTGGACAGCGCTTCAGCTGGCGGGGGTTGGGGACCCCCGCCAGCCAAGGTATTTGCTGTGGCAGTGGGTGGGGAGTGGCAGGGCGGCAGACCAAAATGTGCTCTGGGCTCTGGCCCCTTCTCACAGCGAGGTCTGCTCTGATGAGGCCCCATTTAGAATACTGTGTGCAATTTTGGAGACCGCACCTTCAAAAAGATATAAACAGGGTGGAGTTGGTCCAAAGAGCAGCTACAAAATTGGCCAGTGGTCTCTTTCATAAAGCATATGGGGACAGACTTTAGGCTCTCAATATGTATACTTTGGAAGAAAGGCGGGAGAGAGGGGATATGATAGAGATAAATACCTCTGTGGCATTAATGTACAGGAGGTGAGCCTCTTTCAAATGAAGGAAAACTCGGGAATGAGAGGGCATAGGATGAAATTAAGAGGTTATTTATTTATTTATTGATTGATTGATTGATTGATTGCATTTGTATCCCACATTTTCCCACCTATTTGCAGGCTCAATGTGGCTTACAGAGATCTGTTATGGCATTGCCATTCCAGGGTGTCAGATACAATGTTAAAGAAGTTCTAAGAAAATAGATATAGAAAGATGACTTTTAAACTGGGGTGGATTGGTGAGGTGGTATAGTTAAACTATGGGTCCTCTTTGTAGGCCTTATTGAAGAGATACGTCTTTAGGGTTATAGGCTTAGGAGTAATCTAAGGAAATAATTTTTCACTGAAAATGTGGACAAATGCAAGGTGATGCACATTGGAAAGGATAATACGATGCTAGGGTCCACATTGGGGGTCAGCACTCAAGAAAAAGATCTAGGTGTCATTGTAGATAATACGCTGAAATCTTCTGCTCAGCATGTGGTGGCGGCCAACAAATAAATAGGATGCTAGGAATTATTAGGAAAGGGATGGTGAATAAGACTGAAAATACTATAATGCCTTTGTATTGCTCCATGGTGCCTGCAATGTTTATAAATATCCAAACAATTCACTTCCTTGTCTATCCTCAATGGCACACTGATGAATACTATTTAATCAATTTGAATTGCGAGGAACAGCCAATCACAGTTCCAAAAAGGTACTGACATAATAAATATCCAAGGGCCCAATATTCAAAGCAAGTTACACAGCCAAGAGAGGTTCCTGGCCATTTAAATCGCTTGTCCAGGCTAACTGGGCAATTTCAACAGCAATTAACCAGATAGATAGTGCCCAAGCTGAAATTGGCCATTTTGTGGGCATTCCAGGGTGGAATCGGAACTTAGGGGCCATGTTACAAAGTGACAGTAAGCTCAACACAGGCTTACCGCATGCTATCCCGGAACTACCACCAGCCCAACGCAGCTGCTGGTAGTAGTTCTGGCTCAAGCATGAACCATTTATGGCGCTCTATGAAAATTGTTTTGTAGGGTGGCGCTAACTCGGAGGTGATTTGGCATTGACACGGGCTGCCCTGTTACCACCGGGATACCGCGGGACCTCTTACCGCCACCTCAGTGTAAAGGGACCTGCCGCGTGGGGAAAATGGCCCCTGCCACTACCACAGGGCCCTTTTCCCCACAGCTTAGTAAAAGGACTCCTTAGTTAAGTGCTGATTTTCAGCACTTAACCAGTTGAGATAACTGCATAAACAGGACCATGTAAAACACAGTTCTATCTTTATGTAGTTCTTGTTAACCAGTTACATGCTGAATGTCACACTTAACCAGCTAAGTTTTGATCAGCTGTGTATGCCTGGATATTCAATGCCAAAGCCTGAACATTACTACTACTACTACTTATCATTTCTATAGTGCTACTAGACGTACGCAGCGCTGTACACTTGAACATGAAGAGACAGTCTCTGCTCGACAGAGCTTACAATCTAATTAGGACAGACAAACAGGACATAAGTACATAAGTAATGCCATACTGGGAAAAGACCAAGGGTCCATCGAGCCCAGCATCTTGTCCACGACAGCGGCCAATCCAGGCCAAGGGCACCTGGCAAGCTTCCCAAACGTACAAACATTCTATACATGTTATTCCTGGGATTTTGGATTTTTCCAAGGACAAACAAGAGATAAAGGAATATTAAAGTGAGGATGATAAAAAAAAAGGGTTCTGAACAAGTGAATAAGGGTTAGGAGTTAAAAGCAGCATCAAAAAGGTGGGCTTTTAGCTTAGATTTGATGACGGCCAGAGATGGAGCTTGACGTACCGGCTCAGGAAGTCTATTCCAGGCATATGGTGCAGCAAGATAAAAGGAACGGAGTCTGGAGTTAGCAGTGGAGGAGAAGGGTGCAGATAAGAGATTTACCCAGTGAACGGAGTTACCGGGGAGAAATATAGGGAGAGATGAGAGTGGAGAGGTACTGAGAAGCTGCAAAGTGAATGCACTTATAGGTCAATAAGAGGAGTTTGAACTGTATGTGGAAATGGATAGGAAGCCAGTGAAGTGACTTGGAGAGGGCTAATATGAGCATTTATTTTTTTTGTTACATTTGTACCCTGTGCTTTCCCACTCATGGCAGGCTCAATGTGGCTTACATATACAGGTACTTATTTGTACCTGGGGCAATGGAGGGTTAAGTGACTTGCCCAGAGTCACAAGGAGCTGCCTGTGCCTGAAGTGGGGCTTGAACTCAGTTCCCCAGGACCAGAGTCCACCACCCTAACCACTAGGCCACTCCTCCACTCCGCTGGTGGACTATTAGTTGTGCAGCAGAATTTTGAACAGATTGAAGCGAGAGCTGGCTAAGTGAGAGACCTGTGAGTGGCTCGGTACTGAATATTTGGAGATAAAACTGGCAGCGGTCAGCAAAATGCTGATCACCTCCGGCTGAATATCAGACCCAAATGTATAATTATAGTAAAGATTGTCTACCATAGGAGTATAATCAATACACTTCATGACCAGTGATTATCATAATTATCTTTAAACTTTTTCTTTAATTGTGATTTTGTTCCTTGCTTTCTGTTATTTTGATGTTCATGATTATCATAGAGTTTGGGGAGCTTTTTCTTCCCCCCCCCCCCTTTATTTTGTTAGGGTATCTTCAGGTGAAGACAAATCACATTTATTCTTGCCCTTATTGGTGAGAGTCTGTGTTAAAACTACCTGGTCAGCTACAGATGATAACTTGGAAAGGTGATTGTGATGATTTTCCTTGGTAGGAGAAACCCAAGCTTGTCAAAGCCCAGGGTGAAATAAAAGGAGCTAAGGACAGGGCACCCTTTGCATTGGAATGTGAAGGATGTGGACATCCACTAGTCATTCACCTTGCCTTCAGATTGAGCTCCTGGACACTTTCAGCCATTAGGCCGTGGCTGTGCAATGTTGGTGTCTGGCAGTGTGATACCAAACACAATGAGAATGTTGGCACAAAGTACAGCTGGGGGTAAAGTTTCCAGATAAGATAAATGACTACTTCATGGAGCAGCTATTTAGGGAGAGCTATTTTAGACCTAATAGAGCATAGGCGTGGTGTAAGAGGTAGCATTTATGGAGCCAGTTGGCAATAGTGATTACAAGAAATGAAATTTGACTTAATAACTGCAGAAGTCACTAAGAAAATTTTGACTTAATAACTGTAGAGGTCACTAAGATAACCTACTGTGTTAGCATTTAAATTTCAAAAGTGAGATTATGATAAAAATGGGGAAATGGTTTTAAAGGGAAAGGGAATGGGACTTGATACACCGCCTTTCTATGGTTTTTGCAACTACATTCAAAGCGGTTTAAATAGTATATACAGGTACTTATTTGTACCTGGGGCAATGGAGGGTTAAGTGACTTGCCCAGAGTCACAAGGAGCTGCAGTGGGAATCAAACTCAGTTCCCCAGGATCAAAGTTCACTGCACTAACCACTATGCTACTCCTCCACTAGCAACATTCCATGTAGAAGCCTGCCCTTGTATATCAGCAACGCGGCCGCGCAGGCTTCTGTTTCTGTGAGTCTGACGTCCTACACATACGTGCAGGACTTCAGACTCACAGAAATAGAAGCCTGCGCAGCCGCATTGCTGATCTGCAAGGGCAGGCTTCTACATGGAATGTTGCTAGTGGAATAGCAACATTCCATTTAGAATCTCCAATAGTAGCAACAGAATCTCAACATTCCATGTAGAATCTCAAATAGAGAAAGGGAAATGGGACTTAATATACCACCTTTCTGAGGTTTTTGCAACTACAGTCAAAGCGGTTTATGTGGAGGGGCATAATCAAACGCGAACGCCTATCTCCATGGGCGTCTATGTCCGAAAACGGGTACGTGAAGAGGTGGGACAGACCGTATTTTCGAAAAAATGGACGTTTTTCAGCTGGGCGTTTGTTTTTTTTTAGCGATAATGGAAACTATAAATGCCCAGCTCAAAAACGTCCTAATCTGAGCCATTTGGTCATGGGAGGGGCCAGTGTACTACACTGGCACCCCTGATATGCCAGGACACCAACTGGGCACCCTAGAGGTCAGTGCGGTGGACTTCAGAAAAAGCTCCCACATGCATAGCTCCCTTACCATGGGTACTGAGCTCCCAACCCCCATCCCCCAAAACCCACTACCCACAAATGTACAACACTACCATAGCTCTTAGGGGTGAAGGGAGCACCTACACGTGGGTACAGTGGGTTTTGGAGACCTCCCATTTACCAGCACAAATGTTACAGGTAGGGGGGGATGGGCCTGGGTCCACCTGGCTGAAGTGCACTGCGGTACCCACTAAAAGTGCTCCAGGGACCTGCATACACGCAGGCCTCTAGGACTTGTTGTTGCTATATAACATTGGCACACCAGTTGACACCTGAAGACTAATCTCTCCGAAAACGTCCTTTATTGGAATAAGCACACTTACTCACAGTTAACTGCAGATCAGAGGTTGTGCCCCACTGGCAACGAGTCTCCCTGGTACTGAGATGAGCAGTAGGTCAGAGCTGGCAGAATGCTGTACAATGCCCTCTTTCAGCCACATTCAAGGGAAGAACTAAGTTCTGTAACGTGCTAAAACGTGAAAGGGATCTAAAACTGGCTTACAAAAATGACCACTACCTCATGGACTACCGGAAACAAAACAGGGCACACTCTGACCCAGTAAGCAGGGGGAAAAGCACCATGGGAGTAGAGCCTACCAACTACCAACATCGTGAGCATTTGCCACAAGCTAGTGGAATCACGGAGCCCAATACCCTACACCCACCACAATGCATTGCTGATGTGACTCTGCAGTGCGCATAACAGAAAAGGTGTCACACTCACCTGAGAGCCACATCAGAACCAGGGAAAGGCTGTCACAGGATAGAACACATTCTGCTGTCATGGAGGTGGGTACGGCATTTGAGGCTGGCATAGAGGCTGTAAAAAAAGTTTTTAAAGTGGGTTTTTTTGGTGGGAGGGGGTTAGTGACCACTGGGGGAGTCCGGGGAGGTCATCCCCGATTCCCTCCAGTGGTCATCTGGGCAGTTGGGGTACAAAAAAAGTGACCCAAAATTGGGATAAAAACGCCTTTTTTTCGATTATCAGCTAAAGACGCCCATCTCTCCTCGGCCGATAACCACGCCCCGGTTCCGCCTTCACCACGCCCCATCAACTTTACCCGTTTCCGCGACGGATTGCAGTTGGAAACGCCCAAAATTGGCTTTCGATTATACCGATTTGGGCGCCCACGGGAGAAAGACGCCCATCTCCCGATTTGGGTCGCAATATAGGCGTTTTTCTCTTTCGATTATAAGCAGGATAGTATATACAGGTATTTATTTGTACCTGGGGCAATGGAGGGTTAAGTGACTTGCCCAGAGTCACAAGGAGCTGCAGTGGGAATCAAACACAGTTACCCAGGATGAAAATCCACCTCACTAACTACTAGGTTGAAAGGTTTAAAACATACCATGTTGAAAACTAACCCCACTGTTTACTAAGCCGCACACTAATGCCAACACAGCCCCGTCCACTTTAAATGGGTTGTGTCAGTATTGCCGTGCGGCTTAGTAAACAAGGAGGTAAATGTAATCCATGTATTAAAAAGGTGGAAGGAAGGCAAATGACTTTCAGCATGGTTAAAAGGTGAGGTGAGAGAGACTGCTCAGCCAAGAAAACATCATTCAAATAATGGAACAGAAAACCAAATGAAGAAAATAGGGAAAAGCAGTAGCAGTAGCAAGTTAGATGTGAAGCACCCATAAGACAGGCAAAAGTTAAATGGAATATTGTAACCTGCCTTGATTTCACTAATGTAAGCAGTATATCAAATGCAGTATATCAAATGCGGTATATCAAACGCTACCTGACTAAAATTATTAAGGTGATATTTAAGTCACAATGGGTTAAGCAGTAATGAGATGCAGAACAAACAAATGCATGTTTTGTATCTCATTACTATGCAAATTGCCTAACTCAACTTGTGGTGATACACTGCAAGTCAAATAAGGGTCCTAAAATCACTGTAAATTAACCCCAGATTTTTGCTGGGGTTATTTCACCACCTAGGAGCACAGCAGGGTCTCCTGACACAAGATCCCCATACACAAGAACCTTCCCCCCTGCTGAAGCTCCCCCCCCCCCCCCACACACACACACACACACACACATGAATATAGTGTTAAGGGGGCTACTTTTGAAAGCATTGGTAGTCTGTTCTAGGAGCCTCAGGTGATGGGATCACTATGTAAATCCTACTAACTGCTCAGATGCTGGGGCACTTCTCGGTGCAGAGAGGCCCCTAAACACCCCACACTCCCACATATTTTTTCTGATAAGGAGAAAAATAGTCTATGAAGGCCCTTAGGCCTTTGAAGATCTTCGGGTACTTTCCAGTACAAAGAACCACCTTTTGCTAACTACTTCTTCCAGGCTGCAACTTGTTAGTAGTTTCACAAGTCAGGCAGTCACTCTCAAATCAAAAAAGAAAATCTCCAGTTCAGGCCAGGAGTAAGGAGTTAACTCAGTTTTACACCAGATCACTGATTCTCTCCATTTCAGCAGCCTCCTGGACTCTAAAAATATTTCTCACTCCTTGAAGGGCTGGGAAATCTGACTTTAAGTCCCAGTTCCTTCCCCTAGAGGAGAGAGAGAGAAAGAAAACAACAGAGAACATTCTGGCTGCCTTTGTAATATAGAAGCTTTTCTTCATATCTAAGACCATTCTCAGTGAGATGCATCTGAAACACCATATTATATTTTTCTCTCTCTCTCTCTCTCTCTCGCTGGCATAATCTGTATCTGTGAGACACTTAGCCCCTCATTCTATAACTTGGTGCCTACATTAAAGCACTGCTAGCACATAGAAATGTATAGAACAGTAGCACTTTTCCCTAAAGGTCACCCAAATACTGTTTCCTTTAAGCTCAGTGGGAGTTCTCCACCTACAGTCCTGCCAGTGGGTGGTGCTGTTTCACTATCACATTTTCAATAGTGAGGGTCAAGCAAGCTGTGCAGGACTCCAGAGAACCTGCCTGTCCTTAGCAATTGAAAACACAATATTGAATCTCTCCCCCCCCCCCCCCCCCCCCCCCCCCCCCCCCCACTGGCAGCAATGCAGTTGGAGGACTACCACCTAAATTTGGGCACAAATCCTCAGATCTACACACAAACTAATTAGTCAATAAGGTGTTAAAAATCAATTATGAGAAGGGGAATGGGACTTGTTGATATACTGACTTTCTGTGGTTACAATCAATCAACGATGTTTAAATATTATATATAGGTACTTATTTTGTATCTGGGGCAATGGAGGTTTAAGTGATTTGCTCTAGATCAGCACAGGGTTTTCCCTCTGGACAGGCTGGTACCAGTGCTGGAGCGATTTCAGGTCATGCTGTATGCTGAACCGCCTGTAAAACACAAGTTGGTAGAGATGGGCCTTCTTGCCTTCACCTACATTATTAATTTTTAAGATATGTTGTGCAATGCTCCTCACATAGGCTGTAACAGATGGCAACAGACAGATGGTGGCACTGATGGGGGGGTATGTGTTACACTGGCACAGGTGATATGTGAGCTAAGGTGGCCATGGGGACAGAGAGTAGCATAGTGACCTTTCTCTGCAGCATGTGTAGTATTGCAGGGATATGGGGATGGGCATCCACATGTACTTTAGGGAGCTGCTGCCAATATTCCCATCACTATGTAGGTGGGGGCCAGGATACGGGGGGGGGGGGGGGAAGGGGTGCAGGTCTGTACAGTCCCTCATTATAGCTTTGCATGGTTAGTGGAGGAGTGGCCCCCATGTTGTCTTTTCATTGGATGTAGTGTACATTCTGATTTCAGCAATGAATTTTTTTTTTATTTTGTTTCTCAGTTCTGTATTTTTGATTACTCTTGAACTGAGAAATACAGTAAGAAATTGGACCTCGGTGCATGTGACCCTGCCTATATCTGGTGCTTGTGCACAGTAGCGTAGCCGGGTTGAGGGAGCGGACAGCAGACTGCTGATGGCGCCGGCACGTAATTTAAGCATGACAGATCGCCCATCTTCAAATCTTTACTCAAAGCCCACCTCTTCATTGTAGCTTTCAGCACATAACCACTTACCTCTATTCAGGAAACCTACAGTGCCCCATTTGATTGACTGCATACTTGTCCTTTAGATAGTAAGCTCTTTTGAGCAGGGACTGTCCTTCCTCGTTTAAAATTGGACAGCGTTGCATAACTCTAGTAGCACTTTAGAAATGTTAAGTAGTAGAAGTAAAAATAGGCGCCTGTGCCGGCTCCATTGGAAGTCCATTTGGGGGAGTGACCGCTCCCCTGGCGACCCACCTGGCTGCACCTCTGCTTGTACATGAATGGTGCTGTGATCCAGGAGGGCAATGCTGGACACTTACCTTGCCAGGCTAAGGGAGACATTTATAGGAGGCAGGTGGTGATAGCGTTTGAACAGGTGCCTCCTGTTCCTCTGGCACAGGAGGACCAGGAGCTGAGTCTCCTCTGGGGAATAATTAGGTTCCCTTCGCAGTGACATGCTTGCAGACTGATGAACGTTCCTCCACAGGCAGAGCTATATATGGACATGTCGCATGTAGAGGTAAAGTCCTGCTGCAGCCGTGCACGTTTTCTTGACGTGGGGACATGTAATGACGATGAACGTTTTGCATACTGTATTTTTGAATGGTGGAGACATTTTTCACCGCTGTTTGTGGATGTATTATTTCAAGACGAATATTTCCCATATTTTCGATTCTTGGGAAATGTTTTGGGGGTTTTTTTCTATTATGTCCCTCCAACTTTGGACATTTTGCGATAAATGTCTCGGGCGTCATTTGAACATCATATCGAAAATGCCCCTCCATGTCTCCTTATAAAATAGCATAAAATCCACACCTACGTTGAAGGCACTGATTATTTACACCCGCTTGTGAGTAGATGTAAATGTTACATGTATGTATGAATTGTATATAATAGGCATGTTAATCATGACTCCACCCATGCTGTACTCAAATTCTTCCCCTAAGCAAGCCTACTCTACAAATGCACGCTTACTTGCACTGCACATACATGTTGATGTGACCTAATTTTACGAGACCTTTCACACGTGCAAATCAGCATTCTATGCGTGAAAACATTTACCTTTAAATGTGGGAATTACTATCAGCTACATTAGTGAGGGTTTATGGTTTAGTGATTTATAGTCCTCCTGAACCATTAAACAGCTGATTCAGCAAACACCATTTTGGGGTGGGGAAACGAACAGGGAATGGACAGGCACTGCATTTCACAATTTAAGTGCGGGTTGCTACTGCACACTAACAGTTAATGCACTAGGGGGCCCTTTTACTAAAGGAGTGGAGCGCAGCAACAAGCTTGCTGTGCGCCAATCCGGAACTACCACAGGAGCCCGGCAATAGTTCCCACCCCCAGTGCGTGCCATTTCCGTCACAGAGGAATAGATGGGTCACAGTAGGCTCTGGTAGACTAAGATCTGTGACACAGAAACACTCGCCCTTCCAAGCTTTGCCCCTGTCAAATTCTTTTGTAGCATTGCATCATTATGATAGCGAAAAAAGAAGTACTGTGGTAGAACCAGAGGCAATGAAAATAGCACAACCCCAGAAACATCCCCCAACTAATGACAGAATTGTGAAAAGCAGAAATGGCCGCGTGGCAAGTGGTTCACTTACCGCACGGCCAGTTCTTTTCCAGCAAAAAAGACAGCCCTTTACTCACTGCGGTAAAAGGGGGCCTCAGCACACGTCAAAAACATGCACTGATGCTAGCGAAGGCCCCCCTTCTACCATGGCTTAGTAAAAGGATCCCTAGATGAAGCAGAGCAGTTAAGTCCACCTCAGGATGTATAGATAACTGCAATACAAGTTATCTCTCATTCTGTTAAAGAATGGTAGGGACATTTCCTTGCATTAACTGCATGGTAGGCCTCCCAAAAATGCTGGAAATGTATCCAACAGTTAACGCAGAAGTTTTACAGTTACCACACTGCAAAACTTTAGTGCATCTTAGTAAACAGAGGCCTTGGACAATTATTTTATTTTTGTTAGATTTGTACCCTGTGCTTTCCCACTCATGCCAGGCTCAATGCGGCTTACATGGGGTAATGGAGGGTTAAGTAACTTGCCCAGAGTCACAAGGAGCTGCCTGTACTGGGAATCAAACTCAGTTCCTCAGGACCAAAGTCCACCACCCTAACCACTAGGCCACTCCTTTTAGGACTCCCTTTTATCTAGGGTACTAATCTCCAGGAGCAGAGATCTGGGAGTGTCTTGTAGTAATGCTGTGCTGGGAAAGAGAAGAAAATCCTGAAGTGATGTATGGATGGCAAGGTAATAGGCATCTTTATGATTTAACTGAGTGGGCTTGAATCAACTGAAAATTGTTCAGCACTATGAAGTGAAGTAGAAGACTGAGGTAGGCATTATCCTTGGCCATTCTGGCATTATTGAACAACTTGGGGAGATGAGATGTTTATCCAAAAAGCAGTACATTGGATGGACTATAAATAGACTGAATGTTTGAATTAATGAGAGCAGACGAAAACAATCAATCCATTTGGCTGTGAATTGCTTGAGAAGAGGTATGAAGTGTTGTTTACCAGTTCCCACCATTCGGAATCATGAAGTTTAAGCTTCCCTCTTATGGGTAAGAACCCAGTAGCTGCTCTCAAGGATAATAGAAAGTCCCAGCTGTATCACAGGGTGGAAAAAAAAGCATGTCCAGCTCAGAAAGAACTGCTTACTATACTATTTTTCTCACTCACCTTTCATCTCTTCAAAGACTGCAGTCTTACACCATCTCATATTTATACAGAGGCCCAAGTGAGCTTCAAAGGGACACTGAAAGAGCAATATGGCCAAAAATAGATTACAAATGTGCTATTCAGTTTCTTTTAGTTTGCATTCAGCATTCAGACGTGAATGATACAAAGCTTTCTAAACCTATAGTATATTTGGCTTTTTTCATGCCAATTACTTTTCTTTTCTACCATTAAGGAACAACAGCTCTGCCACATCAAAGCCTTGCATTCCCTTCATTTGTATATAGACTGATGACAGCAGTTGAATAAATGCAATAAAGTGCGTCATGATTCAATCATGAGTTAGATCATTACATCTGGCATCAAGCAACCAAGTGGACAATTCAATTAAATTGGAGATACAGAGCCATAAATATAAAAACACACATAGGAAAAGCACACCCTGTGGAATAAGATAGCTGCTGAATTGGGACCATATTTTTTCCGGTCAAAACTAGTGCAGCCGGCAGCACTCGTGTGGGATGAAACTTCTGCAGAAACTGCTCAGAAATGAGATTGCTCATAAAGAGCCAGATTACCCAAAGCTAGGCGCTGTTAAGATCGACGCTAAGTGCCAATTCTGTAAAGGTCACTTAGGGGGCCCTTTTACTAATCGGCAGTAAGCCCGCTGCAGGTTTACCACGCGCCAATCTGGAGCTACCGCTGGCCCAACGCGGGTGCCGGCAGTAGTTTCACCCCCAGTGTGCAGCATTTCCGGTGCTAGTGGAAATATTCAAAAAATATTTCCGCAGAGGGTTACCCGGTGGTAATCGGGCAGCGCCACATGCCACCCGGTTACCGCTGGATTAGCGCAGGAGCCCGCACTGCCATCTCAATGGGTGGCGGTAAGTGCTCCCCCTCACGTGGCCATGCGGTAAGAGCAATCTTACGGCATGGCCATTTCTTTTTTCAGCCTGTTTACCCATGCACAGTTCAAAAGGGGCATGGCTATAGGCAGGGAAATGGGCGTTTTGTGGGCGTTCCAAAATTTACACATGTAGTTATAAAATATAGCCCGGTGTGCATAAATCTATGTACAGGGATTTACGCCACATTTTCGCTGGTATAAATGGATACATGTAGTTTTAGGCACTGAGATATCAACTAACCATATTCTATATACCACTCCTAAATCAAGGTGCCACTTATAGAATACACTTAGGCGGAAATGTTTATCATGTGGGGGTTTTAGGTGCCTTATATAGAATATGGCCCATATCATGTAAAAAAAATGGATCTCATTTGCTTACAGCTCTCAAGGTTTTACCCTGAGCAGATGAAGAAATGGAATGATATGCATCACTAGGCAATCATGACTTTTATGCATTGTCTGCAGATGTGGAAAATAGAGTTTGTTAATGTTAGAGCGTTTATTCTTGCTGTGGCAGACAAGATTTTCCATCTATACTAGAAAAGTAAACTTTAGTTATAATTTATAAGTGAAGTAGAAGCTCACGACACCCAAGGCACTAAGTTACTACTTGATGTATAGCAATGTCTCGATGATCTCCTAGCAGTAGGATAAAAGCTGACTTGTAGATTCTTTACTACAGCAGGAAACTGACCACAGTAAGGTAGAAAGGATTTTTATCAAAAATCAACTCAAAAGGAGAAACTAGAAAAGATACCAACTGACAAGTTCTCCTGAATCAATCTAAGCTGGATTATAAAACTGCCAAATATATGTGTAAAAATGAAAATAAAATAATTGATAAGTGAAGTGTGAGTCCTCAGTTTAATCAGTGGCCTCCGACCACTGACATTTAGAGCAGTGTCTGCCTAACTGCTCCTAAACCGGAGAAGTTGTGGTGCACTCAAGCCACGAAAACATCAAAGGGTTCTACCATGTGAACATAATATGCAGTGATAGCAAAAATTAACGAAACTCAATAAGTGTCAGTAATCAATCAGCACTCAAACAGTCTTCATATGGAAGGGAAATGATGAGCAACTCCAACAGTTCATGCAATATCTAAATTCTGTTGACAGACACATTAAATTTGAGTCCTTGGTTGGAGGTCAATCCCTAAATTATTTGGACATTTCCATTTATTTACATGATGGGAGATTCAATACAAAAATATATCGGAAATCTACAGACTCTAATACTCTACTTCACTACCATAGTTTTCACCCAATGGCGGCCAAAAATGGCATTCCAGTAGGTCAATTCCTACGCCTTAAAAAATTGTCTGCCTCTGAGAAAGACTTTCAAGTATCTGCGGCAGACTTGTACAATAGATTTACATCTCGAGTATACCCTAATAAAGTCATCAAGAGGGCATACAAGAGAGCCATGAATGTGAATCGTCACTGGTTATTAAACCCGTCCTCTAATACATCAGGTAGAAATGATAGACTAACTTGTATACTGCCTCATTCCCGTCAGACCAGGGCTATCAGAAACATCATTACTAAACACTGGTCAATACTAGCAGTCCATGGGTTTCATGAACCACCTGTTTTTGCTTACATGAGAAATCATAACCTGGGTGAGATGCTGTCATCGACCAGTCTCTCAGAACGGAACAGAATTACACTTGCTGAAAAGAGTCACAAGAGTTGTGGGAGATGTGCTTATTGCCGGTATGCTTGGCAAACTAAAATGGTTATTAATCCTAATATTGGCAAACCTTTTCATCTCAATAGTTCCATGGACTGTAACTCCTCCCAGGTCGTCTATGGAATAGTTTGCCCGTGTGCTAAGTGGTACATCGGACACACGAATAGACGGATCAAACAAAGGATAGGGGAACATTTAAGCAACCTAAGAAATCATAAATGCGAAGCACCTTTGGTAGATCACTGGACACAGGAACATCATGTCATTGAAGATTTCAAATTTGTGGTGCTTATTCAGGTTTTTTTACCCCATGCTGGAGATGTTCCTAGGACCCTTCTGAGCAAGGAGCAAGAACTTATTTTCCTTAGTGGCCTGAACAGTGTTTCCCTTAGTGGCCTGAACAGGGAAACAGAGTGGCAATCTCTTGTTTAAAAAAATTTGCTCCCGCACTGGTAAGTCAGCTGACAGCTATTATAAGTAGTACACATGTGTGGGCGTTCGTGCAGACTCAAACTCAGATGAGAGTTGCTCCTTCCCACAGTTGCTGGTATGTAAGTAACAATGCAGCAATTATAGAGCTACTTTAACCAATTTTGATTCAACTTTATATGGTCTATATAGTGTTTTTGAAACATTCTATGCTTGATTTTTTAACTTTTATTATCACACTTTTTCTAGATTAGTTCCCCTGAGGACACCAATATCTTGGCAAAACATGGTCCATGTAGGGAACCATGCACACCGAATGATCAACATTGTTTTGATATAGTCACAGATTGATTTTGAAGCAGAAATGTCTCACACCGATCCGGGGCTCGCACCAGTTCCTGCATAGCAAGATCTAATTGAGAACGCTAAGAAGACCCTCCTCCCCAGCTAATGAAAGCTAAGTAGCTGCTGTTTGAAAGACTCCTCTTAAGACTGTTTAATTCAATATGTTATATCAAATAGGAGTGGAGGTGGGGAGTGCTGTGATGGTGGAAGGGTGTTTTTACATATCTCGAATCTTCGAGTCGTTGTGATACACCAAAAAAACTGAGCACTATTTAAAACTTTATAAGGATATATTTATTAAGTTTTATACATATAGGACACATTTTTGTTTTGTCTGTTTTTCTTTTGGTTTCTTTAAATATCGTTGTTTACTAAATAGAAACCGGAATTTGCTATTAACCCAGAATATTTAAAGCTTAATTAAATTTTAACTGCCAGACCCTCGACCATTCTTCTAACGTTCGGAGATCCCTTCTCATCGTTTCTACTCCCTCCAGGGTATCCACTCTATTGGCTATTTTCGTGCCATCCGCAAAAAGGCACACCTTTCCTTCCAACCGTTCAGCAATCTCTCCCACAAATATATTAAACAGAATAGGCCCCAGCACCAACCTCTGAGGAACTCCACTGCTCACCTTCCTTTCCTCTGAGTGGATTCCATTTACCACCACCCTCTGCACCTTTCGGTCAACCAGTTTCTTATCCAGTTCACCACTTTCGGTCCTAAGTTCAACGCTTTCAGCTTATTCAAGAGTCTTCTGTGGGGGACCGTATCAAAGGCTTTGCTGAAGTCCAAGTAGATTACATCTAGTGCACGTCCCTCATCCAGTTCTTTGGTCACCTAGTCAAAAAAGTCACTAAGATTCGTTTTTTGATTTGATTTGCTTACTTTATTTTTTTTTTTTTGTCTATTAGATTGTAAGCTCTTTGAGCAGGGACTGTCTTTCTTCTATGTTTGTGCAGCGCTGCGTACGCCTTGTAGCGCTATAGAAATGCTAAATAGTAGTAGTAGTAGTAGTAGTAGTAGTAGTTTGGCAGGATTTTCCTTTGGTAAAGCCATGTTGCCTCGGGTCCTGTAACCCGTCAGCTTCTAGAAAGTTAACTATCCTTTCTTTCAGCAGCGACTCCATTATTTTTCCTACCACCGACATGAGACTTACCAGTCTGTAGTTTCCCACTTCTTCCCTGTCTCCACTTTTGTGAAGAGGGACCACATCCGCTTGTCTCGAATCTCGTGGAACCTCTCCCGTCTCTAAAGATCTATTAAATAAATCTTTAAGAAGTCTCACCAGGACCACTCTGAGCTCCTTCAGTATCCTAGAATTTATCCCATCCAGCCCCATAGCTTTGTCCACCTTCAGATTCTCCAGCTGTTTATAAACTCTTTCTTCCGTAAACGGCGCAGTATCCACTCCATTCCCAGATGTTCCCTCGATAGCCAACCGCAGTCCTTCTCCAGGATTTTCCTCTGTGAACACCGAAGAGAAATAATTGTTTAGCATGTTCGCTTTATCTTCATCACTCTCCACATAGCCATTCTCATTATCTTTCAGTCTCGTAATTCCATTCCTATCTCTTCTCCTTTCTCCAATATATCTGAAAAAAGTCTTGTCACCTCTCTTTACATCTTTAGCCATTTTTTTCTTCCACTTGCGCTTTTGCTAGCCGCATTTCCCTCTTCGCTTCTTTGAGTTTAATCCGATAATCTTTTCCATGATCCTCTCGTTACGTTCTTTTGTATTTCTTGAACAAAGCCTCTTTTGCTCTTATTTTTTCAGCTACTTGTTTGGAGAATCATATAGGCTTCCTGCTTCTCTTGTTTTTGTTTACTTTCTTCACAAAAAGATCAGTCGCCATATTTATAGCAGCCTTTAGCTTGGACCACTGTTTTTCCACTTCTCCTGCGCCTTCCCACGCCAACAGCTCCTTCTTCAGGTAGTCCCCCATTTTATCAAAATCAGTTTGTCTGAAATCCAGTACTTTGAGTTTTGTGCGTCCACACTCCGCCTTCACCCTTATATCAAACTATACAGTGTGATGATCACTATTACATAGGTGGGCACCCACCCAGATATCAGAAACACTACCTCCATTCATGAGCACTAGATCCAGCATCGACCCTTCCCTCGTGGGTTCCGTCTCCATTTGTCTGAGCAAGGCACTTTGACAGGCATCCACAATCTCTCTACTTCTTTCCGATTCCGCAGACGGGACATTCCAATCCACGTCAGACAAATTGAAATCTCCCAACAATAGCCCCAAAATGTAATTTCTTTTTACACTTTGAGTATTTTAATATTAAAATTGAAGGAAAAAGACCTCAGTAGCTCTCATAGTTTCTCATAGAATCTTACATTTAAACACCATCATCGGTCAAAAAAACCTTCTCTAGTGCAATGTGTAACACCTTCAATATTGATATAAATAGTGAATCATTTCCCATATATTCATAAACCAATAATATAACATGGTTCAGTTTCTTTAAACATTAGCCTCATAACTAAATCACATACATTTATAGATAGGATTCCATTATCTTGTTGCAGGAACTTTTGAAAAGAATAATTTCCGAAAGGAACTGTAATCATGTATAGATCTAACAGCCCTGGGAAGAAGATTCCACCAATTAGTACATTGATAGGAGAGGACTGTTTTGTAAACAAGCTTTTTACAATTAGGATGATAGAGAATTAGGAATTCTCTAGATCCAGGGTTGGAATTACGCATAGGGAGGTCAATTAAAGGGAGCATACAGTCAGGGGCCATACCATAGATAATTTGGAATGCAAAGACAGATAATTTGAAGGCAACCCTGACTTTGATCAGAAGCCAATCTAATGAGTAAAGAAGTGGTGATGCCTCGTTAAATCATGAGATGTTACATACAAGTCTTGCGGCAGTGTTTTGG
This sequence comes from Microcaecilia unicolor, assembly GCF_901765095.1. NCBI lineage: Eukaryota > Metazoa > Chordata > Amphibia > Gymnophiona > Siphonopidae > Microcaecilia > Microcaecilia unicolor. The sequence continues at coordinate 479,980,890 of NC_044032.1, read as the reverse complement.
ACAGTGTGTGATTTCTTTTTGACCCTATCCTTGCATCCTGCATACACTGCAGGAAAGGAGGAACAGGGGTGATATGATACAGACGTTCAAATATTTGAAAGGTATTAATCCGCAAATGAACCTTTTCCGGAGATGGGAAGGTGGTAGAATGAGAGGGCATGAAATGAGATTGAAGGGGGGCAGACTCAAGAAGAATGTCAGGAAGTATTTTTTCACGGAGAGGGTGGTGGATGCTTGGAATGCCCTCCCGCGGGAGGTGGTGGAGATGAAAACGGTAACGGAATTCAAACATGCGTGAGATAAACATAAAGGAATCCTGTGCAGAAGAAAGGGATCCTCAGGAGCTTAGCCTAGAATGGGTGGCAGAGCTGGTGGTTGGGAGGCGGAGCTAGTATGGGCAGACATATACGGTCTGTGCTGGGGCTGGTGGTTGGGAGGGGAGACTAGTGCTGGGCAGACTTATACGGTCTGTGCCGGGGCTGGTGGTTGGGCGGCGGGGATAGTGCTGGGCAGACTTATACGGTCTGTGCCAGAGCCGGTGGTGGGTGGCAGGGATAGTGCTGGGCAGACTTATACGGTCTGTGCCAGAGCTGGTGGTTGGGAGGCGGGGATAGTGCTGGGCAGACTTATACGGTCTGTGCCAGAGCCGGTGGTGGGTGGCAGGGATAGTGCTGGGCAGACTTATACGGTCTGTGCCAGAGCTGGTGGTTGGGAGGCGGGGTTGGTGGTTGGGAGGCGGGGATAGGGCTGGCCAGACTTATACGGTCTGTGCACTGAAGAGGACAGTACAAATAAAAAAAGTAGCACATATGAATTTGTCTTCTTGGGCAGACTGGATGGACCGTGCAGGTCTTTTTCTGCCGTCATCTACTATGTTACTATGTTACTATGTTTACAATAATCAAATTGGGATAGTACTAGGGTTTGAGCTAAGTTTCTGAAAATTTCTTTTAAGAAAAGGGGTCTAATTCTTTTCAACCTCCATAAAGGTTTAAAGGCTTTCTTTATTACTAGAGATACTTGCAGATCAAAAGAAAGGTGTTGATCGATTGTAATACCTAAAATTTTCATTTTCTGTTCTAGTGGGAACTATCAATTATAGCTCCCCAAACTTTCAGGCTAGTCTCCAATTTATAAGTAATATTATCAATCATAAAACCGTCATTCCCAGCAGATTGATGATGGCTGCTTAATAACAGAAATTTAGGTTTATCCCTATTTAGTTATATTTAAATGCCACAACTCATAATCCCAGAGACTCTAGCCCTTGTTTAATAATTGCCAATATATTACTAATGTCATTTTCAAAAGGAATACATATGTTGATGAATGGGCAGAACCCCAGTACAGCCAATTTCTTACCCAATGGAGACATCATGGTGTTAATAAAATTGGGGAAATTGGTGAGCCCTGCTGAACACCACATTCTGACCTCCAGTCTGATGAAAAAGACCCAGACTTTTTCACTCAATAAGAGTGGCTCTCCAAAAATCCTTTAAACCAGGGGTGAACCATACCGCTAATACCAATAAAGTCAAGAAGATGTAACAATATATTATGGTCCACTATGTCGAAAGCACTAGACATGTTGAATTATAGGAGAATCACTTTTTTGCCATAACTAACTTCTTAATTCAGATACAAGCATTGCTACCATGGTTTCTGTGCTGAATTTCGGTCTAAAACCTGGTTAAGAATCATGGAGAACTTCATGATCACCATGAAATTCCATTAGCTGCTGAATTACTATTCCCTTCATCACCTTAACCAGGAGGAGAATGGAGACAACTGGTAGATAATTAGCTACCTCGCTCCTCTTAGCTGCTGGGTTTTTAGGAAAAGGTGTAAGCACAATGCTACCTTTCTCACATAAGGAAAGTCCTTGGGATAGCATATTAACCATATACTGAGCACGATATTGTATAAAGGGGCTTCTTCAAAAAATTACTGGGGCAAACATCCAGTTGACAAGAAGCTGAGGCGTACCTTGATAAACAAGACTTTACTGTAGAAAGTGAGGGGGTGTAAAAGTTGACCAAGATCTATCCCCTATTTTACCTTCTCCTGTTAAAAATTAATTATCTACAAAATCCAATGGATCACAACAAGACTGTGTCTAATATTAACAATCTCTTTTTGAAATATTTAGCTAATTCTTTAGCTAACAGAGAAGATTCATTTATTGTTAACAACTCTTGTGTGTTCATTAAATTATTTACCAATCCAAATAATTGTTTGGTGTCCAAAAAGATTTTCCTACATAGGAATCATAATACTTAGTTTTAGCTAGTCTAATTTTACATTTATAATCTTGACCTGCTCTCCTCCAAGTCCCTTTCTTAGCCTTTGAATGGACCTTATTCCATTTTCTTTCTCATTTTCTACACAATCGTTTGGCATACAATAATTCCTGATTGAACCAAGAGGGCAAGAATCAGTGGGCATTGTTTTGTTGTAAACAGGAATGATCTCATCTAAGATCATTTTACTCATATCATCCCATTCAGTTAGGGAATTAATGGATTCCAAGCATTTCTGATACTCTTCTGAAAGTACTATTGACCAGAACTGTTGCCCATCCTCTTCACCTCTAGTTTCAAATTGTACTACTTGTGCAATTTGTTTCCTCTTAATTTTCTCTAAACTGTAAATAGTAAAGGTTAATTTACTATGTTCGGACCAGAGCATAGGGTCCAATGAATAATCCTTTACAAAAATTGAATGAGACTTGGTAAATCTAGATTCCACCATATCCAGTTGATGGACCCTAATATGAGAGGAAAGGGTATACTGGATACTAAAACCTATGATCTCTTCTCTCCCACTGTGGTAATAATACTTTTATAATCACCCCAACACTGATGTGTCAACTGATCTTCCACCGATTATTGCTATTCTTTAGGTAATAATGATCAAAATTCTTGGTGACCAAGGCGGTGCCACCTGCCTGTGCCTTCACACTTATGCACGATAATAAGCACCCACATCCTCATCAGTACACCCTATTTAGCAACCTTAAATGTAATTGAAATTTAACTTTGAAGTGAATAAACCATTTTTATACTCATCTTAAATAGTGTCAGATTGGGGACGTAACGTCTGACATGCATGTTTCACCTCCACGGGCTGTCTCAAGGACTGTCCCCTGAAAAAACATAAATCACTTACACTTTCCAAACAGTGAATATAAAAAATTACATCTTTACCTTTAGCCATATTTAGCACCAGCTCAGCTTTCAATCATGGGAAAACCCCTGCTAAGATGGTGCCGGTGTCTTATCGGCAAATTTAAATACTCCTTCCTGACCATTACATCAGTAGATAGACTTCTGAATTACAGAGAACAACAGCTGATTTATCAACTTCAAACAGTTGGAACGGGAGGTTTAAATTTGGAGTTAGAATGGGTATCATTGCTAGAGACCAATCATAATGAGGATTGAGACTGTAGACCATTTAGAGTGGAGGGAGGAATGATGTAATTTTCAGGAAGTAGTATTTAAATTTTCCGATAAGACGCTGTCACCATCTTAGCAGGGGTTTTCCCATGAGTGAAAGCTGAGCTGACGCTAAAGACAGCTAAAGGTAAAAATGTAATTTTTTATATTCGCCTTTTGAGAAGTGTAAGTTTGTTTCTCATGCAGTGATTTTTGTTTTTTCAGGGGACAGTCCTTGAGACAGCCTGTGGAGGTGAAACATGCATGTTGGACATTACGTCCGTCCCCAGTCTGACAATATTTAAGATGAGTATAAAAATGGTTTAATCACTTCAAAGTTAAATTTAAATTAAATTTAAAGTTGCTAAATCAGGTGTACTGATGAGGATGTGGACGCTTATTATCTTGCACAAGTGTGAAGGCACAGGCAGGTGGCACCGCTGAGGTCACCAAGAATTTTGATCATTATTACCTAAAGAGTAACAATAAACAGTGGAATATCAGTTGGCACATCAGCGTCGGGGTGATTATAAAACTAATATTACCACAGTGAGATGGAAGAGATCATAGTGTTGGAGTCTCCTGCATAATAAAGTAATTATTATTCGCCATCTGTGAGGGATACTAAAACCTAACATTAAAAAAGCCAATACATATTTAACATTTAAATCATTAACATTATCCAAATGTACATTAACATAACCTATAACATAACATTTACATTATTCATACAAATGTTAGATATAAAATCCATAACATCAGCCTGCACTAAATTTCAAATGCCTGAGGGGAGTGGGGGGGGGGGGCAATAAAGCAATATATAGTGTTTCATCATTAATGGTGCATGCAAAAATTTCTAGTGAGGGTGACATAAACTCTGATAGTAATGCAACTTTTAAAAAAGATTTGTAAATGATTGAAATACCTCCTTCATTTTTCTGAGTTCTAGGTAAATATAATATTTTATAACCAATTGGACATAAGTCTTTAATCAAAAGGTCATCTTTTGAATGCAGCCAAGATTCAACTATAAAAACTAATCCAAATGGTTCTTCTTCAATTCTTAACTATAGTTACCTTATTGCCAATCAATCTAGCATTTATAAAAGCTGTGGGCACAGGAATGTCAGAATTGTAGGTGGCATGTAACACACCACTTCGATTAATTGATGTCTACGTACATGTTTTCCCTTATCCTTCCATGTGCATTTCTGTTTCCCATTAAATTTCAGACAACTATTATCTTCACCAGAACTAGACTGTCTTCTGATCTACCCCAATCATAAATTGAATTAAGTTTACGATTGTAGGTGATTAATACTGAGATCTTATTTCCTCCCTTCACGGTAACAACCTCCTGTCCTACTAGCCATGATAACAATTGAGAAAGTAAGCATTTTAAAATGGGTGCCGTGTCAGTTTACCACTGGAATCTAAACAAAATTATAATAAACGTGTTAAATCTCAATAACAGTTATATTCTACCTAAAGTACATAGGGCCAACCTAAAGCAACAGTTTACTTTAAAGCCATTCTAGCACTTAACTTACATTTAATTGTTTCTATTTTAAAATTTGACCCACAATTAATTGGGCCCTTCTAATATAGTATCTATGTACCACAAAACTTGGACAATTAATTCCAAAGTAAGTATAAACAGCCCACCATTATATTATGAGAAACTCAGCTTTAATATTCATGATTCTTAGTTACTTCTGAAGTTGCGCATGAAGATGTGCAAAAGGGGGCGTGGCAAGTCCCTTGAGCAGGGCCTCAGAAGCTAGCATGCTTGTGATATCAAGGTCAGTGATGTAATCAGTTGTCACCATAAACTAGAATGCTGCTTCTCCCACAGATGGATTCTAGATGGTAAGAGCATCACGGATAGACAGGAGGAACAGCATTTCAGTAGGCAGATGGTGGGTAATGGTTTTGAATGCCTCAGAAGTTAGCGTGTTTTGAACTCGAGGTTAGTGACATCATCAGTTGTTTGCCATAAACTCAAACACTGCTTCTCCCACAGATGAATTCCAGATGATAAGCACCTCACATATAAAGGGGATGGAACTCCCCTCGTATGAGGAAAGGCTAAAGAGGTTAGGGCTCTTCAGCTTGGAAAAGAGATATGATTGAGGTCTATAAAATCCTGAATGGCGTAGAACGAGTAGAAGTAAATCAATTTTTTACTCATTCCAAAAATACAAAGACTAGGGGACACTCGAAGAAGTTACATGGAAATACTTTTAAAACAATCAGGAGGAAACATTTTTTCACTCAACGAATAGTTAAACTCTGGAACTCTTTGGCATAAGTACATAAGTACATAAGTACATAAGTAGTGCCATACTGGGAAAGACCAAAGGTCCATCTAGCCCAGCATCCTGTCACCGACAGTGGCCAATCCAGGTCAAGGGCACCTGGCACGCTCCCCAAACGTAAAAACATTCCAGACAAGTTGTACCTAAAAATGAGGAATTTTTCCAGTCCATTTAATAGCGGTCTATGGACTTGTCCTTTAGGAATCTATCTAACCCCTTTTTAAACTCCGTCAAGCTAACCGCCCGTACCACGTTCTCCGGCAATGAATTCCAGAGTCTAATTACACGTTGGGTGAAGAAAAATTTTCTCCGATTCGTTTTAAATTTACCACACTGTAGCTTCAACTCATGCCCTCTAGTCCTAGTATTTTTGGATAGCGTGAACAGTCGCTTCACATCCACCCGATCCATTCCACTCATTATTTTATACACTTCTATCATATCTCCCCTCAGCCGTCTCTTCTCCAAGCTGAAAAGCCCTAACCTCTTTAGCCTTTCCTCATACGAGGGGAGTTGATAGCAGTGGATGTGATAGCAGCAGTTATCGTATCTGGGTTTAAAACAGGTTTGGGACAAGTTCCTGGAGGAAAAGTCCATAGTCTGCTATTGAGACAGACATGGGAAGCAACTGCTTGCTCCGGGATTAGTAGCAAGGAATGTTTCTGCTTATTTGGGTTTCTGCCAGGTACTTGTGACCAGGCTTAGCCACTGTTTGGAAAAGAGGATCCTGGGCTAGATGGACCATTGGTCTGACCCAGTATGGCTACTCTTATGTTCTTATGACAGGTGAAATATTGTCACATATATGTGTATATTTGTTGGTATTATTTTTCTTTGTTCAAATCTTTATTGAAATTTCTCAACAAAACAAATACATAAACTCTGAATAGAGAATGCATTGAATTATACAACATCCAAATGTGCCACAGAACTAAAGAAAATTAGAAGTCCACATATTGCGATAAAGGTTCCCATTTTGTGGTCCATGCGAGAAAGATATTACAATGCCTCGCAGCAGCTACTTCATGTTTATAAGTGACACAGTTGAGTTCCCACCATTCAGCAGAAACAACCCTGAATTATCCTTCCAATTCCTGTTATAAAATTGTCCCCTTTGTTAGTTAATAGTGTCTGTTGTCATTCATTCTTCTTGCCTCTTCTCTGAAGACCATCAGTACTGAAGAGAAAGGGAGGGCAGGCAGATTAGTTGACAGAAATGTTTGGGCTAGTGCCCAAATAGTCACCCATTTCTGATGTCTGGCTCTGTTGGAACCCCCATTGCCACTACCTTCTCCTCTATGAGTTTGCATGGCCAAAGACAACCTCTCCTCCCTGTGCAGTTGCTCAGCCAATTTTAAAGCAAGAAAAAGCAGATCCTGGACTACTGACATCACGTGAACATGACAAGAAAAGTTGGATGATGTCATCAGAGCACAACAGTGCTCACTATTTATTTATTTAGGACGTCTTTTACTAAGGCGCGCTCACGTTTTTAGCACATGCTAAAATTGTGGGCACGCTAAATGTTAGAGACGCCCATAGGAATGCATTGGTATCTCTAACGTTTAGCGCACCCACAGTTTTAGTGCATGCCGAAAACGTAAGCATGCCTTAGTAAAAGACCCTCTTGATATTTATACCCCACATTATCCCAAGCATGCTCAGGTTCAATGTGGCTTACAAATAACTTGAGATTACAAAGTCAACATTATATATAACTTGCACTTACAAGGAAGATTGTTGGCAACCAACTATTATTGATGATTTCAGGAGTCTATGACAATATATATATATATATATATATATATGCTCAGGGACATGCTTGTTGTAAGGGGTTTTAGAATATGGATGAACATATTTCTAATATCACTGTCTCAATAGCTGCAAAGAATTATTATTGCTGATTAGTATCAATTAGTACAATTATTTTGAGAGAAAGGTTTTAACATTTTACAGAAACTCGCATAATTATTTAAGGCTCAGATATGTTTTGGGAAAATAATTACAGCACTTGGTACCTTCATAGGAGAATCCGGATGTAAATATTGATTTATAAACTACTTTCCTACAGCTGGGGAAGTGAAGAAGCAAATAGTCATGTCTTCCTAAGTTTGCATTACAAGGAGGAAGATCTACTAAAGTCTGCATATAGGGAGGAGCCAGACCACTTAGCATTTGGTAGATGAATCCACATAGTTTAAAGGGGAAAGGGGGGAAATGGGACTTGATATACCACCTTTCTGTGGTATTTTGCAACTCCATTCAAAGCAGTTTACATATATACAGGTACTTATTTTGTACCTGGGGCAATGGAAGGTTAAGTGACTTGCCCACAGTCACAAGGAGCTGCAGTGGGAATCAAACCCAGTTCCCCAGAATCAAAGTCTGCTGCACTAACCACTAAGCAACTCTGGCTCTGATTGGAAGCCAATGCAACTTTTGAATTAATGGGGTAGATCTCTCGAACCAAGGTGACTTATAGATAAGGTGTGCTGCTATGTTCTGTGCAGATTACACCTTTTTTAACAGTGCTTCTTTGCAACCGGCGTAAATTGCATTGCAATAATCTATTTGAGATAGAACTAAGGATTGCATTAAAGTACAGAAGATTTTGGTGGAGAAAAACAATCTAATCCTTTTTAATTTCCATAGAGTTCTAAAAAATGTTTTAACTTGGGACACCTGGGGCCCCCTAATGATAGGTGTTGGTCAACTGTCACTCCCAAGATTTTTAGGCTTGAGTAATTGGTCAGTTGATGACTTTGCCCCTCAAAACATAACAAAGAAAATATTTTAGAAACCCAAATAAAATTTAAAAAGTCCATAAATGGCACTGGAAATTAAACAAAATGAAAATGTTTGTCTTACACGCCCCTAATGGGCATCACATATTCATTGGTTGAGCAAGAACTACAATAGCATTCAGTAGTTCAAGCGCCTACAGCTGCTGCTAGGAATCATACAGAGACCAAGTGTGAGAAGGGTAGGACCATATGCATTGTTGGTGTTCAATATATGTTGCCAGAGTGAGAGTAAGTTTCTTCTTCCATTTATACCTTGCACTTGTTGGATTTGACCCACTAATGAACGTCTTCTGGTTTTTATAACCAAAGCAGACCCTGCCGGGCACCTGCTCTTGGGCTGTAGGTTGAAGCAGAGGCCCAGGGACTTCAAAGCAATATGAATAGCACTGAATAGCCCCTTTGAGGATAATCAACATTCAGAAAAATTCAATATTCTGCCACTCTTCACCTAGGTGAGGTCCAAACTGCTGTCATGAATTGAGCCCACGGTCTTTTAAATTTTATTAGAGAGAAAACTTAGCCAGATAGGGATGAAATTACAGATCCACAACCTAAAATGGTGATTTTTCTAGCTACTTTTTGTTAGGCCATTTTTACTACTATTCAAAGATTACGTTTTATGCAGTGTAAGAAGATACCTCCTGTGCTTCCTTTGCTTTGCCAACTTTGCTATGTAATGTATCGGCAGTACCACTTGTTCTTGTGCTGTTCACTGCTCAGCAAAACATTTGTAGAGACAGCATTTCTTTCAACCCTTGTCAGCGCTGTAGCAGAAGAGTTGAAACTCAAAGACCAACAAGAGATGTGAAGGAAATAATAAAAAAGTCAAAACCTGGAGCTATACATAACACAGACAAGCAGAGCATATGTTTTCAGTTTGTACTATGTTGCAACACCAGTTGCGTTACAAGGAGCCTAAAAGTAGTCCCATTAGAAATTGTAGCAACTTGTAAAGCATAGTGACCTGAAAAGTGACCTTAGCATTAAAAAGAAAAAGATGTAAGTCTACCAGAATTCCTGAGACAACTACCACATCCTTTGGAGAACAGGCCTGCTCTGACTGAGCTATCTAAACTCAGTTAAATGTAAGCAGTTCAAACCATTCACTACTGGGCAAGACCAGTGCCGTAGCGAGGGCAGCTGACACCTGGGGTGGGTTGCAGCTGCGCACCCCCACCCCGGGTGCAGCACGGCACACCCTCCCCCCTCTGGAGCACACCCCCCCCCCCCCCCGGAGCGCGTACTTACAGGGAAAGCAACAAGGGAAAGCAGTGAGGGATGGGCAGGAGGGCCGAACCGCCCCAAGTGCATGTCGCTGGGAGCTGCGTCGGCTCTGCTGGTTCCCTGCTCTCTCTGCCCCGGAACAGGAAGTAACCTGTTCTGGGGCACAGAGAGCAGGGAACCAGCGGAGCCGACACCCCCCAGCGGTGTGTGCACCCGGAGCGGACCGCCCCACTGCCCCCCTTCCTACGCCACTGGGCAAGACAGAGCAGTGCAGGACTCCTCTCTCCCTTCTCTTGAATTCCTCAGCATCTCTTTTGACACTTCTTTTTTCTCAAATTTCTCTTGTCTCCCTGACCCTCTGTTCCCACTAAGTTAAGCAGGAGTCCCCCAACTGCATTGCTGCTAGTGTGTGTGTGTGGGGGGGGGGGGGGGTGCTTCAATATTGTGCTTTCAATTGAAAGGGACAGGCAGGTTCCCTGTAGTCCTGCAGAACTTTTCTGCCCCTCACTACTGAAAATATGATAGTGAAACTGCACCACCCACTGGCAGGACTGTAGGTGGAAGACTCTGGCTCAGCATAAAGGGAACAGTGCCCTGACCTGCTACCAAAATTTCTTCTCTCACATTTTCTTTCCCTTTCCCTAAACTGTCTGCTACACTCAGAGACTGATGTAATAGAATGATGCACACATGCACAGAAAAAAAATCTTCTAATCCTGATACAGTAAACTACTGACATGAAAATTACCATAGTATTAAAAACGTGCACCAGAAAAAAAACAATGTACACCACAAACCCACTGTGGTAATCGTCTGTGGTGTACTGAATTGGGTGTGTTAGTCTCCTTTCCCGTTAATGCTTGAGTAGGTTGGCTCGCATACTAACAAGAAGGAAAATAAACATGTTTTAAAAAACCCATTAAAATAGCCCTGATGGCCTATAAACCCCCTTTTTCTCACAGCTCAAAGAGTCTCAGGTAGCCCTGTGGACCCTGGACCCAACTGTGCTCCCCCACTTCCCTTTGTCCCTACTACTTAAATATTCCCTGGTGACTCAGCAGTCTCCTGACCCCCTCTTCAGCAGCTCCAGGGGAGCAGGGCAATGTAGTCCAGGGCACATGGCATAAGGAGAATCCTGACAAGAGAGCCTTCAGTGATACATCACCCTGACCCCTGTGGAACAATAATACTTAATTTGTTCAGAGATGCTTCCAGGAGTATCCCTCCACTGCCATCTTGAAAAATGGCAGTGCCTGACCTACAGTGACACACCAAAATGTACCACTAGGGGTCAGTCTGCCAAATAAGGAAGTCCTTCGCTTATTTAGCAATGCTGCCTTATTTGGTGGACTGATTCCTAGCGTTTGGTCTTGACAGACTGCTAGGGATCAGGCACCACTATTTCCAAGACGGTGGTGGAAAGGAGCAAGACACCACTGGACTGCTTCCCAAACCAGATAAGTATTATTGGTCCATGAAGGCAGGGTGCCACAGTACCAAAGTAAATCATGTGATCAGATTTGCATGCCGTGCGATGTTTCAAAGAATAGGTCTTATTCGTCACTGGGTTTGTAAAGACTGAAGTTTCTATCATTATGTCACAAAAAGAACAGTCACCGCATTTCAAATGGCCCAGGACATCAGATGACAATTCAGAATCCCGCCCCATAGTTGGCAATGCAGAGGGACTTAACCATTCTTTCAAGTTCTTGCCTCAACGAAAAGCAAACCACAAGGTAAAGCCACGTGATTTACTGTTTGATATGTCCTTGTAATAAGCTTTATGTGGGCCAAACTACACAAAGATTTTCTATTCGCTTGACTGGGCATAAATGCTCTTTACAATTACAGACAGCGGGACTACATGTAGCACTACATTGTTAATGTGCTAATCATGTGTTTTAAGATTTGCAGTGTCTAGCTTTACAATGGATTGCCCCACTTAGAAGGGGTAGAGATAGAAGAAAATTGTTGTTAAGACAAGAGCAAAAATGGATCTATATTTTGAACTCTCTAGAACCTGTGAGTTTAAATTCTCGAAATGAATGGTGTAATTTCATTTAAAAATGTTTGTAACATTGCCCTTAAAGCTGGATTGGGCAAGGTTACTATTGGCATCTGATATCTGGAAGCCATTTTGTATGGAAGTGAGAGCCCTATGAGATGTTATGTGAGATAGCGCTATTGAGAAAGTAAGAACATAAGTATTGCCATACTGGGACAGAGCAAAGGTCCATCAAGCCCAGCATCCTGTTTCCAATAGTGGCCAATCCAGGTTACAAGTACCTGGCAAGATCCCAAAACAGTACAATACATTTTATGATGCTTATCCTAGAAATAAGCAGTGGATTTTCCCCAAGTCCATTTTAATAATGGTTTATGGACTTTTCTTTTAGGAAGATAGCCAACCCTTTTTTAAACCCCGCTAAGCTAACTGCTTTTACTACATTCTCTAGCAATGAATTCCAGAGTTTAATTACACATTGAGTGAAGAAATATTTTCTCTGATACATTTTAAATTTACTACTTTGTAGGTTCATCTCATGCCCCCTAGATTTTTGGAAAGAGTAAAGAAGTGATTCACGTCTACTGTTCCATTCCACTCATTATCTTATAGACCTGTATCATATCTCTCTTCAACCATCTCTTCTCCCTCATAGGGAAGTTGTCCCATCCCCTTTATCATTTTCATCGCCCTTCTCTGTACCTTTTCTAATTCCACTACATCTTTTTTGAGATGCGATGACCAGAATTGCACACAATATTCAAGGTGCGGTCGCACCATGGAGCAATACAAAGGCATTATAATGTCCTCATTTTTGTTTTCTATTCCTTTCCTAGTAATACCTAACATTCTATTTGCTTCTTAGCCGCGCCACACACTGAGCAGAAGGTTACAACATATCATCAACGATGATACCTAGATCCCTTTCCTAGTCGATGACTCCGAATATGGAACCTTGCATTACATAAAATGGGACCTTGCCAGGTATTTGTGACCTGGATTGGCCACTGTTGGAAACAGGATGCTGGGCTTGATAGACCTTTGGTATGTCCCAGTGTGGCGATACTTATGTACTTTTAACTGGTGTGTAAATGTTAGTGGCTACTTTGTAGAATTGTGCTCTGTGTGACTTAAATGGCCAAAATTATTCATTTAAGTGCCACAGATGTTTTTAAATTTCCAATAGAAGAACCGTATATTATAAAGTATGTGGGGACTTGTAATCAAGTAGTAATATATAGTGCCCCAAACATATATTATTAGCTTTTATAATTATCAAACAGCACAGACCTCTTAAGTAGATTTAAACAGGAGAAGCATTCCATCAAACTTAAGTCATGCAGTGAGAGAACCTTCTTTTTACTCTTTTTTCTGGGGGTCATCAGATCTAACTGCAACCTACACCATCAGAACACAGTGTTCCTTACTCCATCGAGTAATGGTTGTAGTGCAAATCCTCATAAGACCACCCTTACAAATTATTTTTCCACAGTTGCACTAAAACTTCAAACAGTGCGTAATTTTAACTTCTTTCAAAAACATATATGTGATAGACCGTAAACACTTATCTTTTTTCATTGTTTTCTTATTATTTTCTTTTCTCGTTTTATCAACAGGAACAAATGACAGCACTTTTAACCAGAGGAGAACCTCTGCCGACTTGGCCAGGTTTCGGAAAAAAAAAAAAACTTCCTCAGGGAAGAGGCTCTAACTCCATGGTTCAAAACACTCTCCTGCATAGGAAAAAATGGCCACCATAAAACGAGAAAAGATTTTTTTAAGCACTTACACTGTGGACACCACTGCCAACTGCATTGGTGCTATATATGCAACTTGGAAGTCAAGCATTTCCATCATTACTACTGTCTCTGCAATTACAGTGTTTTAAATGGCATTTCTGAGCCTGTGTATGTTGGAGGGATATGGGGATAAAGAGCTATTTTTCCAAAATAAGAAATATTTGTTTTTATTGCAAAGTCCATGAATGAACCAAACAATCCATGGTCCCTCTATAGTCACGTATCTGCTTGTAATTTTCCACACTCTCTTTCTTTCTCTTTCTGGGAAAATCTTTGCAAAGTTGTCTTTTGACTTTATCCAGGAATGCTTTCCTTTGCATTTCCCTGTTTAAAAAAATTCTGTGGAAAAAGATAAATTTCTGTCTGAAACATTTACTACTTTTGTTTAGATTGGACAGTGCCCCAAGGGCTGCTGTAGATACAGAATTATTTACTCTTGAAAGGCCACATTTAAGTTTCAGGCAAAAATAGGACGAAAAATGTGGAAAAAAGAAAAGCCCCCACACGTCAGTTTTGCTTGACAAATGTGATAGACCACATTTTTCAGGATTTAGGGTCTCTTTTACCAAGCTACGCTAGCGATTCCTGTACGGCAATGCTGACAAAGCTCATTCACAGTGAATTGAGCTTTGTTAGCATTGCTGCACCAGGAACTGCTAATGAGGTTTAGTAAAAGAAGCCCTATATTTCCTACAATTTCAGAAAAGGCAGAACCTCCACATAAATAATTGTGGCAGCAAAAGTCTTTGAGATGCCAATAGAAATATATGGGTGACTCTAGCGTTTAGCGCACGCTTATTTTTAGCGTGCGCTAAAAACGCTAGTGTGCTTTTTTAAAAGGACCCTGAAGTGAATAAAGTTAAGATAGTAAAAAGGCTATCCTAACCTTATCTACTTTGTTATCCGCATACCGGTCTGAATATTGACCGGTACCCGGATAACTTATGGCAGCCATGCAAACCCTGGAAATCACCTTAGGCCCAGCATTGAATTTCCGGGTTATTTTCTGCCCACGGCAGACAACACCTTTAAGAACACTGAACACCACAGGCTGAGTATCTGTTCGCATCTGTCAAAAAAACAAAGTTGAAAGATTTATTCTAAATTATAGTAATTTGTGATAACATCAGGTGGCTTTTTAGAACATTTGTAGTCTGTGATATTACCATGTTTGTCTTTACAGTGGACTTATGTCTAGTCAGGTTTAAATTAAGTTATGAGATATTGCCTCTGGAGTCATCTTTAAATATAATTGAATTGTTTCCATATGTGTGTATGTGGTTTTGCACTGCCAAGTGCTTGAAATAATTGAGTTTAAAATATTTTAAAGTGTCACCCATGATGCAGCTGTTGCAGTCTACCTAGGTGCACTGTAAGTCATTGTTTGTTGATAAGAAATAACTAGGATGGCTCAGACCTCTATGCCACGTTAACCTCGGGCTCTCCCCTAGAAAAATCAGCTCTGGCTATGCCACTGCTGGAAGAAAAGAAAGGGGAGGAAAGGAGCCTGCATTCAAGGTCCTCCATCCTACATGAAATCTCTCTTCCTTTTTCTGGATCTGAGTTCCTGCTGGGGGAGATTATACAGCTTCAGAGAAAGATGCTATGGAAGTAACTGAGCTGGAGATAACACAGGAGATTCCCAGTCTCTAACATTCTTCCAAAAGGGATTTTGTTTTACCACATAATAGGGAAGAGCAGGCCAACAATGTTCATTCTTTTTTTAGTTTCCTATGCTGTTTAAGGCTTTGTTTGTTGTTTTTGTTTTTATTTTGGAGGTGATATAATCAATAATGTGCACTATTGAGCCATAGTACACACAACTGCATTATAGTACACACTACTGTATAATAGTGCATATTACCTCATAATAGTGCATACTGCTACATAACAGTAAACCCTACTGCATAATAATACAAACTACTGCAAAATAGTGCACACTACTGCATAACAGTACATATTATTGCATAATAGTGCACACTACTTCATAATAGTACATACGGTTGAATAATAGTGCATATCTATTTATTTATTTATTTATTTATTTATTTATTACATTTGTACCCTGTGCCTTCCCACACATAGCAGGTTCAATGCAGCTTACATAGTAAATAGAATTATAAAGTCTTTTACAAATTGTAATAAACATAGTAATAGTAATGTTTTAAGAATATGTGAATTGAACATGGAACATGGAAAGGTAATACTGCATAATAGTGGATGTTACCTCATAATAGTGCACACTACTATATAACAATACACCCTATTGCATATTAGTACAACCTGATGCAAAATAGGTCACACTACTACATAATAGTACATACTATTGCATAATAGTGTATACCTACTGCATAATATTGGGCACTATTAAATAATAGTGCACACTACTACATAATAGTATATATTATTGCATAATAGTGCACACTACTACATTACAGTGTACACAACTGTATAATAGTATATACTATTGCTCAAATAGCGTGAACTGTTCTTCCATAATGCACATTGATAAGTGGTAATTCTTTATGAGGGCACCTATTTTTAGGCACTAAGAATGCACCTATTTAGAGCCTGCTCTATTAAGAAACGTAGGCTCCTACTTTTGTATTTAGAATACTAGCATAACCAGTCAAATATATACCTATATTTTTATGCATGAATACTTAACGCCACCCCCAAAGCTGGTGTAAATGCTCATGTAATCAAAGCATTCTATAATTTACATATGTAAGTGCATTCCTTGACTATGCTGCACCCATGTGAATGCCCAACTATAAAGCACACACTTCAGAATGGTGCAGGGCCAGATTATTGTCATTTACACACATATGTGTTCATATATGTGCATAAATGACTAGAATATTGGCATTTATGTGCACTCTTGTTGCCTAAATCTAGGTGGCTCCTTATTGAATAGCCCACATAGGAGGAGATTCTATACATGGTGACTAAAAAACTGGTGCTGAAATCAGTGCTGACTAAGTGTATTCTATAATCGGCACCTAGATTTAGGCACCAATTATAGATTATGCTTAGTTGATATTTCAGCACCGATATCAGCAATGAAAACCTGGTGTAAATCTCAACATGTAGATTTAGGTGCACTTGGCCATATTCTATAACTAGGCACCTAAACTTTGGAACACCCAAGAAATGACCATTTCCCTGCCCATAACCACGCCCATTTTGCCTCC